>NC_089808.1:30673333-31003672 GCF_029633855.1 Hoplias malabaricus
AGATCAACTACATTCACCAGCATCACGGCGAATCCCACTGCAATTTTTTTCAATAATCCAAATGTTATTCAACAGTTTTTTGTTTGTTTGGACAATGTTGTATAAAAGAGTTAATCTACTTAGTTAAAGGGGCTTATTTTATTGAACTATGGCCTGCCCTGTACTCAGTGTTTCTCAGATTAAGAGTGCTGGCCTGGATTATCTTTATTATTCTGAAAACCAAAATACATTGTGGGAACACTAAAAGGTATGTGTGTTCATATCTTATAGGACATATTGCCAAACAGAGTGGACTATGTTCATGAAACAAAACTGATTTACACTTTGTAGTGTAAGGTGTCACTTCCACACAGCTTTATGCTCCTGGAGTTGAGAGTTTAACCTTGGGTCACTGTCTATGAAGAGTTTGGTGTGTTGTCCCTGCTTGGGGGCCGTTCAATATTTGGTGGACTGGATGATTTGGTGGACATTCTTCAGCCAGCACTTGTCACAAGACAGCCAACGTGGTTATGTTGGTCACCCTGCCACGAACACCACGCCCAAGCTGATACCACAAGTGTTCGATGGGGTTGAGGTCAGGACGCTGGCAGGCCATTCAATCCTCTCCACTCCCATGTTCTGAAGGCAGTCTCTGATAAACCCCACTCTGTGAGGATGAGCATTGTCATCTTGGAGGATAGAGTTCTGTGCAAGACTTTGGAGATATGGGATTGCCACTAGTTGCAGAATTCCATCTTGATAACTCTCTTCATTTAGATTGCCTCCAATGATGACAAGCCTTGTTTTTCCAGTGAGGGAGATGCCGTCCCACACCATCACAATGCCTCCATCAAAATCAGCATAGCATTCTCAGCGTCTTCTCTACATTTTGATTCTACAATCGAACTGCCGTAGGCAGAATCTGGACTAATTGCTGAACATAATGTTTCTTCACATGTTCAGGTTCCAGTGCATGTGTTGCCTAAACCAGCACAAATGGCCTGATGATGAAAGGCAGTCATGGCAGGCCTCCTGGCAGCCTGATGAGACTGGAGATTGGCTGCGTGCAGTCTGTTCCAGATTGTCTGGGCGGAGAGCCATCGGCTATATGGTCCTGCAAGCCTTGACTGCAAATCTGTAGAAGCCTATGGTACCTAAGTGCTGACAAGGTGAGGAAACTGTCTTCTTGGGGTGTTGTCTTCTTGAAAACCCTGTCTCTGACATCCCCTGTTATATGGAATGGTACTGGCCTTCAATGGTACTAGGAGATGGTATTAGGACTCACTCCAAAAAATGCCACAGCTTGGTTTTGCGGAAAACCAGCTTGAAGTTGCCCTATCACACTGGCCCCATCCAGATTAATCAAACGTGGCATGCCAATTCTTGGAGCAGACACCTACTGACCAGTGTAGCAGGGCCCATGCTCACAGTTGCTGCCAATAAGGCACCTGATATGCAGCACCTGGGGATACCAGAAGCTCAAAACAAGTGTCAATAGCAATAGCAAAATAAGCTGTTTTGCAATGGCAGAGAATATTTAGCAAATTTTTCATGGGTGCAACCCACATATTCAACTCTACTTATCATCCCACAAATGCATGTTCCTTATATGTGGCACCATTGTGGGCACTTAACAGGCTTTCCAACGTTATAAGATTTATTGCCAAGAAGCATTGTTTCAACAAAAAATAATTTATATTTCCTTACTTTTTGAGTTTATATAAAATATTTTCCACGTTGCCTCAGTCCATCTAAAATGAGCTCAGGCCCAGAGAAAGTGACAATGTTTCTGGATCCTGTTTATATGGTTTCATCTTTGCATTTGTGAGTCTTATGCCTGGAGCACACTACACAATATTTTTGTCTTTCAGATTAGCACTAAGGGGCGGCACAGTGGCTCCAGGGACCTGGAAGTTGTGGGTTCGAGTCCTGCTCCAGGTGATTGTCTGTGAGGAGTTTGGTGTGTTCTCCCCGTGTCTGCGTGGTTTTCTTTTGGGTGCTCTGGTTTCCTCCCACAGTCCAAAAACACGCGTTAGCAGGTGGATTAGTGACTCAAAAGTGTCTGTAGGTGTGAGTGTGTTGACCTGTAAAGGCAACTGGTGCACCCTCCAGGGTGTATTCCCACCTTGTGTCCAATGATTCCAGGTAGGCTCTGGAAGACTCCTTCGCATGCTTGCACATCACACAGCAGTAGATGAGTGTAACAAATTTTTTCCTGTTTATAAACATGTTAAGTGCCTAAAGCACTAGCTGTATTTCACTGAACAAGCTAAAGTCCTTTTGTTGAACAGTTTTTGCAAAATAATATATAAAACTAACTAATAGCTTTTTTTAAAAAAAATCTCTGAATAAGGACTGGGATAAACAAATTAAAAGTGTGCTTGTGTACTGAGTTTTTACACATTTTGTTGGTGACAGCATTATACTGCCAAGCACACCATGACAGCTGAGCAGGACTGACAAAGGAGGCGGACGTAAACGAGGAATATTATTTAAACTAAGAATCAAAATAAACACAACACTTACAGATTGAATAAAGACAAAACTAAACAGAGTTAAACAAGGACAGACAGGGAAGAGCCATGAACCAGGGTAGACACATGTAAACAGAAAGACTGAGACACACAGACAGGACAAATGAGGAACACCTGCAGACAATAATGGGACAGAGGCAGGACTAAGGTGGGGCTCAGTATAGTTCTATACATTCATGTGGCTTTTGACTATAAAGCAGCTCACTAGCGTTTCAATCATTCAAAGCAGGACTCATATTTAGTGATTTTTACATTGATTTTTTATCATGTTTGGAAATCAAGTCTTTTTCATAATAAACATGGCTGACTATCTATGCATGTTTTTGTTATTCATTTATTTTTAGTGTACCCTTTACCAAAACACTATAGTGTGAAAAAAGGAATGAAGAAAGAAAAGGAATGTATCTTGCACAAAGATGCGTAACGTCGTGCATTGGACGACACGTGATGCAAAGAAACAGTTGGTGTCACATACATTGATCTAATTGTGTTTTAATTTAGCATATTTATCAGTCATAATACATTTAATTATATTTTTCAGACAGACGCTTCATATGTTCACTTTTTTGCTTGTCGTTGTACAATTGAAAATGAATCCTATTTTGTATAAACAGATTGTCAGTTATAAAACTAACTGTACATATCCCGATGGATATACTAAAGTGAAAAAAAACACTTTTTGGAAAAAGACTCACAATTATAAAATTGAAGGTGAGTTGACTCTCAGTTTCTATAGATTATACAAAGATTTTTGAAGCTGTTGTGCGTGTTTGAAGATGTCTTTGGCCTACAGCGATCTCGTACACTTATTTAGCCTATGTTTCAGCCTTATACATTGTAGTAATACTGTACATTTTAGACCATAAACAAATCAATAACAAACATTTTTAAGAAGAAACCTAATCAAAATTATCAAGAGCAATCAATACCTACCCAAAATATGTTTAATTTGTGAGAATTACTACCTGCCGTTTTTGGCCAAAGATGTTTCCCTCTGCAATTCCAATCAGTATTCATATTTCTTCAGACATTGACACATGGGTGAATTTTGACTTTGAATTTTTTTTAATGATAACTTCCTTAAACACTATATGAGATTTAGAACAACTACTAACTCCTAATGCATATAAACTGCATTATCACTATCACCTGCCTTGTACCTATAGTCGTTGTCCATTATCTCAGCCCCACTGACCTCACAGGAGCACTTTGTAATTGTGCAATTGGTCGTTGTACAGGCTGTAGTCCACCTGTTCTTCAGTGGCCAGGGCTGCTACAGGACCACTACAGAGCAGGTATGAATTGGGTGGTTTATCATTCAGTACTGAAGTGACACTGGCATGGTGGTGATGTGTTAGTGTGTGTTGCATAGGTTTTTTGGTTAAACTAACATGCACATATAATCGCATATACAAATCATTTAGCCATGTTTATTTAGAAAAAAACTGCTTTTTAATTTAACAAGAAAGTGCTGTTGAATAACAGTTGCATTTATACCGTAATGCTTGAAAGTTTATGAATCCTCCAGACATTTCTGTATTTTTAAATCTAAATCTGATTTTCACAAAAGTCCTAAAATTGATAAAGAGAACTAAATCAAAGTAATGAAGCATATTAGACATGGTCATTTATTAAGGACAATTATCCAGTATTACATATCTGTGAATGGCAAAATATGTGAACTTTTAGGGTTAGCAGATAATGTAAAGGTAAAACTAGAGTCAAGTTTTATTAATCAGTGGGATGGGAATGAGATGTGAGTGGGCACTCTGCATAATTTAAAGAAAGTCTGATTTGCACAACTTTTTTTGTGGAAGTGTATCATTACACAAACAAAAGAGATTTCTGAGTACATCAGAAGAAGGATTGTTGATGCTCATCAGGCTGGAAAATGTCTGCACTTTGCACAAGATCACATTCTAAAAGAAAATGCATGGGCATCTGTCTGTGAGTTGAATCTCAAGAGAATGTGGATCATGCAGCAAGACCATGACCCTAAGCACACAAGTCGTTCTAACAAAGAATGGTTAAAAACATAAAGTTTATGTTGTGGAATGGTCAAGTTAACATCCTGACCTTAATCGATATAAATCAAAATAAAAATGTGGAAGGACCTGAAGCAAAGTGTTCATGGGAGGAAAACAGAAAATTGAAAATAGAAATAAGTGCTAAAGGGTACAAAAATGTTCAAATACCACTGTTATATGGGATAAAACTGGACTATTGCATTAAAGAAAATAAACATTACTCCTAATATGTGAATTTACAAAGGTGCATAGTACATATTTAGTGAGTCTTACAACTGTTCCATGTTGATTTTGTTGAAAAAATTAGTATTCTGATTTAAGCGTTGACATGGTCCAGTATTCAATAAAGTGGCACAGTGTCAGGCCAGCCAAATGTCTATAAAACAAGAGGCAGAATACACACCTATTGTGGTATGTTTTCTTTCATATGTGGAGTCTATTATAGTGTAATAAATTGTATTTTTAATAACATGTTTAAAAATATAATTACGTTATTAACACAGTAAGGATATATTTTACTAAAAAGTAAAAGTATTAATCAAACACAGATACAGTTGCAAGAAAAAAAATCCTTAGGAATGACCTGGATTTGTGCATTGATGACAAATAAAATGTATTCTGAATATTATCTGTCACAATTATAAATTAATACAATACAACTAAATTACACACAACACTAACACTGAATTACACTGGCACATAAAACAATTGTATTGTCCATGTCTGTTATTGAAAATATTATGTAAATATCCACAGTGCAATACAAAGTAAATTAAACTCAGTGTTAATGACATCTCCAAGAGATACTTGGCAAAATGTTTCAATTAAATAGAGGAGATTGGTAGTGTGAACCATGCCTCAAAGGTAACAACACTGCACACCAAACTCTGAAGCATGTAAACTAAAACACATTGCAGGTAGGAATGGCCTAAAATTCCTCCTCTATGTTGTTCAAATTGAATTGAATTACATAACAATCAGACCACATTTTGTTAATACTAAAATAAATCTACCTAACTCCAGAGTGTTCAGTTATTTTTTTCTTGCAGTTAAATAAGGTATTCATAATCATATTACCCTTTGTCACATGTTAAGCATAATTCATGGAATGCAGCTCTACATATTTTTCATTGACATTTGGATATATGTGGTGGCACAGCAAGTAGTGTCACAGTCACACAGCTCCAGGGTCTGTGAGGAGATTGGTGTATTCTCCCAGTGTCCGCATGGGTTTCCTCAGATGGTCTAAAAACACATGTTGGTAGGTGGATTGGTGACTCAAAAGTGTCCATAGGTGCAGTGAATGTTGCCCTTTGAATGACTGGTGCCCTGCCTTGCTCCTGTGCTCCTGCCTTGCACCCAGTGATTATGGATAGGCTCCGGACCCACCATGACCCTGAACTGGATAAGCGGTTACAGATAATGAATGAATTAATCTGGAAAGTATCTTATCCTGAGCTATAAATGTATAGTTTTGTAGTTTATGTTTGCTTTGTTTTCTATGCAGATATAATCTACAAAGTCAAAGCTTGGAAAACTCCAGAACAAAGATTTATAATATTAAAAATCATACTTGTAATTTGGTTTTGTGTTTCACTTATTTAAGGTGGCCCAACCATTTGAATTAATTGCAATAGACCTTAAAAGCAAGCCAAAAGCAAGCATTTTGGATCCAACTTTTGATTTAAATGGGAAGAGGGTCATGTGACTTCAGACGTATTGGGGATTTCACAAGAAAAACAATGGTGTGCTTGGTTTTAACGTAACCCTCTTCTCCCACTCTTCACACACTGATAGCAACACCGCAGGAGAAATGCTAGCACAGGCTTCCAGTATCTATAGTTTCAGTTGCTGCACATCTCGTATCTTCACAGCATAGACAGTTGCCTTCAGATGACCCCAAAGATAAAAGTCTAAGGGGGTCAGATTGAGAGACCTTGGGGGCCATTCAACTGGCCCACGACGACCAGTCCACTTTCCAGGAAACTGTTCATCTAGGAATGCTTGGACCTGACACCCATAATGTGGTGGTGCACCATCTTGCTGGAAAAACTCAGGGAAGGTGCCAGCTTCAGTGCATAAAGAGAAAAACACATCATTATGTAACAATTTCGCATATCCAGTGGCCTTGAGGTTTCCATTGATGAAGAATGGCTCCACCATCTTTGTACCCCATATACCACACCATATCATCAAATTTTTTGTTCCAACAGTCTTGGAGGGATCTATCCAATGTGGGTTAGTGTCACACCAATAGCGGTTGTTTTGTTTGTTTGTTTTTTTTTTGTTTGATTTTTGTTTTGCCCTTTGTGCAAATTCAGTGTGCCAATCTGAGTCATCCTCATTGAGATGCAAGGGTGCCATTTGTGAGTAGCTAATATCCGCCGAAGGGATGTGTGACTGATGCCACTCTCCAGTGGCATGCGGCGAGTGCTACGCTGTGGGCTCTTGCTGAATGAAGCTAGGACAGCCACTGATGTTTCTTCATTAGTGACAGTTTTCATGCATCCACATTTTGGCAAATCCAATACTGAACCAGTTTTACGAAACTTGGCAAGCAGTTTGCTAACTGTATCATGGGAGATGAGTCTCGTAGGGTGTCTTGCATTGAAATCTGCCGCAATGACCAGGTTACTGCTATCACCAGACATCAACACAATTTCTATCCTCTCCCCAGGTGTTAACCTCTGTGACATGTCAATGGCTGTAAACAAAGAGAAACTTGTAAATAACTCATGAAAGAATAAAGTTACATTAAAACCAAGCACACCATTACATTGTGAAATTCCTAATAAGTTTGCTGTGTCACATGACCCTCTTCCCATTGAAAAAACAAAGGTTGGATCCAAAATGGCCAATTTCTACAAACCAGATTCCAAAAAAGTTGGGACACTAAACAAATTGTGAATAAAAACTGAATGCAATGATGTGGAGGTGCCAACATCTAATATTTTATTCAGAATTGAACACAAATCACAGATCAAACGTTTAAACTGAGAGAATGTATCATTTTAAGGGAAAAATATGTTGTTTCAAAAGTGCATGGCATCAATAAATCCCAAAAAAGTTGGGACAAGGCCATTTTTTACCACTGTGTGGCATCCCCCCTTCTTCTTACAACACTCAACAGACGTCTGGGGACAGAGACCAGTTTCTCAAGTTTAGAAATAGGAATGCTCTCCCATTCATGTCTAATACAGGCCTCTAACTGTTCAATCATCTTGGGCCTTCTTTGTCGCACCTTCCTCTTTATGATGCGCCAAATGTTCTCTATAGGTGAAAGATCTGGACTGCAGGCTGGCCATTTAAGTACCCGGACCCTTCTCCTACGTAGCCATGATGTTGTGATTGCTGCAGAATGTGGTCTGGCATTATCTTGTTGAAAATTGCAGGGTCTTCCCTGAAAGAGATGACGTCTAGAACCTGAACATAGTTCTCTGCATTAATGGTGCCTTTCCAGACATGCAAGCTGCCCATGCCACAAGCACTCATGCAACCCCATACCATCAGTGATGCAGGCTTCTGAACGGAGCGTTGATAACAACTTGGGTTATCCTTGTCCTCTCTGGTCCGGATGACATGGCGTCCCAAGTGTTCCATAAAGAACTTCAATTCGTGACTCATCTGACCACAGAACAGTCTTCCATTTTGCCACACTCCATTTTAAAAGACCCCTGGCCCAGTGCAAACGTCTGAGCTTGTGGAGCTTGCTTAGAAATGGCTTCCTCTTTGCACTGTAGAGATTCAGCTGGCAACGGCGGGTGGCACAGAGGATTTTGTTCACTGACAATGCTTTCTGGAAGTATTCCTGAGCCCATTCTGTTATTTCCTTGACAGTGGCATTCCTGTTTGAGGTGCGGTGATGTTTAAGGGCCTGAAAATCACGAGCATCCAGTAGAGTTTTACGGCCTTGACCCTTACGCACAACAATTGTTCCAGATTCTCTGAATCTTTTGATGATGTTACGCACGGTTGACGATGATAACTTAAAGGTCTTTGCTATTTTACGCTGGGTAACACCATTCTGGTATTGCTGCACTATCTTTCTGCACAACAACGGTGGAATTGGTGATCCTCTTACCATCTTGGCTTCAGAGAGACACTGACACTCTGAGAAGCTCTTTTTATACCCAATCATGTTGTTCATCAGCTGTTCATTATATGCTCAATTTCCTTTTTCCAGCCACTTATTGCTACTTGTCCCAATTTTTTGGGGATTTGTTGACACTGAAATTTTGAATCAACATATTTTTCCTTTAAAATGTTACATTTACTCAGATTAAACTTTTGATCTGTCATCTATGTTCTATTAAAAATAAAATATTGATATTTGCCATCTCCACATCATTGCATTCAGTTTTTATTCACAATTTGTTTAGTGTCCCAACTTTTTTGGAATCCGGTTTGTAAATGGCCGCAACGGTCACCACCCATCTTGAAAAGTTTTTCCCCCTCACATATACTAATGTGCCACAAACAAGAAGTTAATATCACCAACCATTCCCATTTTATTAAGGTGTATCCATATAAATGGCCCATCCTGTATTATCTAACAAAATGACTGGAAGCATACGCACTGAAAATCTGCTAAGGAAATCTGCAAAATCTGCTACAGAAGTCACTGACTGCTTGCTGAAATTTGTGTAACAATTTGAGAACCTAAAAGAATGCTTATTGACCAGGGGAAATAATTTGTGAATAATGTAAGTAATACAAGTTCTGTATATGTAAATACATAGTACTGGGAACATAAAAATGTTACTGTATATTTGCAGATATTTTTTTATTACATACAGCCCATTAAGGATTTGTAACCTAATATGAATAAATTCAGTTCTTTATAATTATAGCTGAACAGGCATGTTTGCAAAGTTTTACAAGTCAAAAGTTGTATCTGTGCACCATACCATCCACTGACCAACGATTTAGTAGAAAGAATGAATGGGGTAATCCAGAGGTATGATGTGAATCATTTTATTCAGCTGATTTCTTTTTATTTTCTGCATGTTGGTACTTGCCAAATATAATTATCTTTTATGATGTGGTTCCTTTCTGTACTACTCAAATAATTTGCCTGATCTTACAGATCAAGTAAAGTTTCAAAATATGAACAAACAAACATACATGAATATGGTTAATCTTGTAATTTAAGACTTAACAGAGAACTTTGCAAACTGGTTCAGAAGAAGCCAAAGGAATGGGATCTTGATGCTGTAATATTTGTTCTTAGAACCAAAAAACACATGACTACAAAGTACTTACCCAGCTTTCTCATGTATGGGGGAGAAGCACGCTGCTCTTCAGAGATCCTTGAACACTAAAGTGTTAGAATAAAATCTTTTGTATTTTAGCAATACAATTAAATATTGAATGCATAACATTAAATTCAGTTTTCTTAAAATCACAAATATGACCAACATTTATAAAAGTAAAATTATTTTTCAGATTGATAGCTGTGTAGAGGAGGTAGTGGCCACTGAGGATGTTTCAGTGTGTGCCCTAAAGCTGAATGAATTTCTGTCAAGTGCAAAATGAAACATTGAAAGTACTCAGGAGAAAATGAAGACATGGCAGGAAAAGTCATAACTACCCAGATTTCATGCGAGTTGACAGAGTATGGAGGCTGAATGTTAGAAGCCAGCAAAAAAAGGAAGCAAGTTGGATCCAAACTACTTGGGTCCTTTCACCATTACAAAATTAGATGGAAAATGTGTTGACCTAGAAGATGATGATGGGGTTACATTACCAAAAATTAATATTGATAATTTGCGGCATCATCAGAAAGACACTCCTCACATTCCCAACAAGCTGGAAAAATTCTCATGCTAGCAACAACAACAAAAAAAAAAACCTCCGAAGGAACACATGCCATTCCAGCCACCACAGTATATCTAGTCAATGCAGTTTCTCCAGTACCCTCCAGTCTCTCCTGGCTCTGCAGCTCCTTCAGTCTCTCCTGTGTCTGCATTGCCTTCAGTCTCTCAAGTCTCCAAAGCCTCTTCAGTCTCTCAAGCCCCTAGAAGCCCCTTCAGACGTATTCTCAAACATCAAGAACATATTTTTATTGTATGAAAATATCTTAATGGTAGAGAGCTGTTTAATAAGTTCAGTAGCTACAGTGATCTGAGATACTTTTGAAAAATTTCTTTAAGTGCTACATTCATTCATTCATTCATTATCTGTAACCGCTTATCCAAGTCAGGGTCACGGTGGGTCCAGAGCCTACCTGGAATCATTGGGCGCAAGGCGGGAATACACCCTGGAGGAGGCGCAAGTCCTTCACAGGGCAACACAGACACACACACTCACACACTCACACCTACGGACACTTTGGAGTTAAATGCTACATCAAAAGTGCTAAAATTGTTAGGTTAGTATTCCTCAGTCTTTTGGCATTACTCAGATTAATTGAATATATTGTTTAAAGTGTTTAAAATAAATATTTATTGTCCTTTCTGGAAATAAAATCTAAATCTGGGACCTACTGACCCTAAAATATGTTGCATTGCTCATGCAGTTTTTGTCAAAATATTTGGTCATATCAGTTGTGTACTTATCAAGAACTATATATTTCTCTGATGGAAAAGTCTTGTGCAGAGGGATGATAATAAAGATCTATTCTTGGGAAGTCTTTATGATCAACGGAATTACTCCATGGAACTAGTCAGAAATTACAATCCTCAGTGTGATATTAAAAGTGACGTGGCACAAATTGTCACGGTAGAGTATGCTAGGCATCCTCTCTATCTGCTCTTGGCAGAGGAACTTAATTTTGGAGGTTTTTACACAACCCTCCACACTTTGAAAAGTATGAACCGAGATGAGGATATTAATGCTTTCCAATGTACAGTTCCACCTTAAAAGACAATTAGCTTCTGAATATAAAGAAACCAGAGACAAGTGTTTCCACACAATCATAGAAGTTGCATTTAAATGTGTTATATGCTTCAAAGTTTAGAGTCACATTTCATTAGCTATGGTGAAACAAGATGAAATGGATAATTTGAGCTTTATTAAGGGTTCAGTTTGAATGTTTGAAAGTTCATCAAGCAGAGGTCATGCATTCTGACTTCCTGAGGGGACTAACTGTTCATTGAAGTGGAAGACTAGGTCTGGATGCTTTGTAGCCTTCTTCCAAATGAGAAGGGCATAAACCAGTCATGGCAGGTTTGTGTGAGGGCTGAGAAACACAGTCACATGAACAAAAATCTGTAGAAAGAAATCAACATACGTATGGCCATCACATTATGGCTCTCATCCACATCCGCATAGTTATATTACCAAATTACCCAAGTCATTGTATGAATTTATTACAGAGATAAGACAGTGTTATAAAAACACTCCCACAAGGTTCTGAACTCAGAAAAACTTTTGTTTCTTCTGTTGATGAATAAAACAGATAAGGTGAATTGTTCACACAGAATGATGAATCAGTTGTCCTCCTGGCTGATTCTGTTACACAGATTTTGTAACACAGAATTTTCTAACCAGTGCTTATACATGTTTCTGATTATGGAACACATTTTGTATCTCAAAATGCAATTTTGACAGCTTGTTTTATAGATACACTATAAAACACTGCCATTTAATCTGTTTTGGGCAACAGAAAAAAATAGTATTATTTTGCTCACGGTCACTGTAGAGTTATGTGTTTTATATTTATGTGCTTTGAAATAAAAAAAAATGTAGTCAGTAATTTGTGTATACGTAAGCTACTGTGTTTTTTGCTAAAACCGGCTTGGATCACCTTTGAAATCTTTTCAGCTTATTGCTTGTAAAAATATATGTTATAAACTCAGTCTACTGTCTAGCATTTTTGGTATCACCAAAATGCTGAGGACACTGAGGAGTACCATTAGACATTAGATGAAATCAAAACTTCATATTGCCTGTGAGAAGAAGAGGAGTGCTCTCTGATGATAAAATTTGTAATTAATTGGATGTGTTAAACACAATGAATGTTGTGGGGACACTGTAGGCACATTCTGAGACAGTGAAAAATGAAAACAAGGACATATTATCTACATATGTAAATAAGTAATTGATTTTTGATTTGTTCAGTAATATTTATATGCAATCCAACTTTATTTATATAGCACTTTAACACTCCCAAACACCAAAGTGCTGTACAAAAACTAAAGTACATAACAATATGTCACAGAATAAATACAAAAACAAATGCAGTCAACAAACTAGGTGATGGAAGCTAAAGAGAAAAGAAAAGGTTTGAGAAGTGAATTAAAAACAGACAGTGTGGATGCCTGTCTAATGTACAGGGGCAGACAGTTTCATAACTTAGGGGCTGCTACAGCAAACGCATGGTCGCCTCTAATCTTATAGTTAGTTTTGGGCACATTCAGGAGCAGCTGATCAGCTGCCCTGAGTGAGCGTGTGGACTTGTAGGGCTGTAACAGCTCTGAAAGGTAGGATGGGGCAAGACCATTTAGGGATATAAAAGTGAGTAATAAAATTTTAAAATGGACCCTAAAGTATATGGGCAGCTAGTGAAGCAAAGCTAAGACGAAGCTATATATGTTCTCATATATACATGTGCCAGTTAAGAATCACGCTGCTGCTGTAACTGGGCAAGATAGAACCCACTGACCCCCATGTACAGTGAGTTACAGTAATCCAGCCGAGTGGTAACAAAGGCATGGATTACGATCTCAAGTTGTTGTCTCGAGACAACTGGCTTTACTTTAGTCAGCTTCCTCCGATGAAAGAAGTATGATTTGACTACTGCTAATTTAATTTGACTGTCAAGCTTCAGTTCTGAGTCCATTATCACGCCCAGATTTGTGATAACGGGCTTGGTACCCCCAGAGACCATCACTTATATCTTATTTTTATTGAGTTTAAAAAAGTTACCCACCAACCAAGCTTTTATGTCCTCAAGACACTTCAGCAGAGGTCCAACCGAGAACTTGTTTCACATAGTGGCACATAGATTTAGTGGCACATAGATTTGGCTATCACCTGTGTAGCAGTGATGAGCAATGCCATGTTTACTAAGTATGGAGCCAAGAGGAAGTATGTATGCAAAACAAAAAGGGTAATTGTGGCCTGTGCAAAAGTTAAAACACATAAATAGCAAACATTTTGTTAAAGTGTGTTCCTCATAATACTGTTCCTTCTTAAAATGAAAGGATGTCTTGATAGTTCTAAACTGCAATAAAATTGTGAGAAAATTGTGTAAGGTGTCAAGAGGGTGTGGTATTGCATTACAACTGTGGACTTTACTACATCAATGAGACAGCATTCACAGTTGATGTAGATGTAGTTTCTCTGAAAATGAAACCCAGAGGATCATTTCTAGATCATAATTCTGTTACTGTGCTATAACTGAGGCATTCTTGTTGAGAATGTGAATTAAGTTTCGTTGATACAAGAGGACATTAGTATCATTTTGCATCTGGCATCTATGGCCTCTATTCAGAAAGCTTATTTTGCCATTTTGATATTCTTCACTCTTCTAATTTCAGGTAAGATCAATAATTAACTGATTACAATACATTCCATGCTTGTGTGTGCATCTTATCTATCTATCTATCTATCTATCTATCTATCTATTTTTTTTTCTATAAAGTAGTAGGTGTGAGTGAGTTTGAAGAGTGGGTTTAAGATTCTCCTTGGTTGATTTGTTAAATCAACCGCGAACATTATTTAAAATCATTATTTATTAACCTGTAAAACTAGGTTTTGGATGATAATTTCATATAATACGAACTGCCATGAGGAGAGATTTGGAAAAAGTTAAACCAAACATTCACACACAGACTATCACACTTACTGGAATAATGTTTTACTGGAATAAGGTTTTATTCTAATGTTGGGCATTATTACTTTGTTTGTTATTTAGCAAATAAACACTGCTCAGATAAATAGCTTTTTAATCCTCTGGGGTCTAAGGACATTTTCTCAACTTTTTGCAAATCTTCACTCAAATCTTAAATTCACATTTACATGCACTTTATCTCTATGATTTATTTATATATTTATTTAATACAATGAGTTAACTCAATTAACTCTTTTGCGTCTAAGGACATTTTCTCAATTTTTGCAAATTTTCTGAAATTCATCTTTAAAGTACATGGTTAAAGTACATAGTTATATTGCCCACATGTTTTGTATCAAAATGTTCCAAACAATCTCAGCTCACTCATTAAGAGATACCCATGTGACCTAGACCATTGTATGAAGAAATAATCTGTCTCTAACACTATAAAACCTAAATCCGATTTTAGTGAAAACATTTCTTTATTCATGTGGTTTAATTGTTTTGTGATTGAAATGGTTTTATCAGATTATTAGGTCACAAAAATAGGGGATTTTATTAATTAAATACTGTATAAATGTGTAATAAACATCTAAAATTAAATTTGGTAAAATCATTTATTAAGTAAAAGTGCCATCTCTCACTCTACAGGACAAAATGTGCATTCAACTTTGACCAAATTAAACATTAAATATAGCCACAAGCGGCAATTCCCAGGGTCCAAGCAAGTATTCGCTGGTAGAAGAACAACACACAAGCATATGAGCTTTCCAGAGATAGAAGTGGATGTTTGGGGAAGTTTGTGTAGTGTTTGTAAGGTGGTCCTTGGTGTTCTGTATGGAAGCAAATCTGTCTCATCAGACTTTGAAATATTACCACCTTTGAATTTGTAGCACTGAAATTTTTTTGCACTGAAATTATGCATCTGAATTTCATCTGTTTGGGGATCCTGAACATTAGAGTGAGAAACCAGGGAGCAATTCCAGAGGGAGTCCTGTGCTCTATGCTGTCTCTGTCATCCACTTTGAAATATTACCACCTTTGAATTTGTAGCACTGAATTTTTTTGCACTGAAATTATGCATATGATTGCTCTTGAATAAAACTCGTGAATTTTCAAGAACACGTTTTCACTGTTATTATTCAAGGTTAATAAATTCAGATAAAATAATTCAAGCTCAAACAATTCAAACAATATATCCGATGTTGGTCAAATTCGGTAGACGAAATTCAGATACCAAAATACGAGTTACAAAAAAATTCAGATACACATCCGGGACACCAAGGATGAGCAATCGATTCATTTGGTTCTTTTTCACCTTAAATGCTGCACTTATTGCATTTTGTCGCCGCTAGATGGCGAAATACAAACACAACTTCTATGCCGTGGAAAAACTACGTTTAGCTTCATTCCGCGGATATTATCTCTTTATTTTCAAAGTGTCTCAAAAATCTGAAAGGCTCACTAAAGACATAATATAACAGACTATTGATATCCTGAAGATGAATAAATTTTACTGTGGAAATATTTTGTAATGGCCCTGAGAACATAGCATGTGATGTGACAGAATGTGGAAACATGAACTTTTGAGTAAATGTCCTATGGCATTTTTATTTTTTTAATTGTCAGATTATCAAGAATCTGAAATTGATATTACAGAAGGTGTAGTACAAATATAATATCTCAATGTGCAGAGTTTAATTCATAAAGTTATTTCTAATATTATTATAAATATTTATATAGAAATATGTGTTTGTAGATTATTTATTTGTTGTAACAAAGTTTCTTGGCAATAAATCTTATACCGTTGGAGCCTGTTAATTTTCACATGACTCAGTTCATGTTTCCACATTCTGTCATATCACGTTATGTTCACAGGGCCCTTACAAAAAATTTCCACAGTAAAATTTCTTCATCTTCAGGATATCAATAGTCTATTATATTGTGTCTTTAGTGAGCCTTTCAGATTTTTGAGACACTTTGAAAATAAAGAGATTATCCACAGAAGGAAGCTAAACATGTATTTTTCCACGGTATGGAAGTTGTGTTTGTATTTTGCCGTCTAGCGGCGACAAAATGTCCTGTCAGAAACCATTTAAGGTGAAAGAGAAAATCCAAATGAATCCATTGCTCATCCTTGGTGTCCCGGCGCTGTGCTGTTAATTTTTTGTAACTCGTATTTTGGTGTCGGAATTTCGTCTACCGAATTTGAGCAACTTCAAATATATTATTTGAATTTTTTTTATCTGAATTTATTAACCTTGAATAATAACAGTGAAAACGTGTTCTTGAAAATTCACGAGTCCTATTCAAGAGCAATTATATTCAGATGCATAATTTCAGTGCAAAAAAAATCAGTGCTACAAATTCAAATGTGGTAATATTTCAAAGTGGATGACTCTTAAATTTCACCCTGGATTTTAAAACCTGTGTCCATTCACTGACTACACTGTTACACACACCTACCTTGTTGGTCCAACTGATAGATATAAAGGCAGAAACAGTAACTCATCTGTTGAATCACAAGTTGTGCTGATTGTCCTGTAGTCCTTCATCCGTGGACACAGGACACTGTCTGCTGGAGGACTATTCTCAGTCCAGCAGTGATGCTGAGTGCTTCAAAACTCCAGCACATGAATCATATCTGCTGTGTGGGTGCCCTGACCATTGAAGAACAGGGTGAAAGGGAGCAATGAAAGTATGCAGAACAAGAGGTGGACCCCTTTCTGTAATTTTAGACCTATAAAGTGCTCCAGTGGACAGTGAAACTGAAAACATGAACACTGAATGTAGAATAAGGAGGTGGTCATAATGTTAGGGTTGATTGCTGTAGATCTGCATTTATGTGTCTGTGTCCTCTGGCCCTCTCTGACTTGTAGGGGGAGGGGAAGAGAGAAGTGATAGTCTGTGTGTGAGGAGGAGATGGAAAGGTTGAGGGGGGATTCTGCATAACAGAGAGAAGTCTGCAGGCATAGATGAGATGTAATAGGCATATGTTTGATCAAGAACTAGTCCCTGGATAAGAACCCAATATGGACATATATGGTATCATAAGAATCTCAAGAAACTGAACTTTAATAATTATCAAAAAAAGGTGGACCTTTCATTACTATGTGATTGCAGCCTCTGCTTAAAATCTGCTGTGCAGCTTGCCTTCCAAACTTCGCACAAAAACACTGCATCTCTAGGTGGTGGTGTAATCAATAAAATACATATGCATGTCTAATTGTAGCGGCCCCTTTCTGTGCAATGTGGTCATATTTGGCACACTACTTCAGAGTAATGACATACACATGTGTACAAAGTTTTGTTTGATTTGGGCCGAGTTTGTTTGAGTTATAGCTGAAAGAGTGCATCGAGCCCTGCCTATGCACATTTATTGAATAACTGCTGCAACAGCATGTCAATATTTCAAACTTTTTTTGATAATTATTTACCTACAGTCTATACAGACTTCAAAAATACCGGTCGTATATTGCTAAGACAAATTTACATTTACATTTATGCATTTTTATGCAAATTTTCACATACCTGACTATTATGGATAAACGATGCATTTGTTGCCAATAGTTGTAATTGCAAAGTTGTAAGACACTACGCAGAGTATTCAGTAAAGCAAATTGCTTGTCGATATGATAATTTTTCACGGAGTTATTCCACATTTTCATGTTGAAAATTTATATTTCGCCCCCCTGTTGGTTATCATTATGAAAATTTTCTTGTGCTTAGGAAGTGCTGCCATAGACATAGCATGCAAGTCTCATGATGATAGGACCATGTTAAGGTCATGAAACAGCTGATGAAATTTGATCGGCTGATGGTGGCCATGTTTTTTGAATATGACATCATCATCATGGAATCTGATTCAAGGACATCACCCACTACATGCATACCAACTGGCATGTCAACTGGTGCTTACAGTTGCACAACCTAGTACTCATATCTTCCAAACTGTATAGGGATCAAGCATGTGAAGTATTGTAACATTCGGGGAAAGTGTTTGCGAGTTATATCTGTATATGTCTGATTTTTGGAACATGAGCTCCACCCCTGTATTTGGGCGGAGTCTGGAAGCCGAGCAGTGATGAAATTCCAACTTTTTTATATATATATATATATATATATATAAATATTGAAGTTCAGGTTCTTAACAAATTAGCTCAAAATCTGAGTAGGCGGAGCTTGCGGGTTCTTGAGGCTTTTTTGTAGGGTCTGACGTGAGGAATCAGGGAAAAAAAGAATTTAGTTTTTATGTCACACAGGGAGATACAGACATATAGCGCCTCCATCAGGCTGATCGGGCTGATTGTTTGTGCCTGAGTAGCAGTAGGGTTTACTTCCAGTTGACCAAACGGCAAGTCTGTAGGACCTATGGTTTGGTTTCGCGTTTCATCAGAGAAAAAGGAGAAGAAGAAGAAACGGAAAAAAGCAATAATGCTCCAGCACTTGCAGTGCTTGGACGCCTAATTATGTTACTGTGTAAAAAGTCATTGTCTGTCCATAAGTATATGCTTCATTGTGTAAAAGCTATAGCCAGCTATAACTTTGTTTTCCCCTTCGTCATGTGCATAAAACCCCTCGGTTTCTGAAGTTCCGTTCTCCTCGTCGCTGTTTTTCAAATGCGCCGCACCAACTTCAGCGCATGTAAACTTTTTCAAGCCATTTTTCCTACGTCGATTGAATAAAACATGGAGTGTAACTGAAGGGATGAGTAAGTCGTTAGTGAGTTCTTGATAGTCCATTGGTCAGTTTCAAACAAAAACACTGATGGACGCATGAATTCACCACTTACAAGAGAGATGCAGATGACGGACAAGTGAATCCACCATTTAGACACGGCCAGCACTTGCGTTATTTTGTTATGACCTCAAACTGCCTAGGGGAAAATAAGGCCAACAGCATCCCAACCACCAGACCAAGTCACAGAATCAATTCACGGGGGAAAAAGGTATTTTTTTTTTTTTTTACCCTTTTGAGATCCCCAAACTGAATAAAACTGATTTTATAATGGCCATTTGCGTCAGCTATTCAGTGATGTTAAAAAATAACTAACAACTCCAGGGGTGAGACAAAAACAAATCCAAAACTACTAAAAATAAACAAGATAAATTAACTCACCTTATTTCAAAAACAATATTACAACAACTACCCTGTCTGCCTACTAAAAAACCAGGAGAAAAGGTATCAAAACAAAACAAAAAAAAACTGAATTATTAACAATTTTGTAAAGGACATATATACAAGTTAAAGCTAACACACAAGTACTCTACACAGACAACAGACTAACAGTAACAGACTTTGTAACTGCGTTTGAGCAACTGCATACACGCAAAACTAAAATCAACAAATGTATTGGAATGCACAAATTTAAAACAACAACAATAATAATAACTTAAAATCACAAATGTGTAAAAAAAAAGATTTGCATTTGTAAATCAAATGTCATGAATGTGTGAATCAGTACCTCTCAAATGGCTTAAAATGTGCAAGAGCAAACATTTTTAAGGTTCCCAGTGTGACAGTGGGAGTTAGTGATGTGTCGGTCACGAACGAACCGGTTCAAAGAGCTGGCTATTGTAAGTGAACGATGAGAGCCGGTTCCCGTCTAAGACCGAGCCATTTTTTCTAAGGCTTATCATTCAACCAATTAGAGAACAACAAGAAAGCTCCAATCCTCCAAGCTGAGACACTTGGTTTTCCTGAATACCAATCTGCCTTCCAAAAAATAGTTGAAGAAAATGTTAAATCAGTTAAATGTTTGTTGACAGTTGTGGTTGTTTTAATCTCTACCGTTGAATGCTGTTGTTTTGCACTTTGCACTATTTATTATTTTTAATATTGAACAATAATATTTTGTCCATATAGTCATGTAAAATGTAGGTAATATTGTCCTGTAAAAGTGGAAATAAGTGGTAAAACAAAGAGCCATTTAGGAGCCGAAAAAGTTGGCTCTTTATGAAGAGCCGAGCCAAAAGAGCCGGCTCCCCAAAAAGAGCCGAAATTCCCATCACTAGTGGGAGTTTTTGAATGAGGTGGAAAAAATCCACACATTCGCATTCTCTGCTGCGTGTGCGGATCTCTTTTTGCAGTTGCAGATTTAAGATCCTGTTTTGACGGCCAATTGATGGACCAATAGGAAAGCATTAGCTGGACCAATCAGATCGTGAGGTTTGTTTAACCAATCAGAACATTGATTTGTTGCTGTCAGCCATAGCGCTTTTTTCCACAAAATGAACTCTGGTTCTTGAATTGGTTCTGTTCCTGATTCTTGGAACCTTGGTTCTTTCCAGTGAACCGCCGCGTTCCTATGGACAGCGGAGAAACGTAACCAAGAGCCGTGGTTCTGACCAACGCGCATGTCATCGCGCCTAACTTCACCAGAGACATAAAAACGGCCCGTGTTCCTGTTTTTTCCTATTATTTATTTATATGAAATGTTGTAAATGACCCTGTCAAGCTCCACTGGGCAATAACGCTGTATTTAAAGCTCTGAGCTCTTGGTTACGTTTCTCAGCTGTTCACAAGGTCAGCAGGACGGTTCTGAACTCAACCACAGCGTCCCCCATTCATGACGTATTCCTGTTCCCCCTCTAAATGTATAGAAACGCTGCGGTTTACTGGAAAGAACCAAGGTTCCAAGAATCAGGAACAGAACCTGTTCAAGAACCGGAGTTCTTTTGGTGGAAAAGCGCTATGGTTGACA
This sequence comes from Hoplias malabaricus, assembly GCF_029633855.1. Taxonomy (NCBI): domain Eukaryota; kingdom Metazoa; phylum Chordata; class Actinopteri; order Characiformes; family Erythrinidae; genus Hoplias; species Hoplias malabaricus. The sequence goes on from NC_089808.1 coordinate 30,694,352, forward strand.
GCAATAAATCAGTGTTCTGATTGGTTAAACAAACTTCGCGATCTGATTGGTCCAGCTAAAGCGTTCCTATTGGTCCATCAATTGGCCGTCAAAACACGGTCTTAAATCTGCAACTGCAAAAAAAGATTCGCACACGCAGCAGAGAATGCGAATGTGTGGATTTTTTCCACCGCATTCAAAAACTCCCACTGTCACATTTGGAACCTTAAAAAGGTTTGCTCTTGAACATTTTAAGCCATTTGAGAGGTACTGATTAACACATTCACGACATTTGATTTACAAATGCAAATCTTTTATTTACACATTTGTGATTTTAAGTTATTATTATTGTTGTTGTTGTTTTAAATTTGTGGATTCCAATACATTTGTGGATTTTAGTTTTACGTGTATGCAGTTGCTCAAACGCAGTTACAAAGTCTGTTACATTTGTGAGTATTGTTTTACAAACTCAAAATATTTTTGACCCTTTTTTGACTCCATATGTCTGTGCCATCAGTCCTCCCACTGCCCATACAAACAAGACCACTGGAACAACCTCTCCCTTCTGCCGTCATCTCTCCCCCTTTTATTGTTGGAGCACCACCCACTTCAGCCAATCAGAATACATCAGACTGAGTTCTGGGAAGATGACAGAAAGGGAAAACACACAACAAAAGAGGGCAGGACATAGGAGGGTTGTAACAATATATATAATATATAATATAATATATAATAAGCCAGTCTTAAGCTAATAAGCATTCGGTCGATATATTTTTTGCAAGACAGTTCCCTTTTAACAGTAAACAGTTTACATTAACTGTCTTTTAATTCATTAAATGCTTCCAAGGACTGAGGCACTGGATAGCTTATACAATGCACCAAATATTTGTTTTTCCTTTTTGTCATATTAACAAATATACCACAAAAAAACAATGTTTGTTAATGTCTCTAGAAGTTAGTGCAACAACAAAGAGCACCTCCACAACTGCCCAGGATGAAAGGACAACAACAAAGATCACGGACACAAATCCCAAGGGTGAAAGCACAACAACAAAAATCATGGACACAACTGCCCCGGTTAAAAGCATGATGACAAAGATCACAGAAACAACTACCGCAGGTGAAAGCACAACCACACAATTCACAGACACAAATGTCACAAGTGAAAGCACAACGACACAGAGCACAACAACATGGATAACAGATATAGCTGCCCAAGGTGAAAGTACAATGTCACAGAGCACAAAAACAAATGCACCAGGTGAAAGTACAATGACACAGTTCACTGAATCAACTGGCCCAGGTGAAAGTCCAACTACACAGAAAACAAGCGCAAATGCACCAAGTGAAAGCACAAAAACATGTAGCACGGACACCACTGCCCAAGATGAAAGCACAACAACACAGATTACGGACACAACCACCCCAGGTGAAATTGCAACAAAAAATATAACGGACACAACTACCCCAGGTGAAATTACAACGATGCACAACACAAGTGCCCCAGATAAAAGGACAACAACACAGATTACGGACACAACTACCCCAGGTGAAAGTGCAACAACACAGATTTCGGACACAACTACCCCAGGTGAAGGTACAACGACACCAAGCACAAGCACAAAAGCCCAAGATGAAAGCATAACAATGCAGATCACGGACACAAATACTCCAGGTGAAAGTGCAACAACACAGATTACGGACACAACTACCCCAAGTGGAAGTACAACGACACCAAGAACAAGCACTACTGCCCAAGATGAAAGCACAACAACACAGATCACGAACACAACTACCCAAAGTGAAAGTTCAACATCCCAGATCATGGACATAACTGCCCCAGGTGAAAGCACAACGATACAGAGCACAAGCACAATTGCACCAGGTGAAACCAGAACATCAAATAGCATGGACATAACTGCCCAAGATGAAAGCACAAGTACACATAGCAGAGACAGAACTACCCCAGGTGAAAGTAAAACGACACCAAGCACAAGCACAATTGCACCAGGTGAAAGCACAACAACACAGATCACGGACACAACCACCCCAGGTGAAAGTGCAATGACACATAGCATAGGCACAATTTCCCAAGATGAAAGCACAAGTACACAGAGCACAGACAGAACTACCCCAGGTGAAAGTAAAACGACACAGAGCACAAGCATAATTGACCAAGGTGAAAGCACAAGAACACTGATCACGGACACAACTACCCCAGGTGAAAGTACAACGACACCAAGCACAAGCACAATTGCACCAGGTGAAAAATCAACAACCCATACCATGGACACCACTGCCCAAGATGAAAGCACAACAACAGAGATCACAGACACAACCACCCGAGGTGAAAGTACAATGACACAAAGCACAAGTGCCCCAGATGAAAGCACAACAACAAAAAACATGGAGACAACAACTCCAGGCGAAAGTACAACGATACAGAGCACAAGCACAATTACACAAGGTGAAACCACATCATCAATTAGCACAGACACAACTGCCCAAGATGAAAGCACTACAACACAGATTACGGACACAACTACCCCAGGTGAAAGTACAACAATACAGAGCACAAGCACAATTTCACCAGGTGAAACCTCATCATCAATTAGCACGGACACAACTGCCCAAGATGAAAGCACTACAACACAGACTATGGAAACAACCAACCCAGGTGAAAGTACAACAACACCAAGTACAAGCACAATTGCAGCAGGTGAAACCACAACAACCCATACCATGGACACCACTGCCCAAGATGAAAGCACAACAACAGAGATCACGGACACAACCACCCAAGGTGAAAGTACAATGACACAGAGCACAAGTGCCCCAGATGAAAGCACAACAACAAAGATCACGGACACAACTACCCCAGGTGAAAGTGCAGCAACACAAATTACGGAAACAACTACCCCAGGTGAAAGTACAACGATACAGAGCACAAGCACAATTTCACCAGGTGAAACCACATCATCAATTAGCACGGACACAACTGCCCAAGATGAAAGCACTACAACACAGACTATGGAAACAACCAACCCAGGTGAAAGTACAACAACACCAAGCACAAGCACAATTGCACCAAGTGAAACCACAACCCGTACCACGGACACCACTGCCCAACATGAAAGCACAACAACAGAGATCACGGACACAACAACCCGAGGTGAAAGTACAACGACACAGAGCACAAGTGCCCCAGATGAAAGCACAACAACAAAAATCATGGACACAACAACCTCAGGGGAAAGTACAACGATACAGATTACAAGCACAATTGCACCAGGTGAAACCACAACATCAAATAGCACGGACACAACTGCCCAAGATGAAAGCACTGCAACACAGATTACGGACACAACCACCCGAGGTGAAAGTACATTTTCACAGAGCACAAGTGCCCCAGATGAAAGCACAACAACAAAGATAACGGACACAACTACCCCAGGTGAAAGTGCAGCAACACAGATTACGGAAACCACTGCCCAAAGGGAAAGTACAACGACACCAAGCACAAGCACAATTTCACCAGGTGAAATCACATCATCAATTAGCACGGACACAACTGCCCAAGATGACAGCACTACAACACAGATTATGGACACAACTACCCCAGGGGAAAGTACAACGACACCAAGCACAAGCACAATTGCACCCAGTGAAAGCACAACAACACATACCACGGACACCACTGCCCAACATGAAAGCACAACAGCAGAGATCACGGACACAACCACTCGAGGTGAAAGTACAATGACACAGAGCACAACTGCCCCAGATGAAACCACAACAACAAAAATCACGGACACAACCACCCGAGGTGAAAGTACAACGACACAGAGCACAAGTGCCCCAGATGAAAGCACAACAACAAAAATCACGGAGACAACTACCCCAGGTGAAAGTGCAGCAACACAAATTACGGAAACAACTACCCCAGGTGAAAGTACAACGATACAGAGCACAAGAACAATTTCACCAGGTGAAACCACATCATCAATTAGCACGGACACAACTGCCCAAGATGAAAGCACTACAACACAGATTACGGACACAACTACACCAGGTGAAAGTAAAACGACACCAAGCACAAGCACAATTGCACCAGGTGAAACCACAACAACACACACCACGGACACCACTGCCCAAGATGAAAGCACAACAACAGAGATCACGGACACAACCACCCGAGGTGAAACCACAACGACACAGAGCACAAGTGCCCCAGATGAAAGCACACCAACAAAAATCACGCAGACAACTATCCCAGGGGAAAGTACAACGATACAGAGCACAAGCACAATTGCACCAGGTGAATCCACAACATCAAATAACACAGATACAACTGCCCAAGATGAAAGCACAACGACACAGATCACGGACACAACTACCCCAGGTGAAAGTGCAACAACACAGAGTACGGACACAACTACCCCAGGTAAAAGTACAACGACACCAAGCACAAGCACAATTGCACCAGGTGAAAGCAAAACAACACATACCACGGACACCACTGCCCAAGATGAAAGCACAACAACAGAGATCCCGGAAACAACCACTCGAGGTGAAAATACAATGACACAGAGTACAACTGCCCCAGATGAAACCACAACAACAAAAATCACGGAGACAACTACCCCAGATCAAAGTGCAGCAACACAAATTAAGGAAACAACTACCCCAGGTGAAAGTACAACGATACAGAGCACAAGCACAATTTCACCAGATGAAACCATATCATCAATTAGCACGGACACAACTGCCCAAGATGAAAGCACTACAACACAGATTACGGACACAACTACCCCAGGTGAAAGTACAACGACACCAAGCACAAGCACAATTGCACCAGGTGAAACCACAACAACACATACCACGGACACCACTGCCCAAGATGAAAGCACAACAATAGAGATCACGGACACAACCACTCGAGGTGAAACTACAACGACACAGAGCACAAGTGCCCCAGATGAAAGCACAACAACAAAAATCACGGACACAACTACCTCAGGTGAAAGTGCAGCAACACAGATTACGGAAATCACTACCCCAGGTGAAAGTACAACGATACAGAGCATAAGCACAATTTCACCAGGTGAAACCACATCATCAATTAGCACGGACACAACTGCCCAAGATGAAAGCACTACAACACAGATTACAGACACAACTACCCCAGGTGAAAGTACAACGACACCAAGCACAAGCACAATTGCACCAGGTGAAAGCACAACAACACATACTACGGACACCACTGCCCAAGATGAAAGCACAACAACAGAGATCACGGACACAACCACTCAAGGTGAAAGAACAACGACACAGAGCACAAGTGCCCCAGATGAAAGCACAACAACAAAAACCACAGAGTCAGCTACCCCAGGTGAAAGTGCAGCACCACAGATTACAGAAACAACTACCCCAGGTGAAAGTACAACGATACAGAGCACAAGCACAATTTCACCAGGTGAAACCACATCATCAATTAGCACGGACACAACTGCCCAAGATGACAGCACTACAACACAGATTATGGACACAACTACCCCAGGGGAAAGTCCAACGACACCAAGCACAAGCACAATTGCACCCGGTGAAAGCACAACAACACATACCACGGACACCACTGCCCAACATGAAAGCACAACAACAGAGATCACGGACACAACCACTCGAGGTGAAAGTACAATGACACAGAGCACAACTGCCCCAGATGAAACCACAACAACAAAAATCACGGACACAACCACCCGAGATGAAAGTACAACGACACAGAGCACAAGTGCCCCAGATGAAAGCACAACAACAAAAATCACGGAGACAACTACCCCAGGTGAAAGTGCAGCAACACAAATTACGGAAACAACTACCCCAGGTGAAAGTACAATGATACAGAGCACAAGCACAATTTCACCAGGTGAAACCACATCATCAATTACCACGGACACAACTGCCCAAGATGAAAGCACTACAACACAGATTACGGACACAACTACACCAGGTGAAAGTAAAACGACACCAAGCACAAGCACAATTGCACCAGGTGAAACCACAACAACACAAACCACGGACACCACTGCCCAAGATGAAAGCACAACAATAGAGATCACGGACACAACCACTCGAGGTGAAACTACAACGACACAGAGCACAAGTGCCCCAGATGAAAGCACAACAACAAAGATCATGGACACAACTACCTCAGGTGAAAGTGCAGCAACACAGATTACGGAAATCACTACCCCAGGTGAAAGTACAACGATACAGAGCATAAGCACAATTTCACCAGGTGAAACCACATCATCAATTAGCACGGACACAACTGCCCAAGATGAAAGCACTACAACACAGATTACAGACACAACTACCCCAGGTGAAAGTACAACGACACCAAGCACAAGCACAATTGCACCAGGTGAAAGCACAACAACACATACTACGGACACCACTGCCCAAGATGAAAGCACAACAACAGATATCACGGACACAACCACTCAAGGTGAAAGTACAACGACACAGAGCACAAGTGCCCCAGATGAAAGCACAACAACAAAAATCACGGAGACAGCTACCCCAGGTGAAAGTGCAGCACCACAGATTACAGAAGCAACTACCCCAGGTGAAAGTACAACGATACAGAGCACAAGCACAATTTCACCAGGTGAAACCACATCATCAATTAGCACGGACACAACTGCCCAAGATGACAGCACTACAACACAGATTATGGACACAACTACCCCAGGGGAAAGTCCAACGACACCAAGCACAAGCACAATTGCACCCGGTGAAAGCACAACAACACATACCACGGACACCACTGCCCAACATGAAAGCACAACAACAGAGATCACGGACACAACCACTCGAGGTGAAAGTACAATGACACAGAGCACAACTGCCCCAGATGAAACCACAACAACAAAAATCATGGACACAACCACCCGAGGTGAAAGTACAACGACACAGAGTACAAGTGCCCCAGATGAAAGCACAACAACAAAAATCACGGAGACAACTACCCCAGGTGAAAGTGCAGCAACACAAATTACGCAAACAACTACCCCAGGTGAAAGTACAACGATACAGAGCACAAGCACAATTTCACCAGGTGAAACCACATCATCAATTAGCACGGACACAACTGCCCAAGATGAAAGCACTACAACACTGATTACGGACACATCTACCCCAGGTGAAAGCACAACGACACCAAGCACAAGCACAATTGCACCAGGTGAAGGCACAACAACATATACCACGGACACCACTGCCCAAGATGAAAGCACAACAATAGAGGTCACGGACACAACCACTCGAGGTGAAAGTACAATGACACAGAGCACAACTGCCCCAGATGAAACCACAACAACAAAAATCACAGACACAACTATCCCAGGTGAAAGTGCAGCAACACAGATTACGGAAACAACTACCACAGGTGAAAGTACAACGATACAGAGCACAAGCACAATTTCACCAGGTGAAACCACATCATCAATTAGCACAGACACAACTGCCCAAGATGAAAGCACTACAACACAGATTACGGACACAACTACCCCAGGTGAAAGTACAACGACACCAAGCACAAGCACAATTGCACCAGGTGAAAGCACAACAACACATGCCACGGACACCACTGCCCAAGATGAAAGCACAACAACACAGATTACGGAAACAACCTCTCGAGGTGAAAGTACAATGACACAGAGGACAACTGCCCCAGATGAAACCACAACAACAAAAATCACGGACACAACTACCCCAGGGGAAAGTACAACGACACCAAGCGCAAGCACAATTGCTCCCGGTGAAAGCACAACAACACATACCACGGACACCACTGCCCAAGATGAAACCACAACAACAGAGATCACGGAAACAACCACTCGAGGTGAAAGTACAATGACACAGAGCACAACTGCCCCAAATGAAACCACAACAACAAAAATCACAGACACAACTACCCCAGGTGAAAGTGCAGCAACACAAATTACGGAAACAACATCCCCAGGTGAAAGTACAACGACACCAAGCACAAGCACAATTTCAACAGGTGAAACCACATCATCAACTAGCACGGACACAACTGCCCAAGATGAAAGCACTACAACACAGATTATGGACACAACTACACCAGGTGAAAGTAAAACGACACCAAGCACAAGCACAATTGCACCAGGTGAAACCACAACAACACATACCACGGACACCACTGCCCAACATGAAAGCACAACAACAGAAATCACGGACACAACCACCCGAGGTGAAACTACAACGACACAGAGCACAAGTGCCCCAGATGAAAGCACAACAACAAGAATCACGCAGACAACTACCCCAGGGGAAAGTACAACGATACAGAGCACAAGCACAATTGCACCAGGTGAAACCACAACATCAAATAACACAGATACAACTGCCCAAGATGAAAGCACAACGACACAGATCATGGACACAACTACCCCAGGTGACAGTGCAACAACACAGAGTACGGACACAACTACCCCAGGTGAAAGTACAACGACACCAAGCACAAGCACAATTGCACCAGGTGAAAGCACAACAACACATACCACGGACACCACTGCCCAAGATGAAAGCACAACAACAGAGATCACGGACACAACCACTCGAGGTGAAAGTACAATGACACAGAGCACAAGTGTCCCAGATGAAAGCACAACAACAAAAATCACAGAGACAACTACCCCAGATGAAAGTGCAGCAACACAAATTACGGAAACAACTACCCCAGGTGAAAGTACAACGACACCAAGCACAAGCACAATTGCACCAGGTGAAAGCACAACAACACGTGCCACGGACACCACTGCCCAAGATGAAAGCACAACAACAGAGATCACAGAAACGACCACTCGAGGTGAAAGTACAATGACACAGAGCACAACTGCCCCAGATGAAACCACAACAACAAACATCACGGACACAACCACCCAAGGTGAAAGTACAACGTCACAGAGCACAAGTGCCCCAGATGAAAGCACAACAACAAAAATCACGGAGACAACTACCCCAGGTGGAAGTGCAGCAACACAAATTACGGAAACAACTACCCCAGGTGAAAGTACAACGATACAGAGCACAAGCACAATTTCACCAGGTGAAACCACATCATCAATTAGCACGGACACAACTGCCCAAGATGAAAGCACTACAACACAGATTACAGACACAACTACCCCAGGTGAAAGTACAACAACACCAAGCACAAGCACAAGCACAATTGCACCAGGTGAAAGCACAACAACACATACCACGGACACCACTGCCCAAGATGAAAGCACAACAACAGAGATCATGGACACAACCACTCAAGGTGAAAGTACAATGACACAGAGCACAAGTGTCCCAGATGAAAGCACAACAACAAAAGTCACGGAGACAGCTAGCCCAGGTGAAAGTGCAGCACCACAGATTACGGAAACAACTACCCCGGGTGAAAGTACAACGATACAGAGCACAAGCACAATTTCACCAGGTGAAAGCACAACAACATATACCACGGACACCACTGCCCAAGATGAAAGCACAACAATACAGGTCACGGACACAACCACTCAAGGTGAAAGTACAATGACACAGAGCACAACTGCCCCAGATGAAACCACAACAACAAAAATCACAGACACAACTACCCCAGGTGAAAGTGCAGCAACACAGATTACGGAAACAACTACCCCAGGTGAAAGTACAATGATACAGAGCACAAGCACAATTTCACCAGGTGAAAGCACAACAACATATACCACGGACACCACTGCCCAAGATGAAAGCACAACAATACAGGTCACGGACACAACCACTCGAGGTGAAAGTACAATGACACAGAGCACAACTGCCCCAGATGAAACCACAACAACAAAAATCACAGACACAACTACCCCAGGTGAAAGTGCAGCAACACAGATTACGGAAACAACTACCCCAGGTGAAAGTACAACGATACAGAGCACAAGCACAATTTCACCAGGTGAAACCACATCATCAATTAGCACAGACACAACTGCCCAAGATGAAAGCACTACAACACAGATTATGGACACAACTACCCCAGGTGAAAGTACAACGACACCAAGCACAAGCACAATTGCACCAGGTGAAAGCACAACAACACATGCCACGGACACCACTGCCCAAGATGAAAGCACAACAACAGAGATCACGGAAACAACCACTCGAGGTGAAAGTACAATGACACAGAGCACAACTGCCCCAGATGAAAGCACAACAACAAAAATCACGGAGACAACTACCCCAGGTGAAAGTGCAGCAACACAAATTACGGAAACAACTGCCCCAGGTGAAAGTACAACGATACAGAGCACAAGCACAATTTCACCAGGTGAAACCACATCATCAATTAGCACGGACACAACTGCCCAAGATGAAAGCACTACAACACAGATTACAGACACAACTACCCCAGGTGAAAGTACAACAACACCAAGCACAAGCACAATTGCACCAGGTGAAAGCACAACAACACATACCACGGACACCACTGCCCAAGATGAAAGCACAACAACAGAGATCATGGACACAACCACTCAAGTTGAAAGTACAATGACACAGAGCACAAGTGTCCCAGATGAAAGCACAACAACAAAAATCATGGAGACAGCTAGCCCAGGTGAAAGTGCAGCACCACAGATTACGGAAACAACTACCCCAGGTGAAAGTACAACGATACAGAGCACAAGCACAATTTCACCAGGTGAAACCACATCATCAATTAGCACGGACACAACTGCCCAAGATGAAAGCACTACAACACAGATTATGGACACAACTACACCAGGTGAAAGTAAAACGACAACAAGCACAAGCACAATTGCACCAGGTGAAACCACAACAACACATACCACGGACACCACTGCCCAACATGAAAGCACAACAACAGAAATCACGGACACAACCACCCAAGGTGAAACTACAACGACACAGAGCACAAGTGCCCCAGATGAAAGCACAACAACAAAAATCACGCAGACAACTACCCCAGGGGAAAGTACAACGATACAGAGCACAAGCACAATTGCACCAGGTGAAACCACAACATCAAATAACACAGATACAACTGCCCAAGATGAAAGCACAACGACACAGATCACGGACACAACTACCCCAGGTGACAGTGCAACAACACAGAGTACGGACACAACTACCCCAGGTGAAAGTACAACGACACCAAGCACAAGCACAATTGCACCAGGTGAAAGCACAACAACACATACCACGGACACCACTGCCCAAGATGAAAGCACAACAACAGAGATCACGGACACAACCACTCGAGGTGAAAGTACAATGACACAGAGTACAACTGCCCCAGATGAAACCACAACAACAAAAATCACGGAGACAACTACCCCAGATGAAAGTGCAGCAACACAAATTACGGAAACAACTACCCCAGGTGAAAGTACAACGATACAGAATACAAGCACAATTTCACCAGGTGAAACCACATCATCAATTAGCACGGACACAACTGCCCAAGATGAAAGCACTACAACACAGATTATGGACACAACTACACCAGGTGAAAGTAAAACAACAACAAGCACAAGCACAATTGCACCAGGTGAAACCACAAAAACACATACCACGGACACCACTGCCCAACATGAAATCACAACAACAGAAATCACGGACACAACCACCCGAGGTGAAACTACAACGACACAGAGCACAAGTGCCCCAGATGAAAGCACAACAACAAAAATCACGCAGACAACTACCCCAGGGGAAAGTACAACGTTACAGAGCACAAGCACAATTGCACCAGGTGAAACCGCAACAACACATACCACGGACACCACTGCCCAACATGAAAGCACAACAACAGAAATCACAGACACAACCACCCGAGGTGAAACTACAACGACACAGAGCACAAGTGCCCCAGATGAAAGCACAACAACAAGAATCACGCAGACAACTACCCCAGGGGAAAGTACAACGATACAGAGCACAAGCACAATTGCACCAGGTGAAACCACAACATCAAATAACACAGATACAACTGCCCAAGATGAAAGCACAACGACACAGATCACGGACACAACTACCCCAGGTGACAGTGCAACAACACAGAGTACAGACACAACTACCCCAGGTGAAAGTACAACGACACCAAGCACAAGCACAATTGCACCAGGTGAAAGCACAACAACACATACCACGGACACCACTGCCCAAGATGAAAGCACAAGAACAGAGATCACGGACACAACCACTCGAGGTGAAAGTACAATGACACAGATTACAACTGCCCCAGATGAAACCACAACAACAAAAATCACGGAGACAACTACCCCAGATGAAAGTGCAGCAACACAAATTACGGAAACAACTACCCCAGGTGAAAGTACAACGATACAGAGCATAAGCACAATTTCAACAGGTGAAACCACATCATCAATTAGCACGGACACAACTGCCCAAGATGAAAGCACTACAACACAGATTACGGACACAACTACCCCAGGTGAAAGTACAACGACACCAAGCACAAGCACAATTGCACCAGGTGAAAGCACAACAACACATACCACGGACACCACTGCCCAAGATGAAAGCACAACAACAGAGATCACGGACACAACCACTCGAGGTGAAAGTACAATGACACAGAGCACAAGTGTCCCAGATGAAAGCACAACAACAAAAATCACAGAGACAACTATCCCAGATGAAAGTGCAGCAACACAAATTACGGAAACAACTACCCCAGGTGAAAGTACAACGACACCAAGCACAAGCACAATTGCACCAGGTGAAAGCACAACAACACATGCCACGGACACCACTGCCCAAGATGAAAGCACAACAACAGAGATCACAGAAACGACCACTCGAGGTGAAAGTACAATGACACAGAGCACAACTGCCCCAGATGAAACCACAACAACAAAAATCACGGAGACAACTACCCCAGATGAAAGTGCAGCAACACAAATTACGGAAACAACTACCCCAGGTGAAAGTACAACGATACAGAATACAAGCACAATTTCACCAGGTGAAACCACATCATCAATTAGCACGGACACAACTGCCCAAGATGAAAGCACTACAACACAGATTATGGACACAACTACACCAGGTGAAAGTAAAACAACAACAAGCACAAGCACAATTGCACCAGGTGAAACCACAAAAACACATACCACGGACACCACTGCCCAACATGAAATCACAACAACAGAAATCACGGACACAACCACCCGAGGTGAAACTACAACGACACAGAGCACAAGTGCCCCAGATGAAAGCACAACAACAAAAATCACGCAGACAACTACCCCAGGGGAAAGTACAACGTTACAGAGCACAAGCACAATTGCACCAGGTGAAACCGCAACAACACATACCACGGACACCACTGCCCAACATGAAAGCACAACAACAGAAATCACAGACACAACCACCCGAGGTGAAACTACAACGACACAGAGCACAAGTGCCCCAGATGAAAGCACAACAACAAGAATCACGCAGACAACTACCCCAGGGGAAAGTACAACGATACAGAGCACAAGCACAATTGCACCAGGTGAAACCACAACATCAAATAACACAGATACAACTGCCCAAGATGAAAGCACAACGACACAGATCACGGACACAACTACCCCAGGTGACAGTGCAACAACACAGAGTACGGACACAACTACCCCAGGTGAAAGTACAACGACACCAAGCACAAGCACAATTGCACCAGGTGAAAGCACAACAACACATACCACGGACACCACTGCCCAAGATGAAAGCACAAGAACAGAGATCACGGACACAACCACTCGAGGTGAAAGTACAATGACACAGATTACAACTGCCCCAGATGAAACCACAACAACAAAAATCACGGAGACAACTACCCCAGATGAAAGTGCAGCAACACAAATTACGGAAACAACTACCCCAGGTGAAAGTACAACGATACAGAGCATAAGCACAATTTCAACAGGTGAAACCACATCATCAATTAGCACGGACACAACTGCCCAAGATGAAAGCACTACAACACAGATTACGGACACAACTACCCCAGGTGAAAGTACAACGACACCAAGCACAAGCACAATTGCACCAGGTGAAAGCACAACAACACATACCACGGACACCACTGCCCAAGATGAAAGCACAACAACAGAGATCACGGACACAACCACTCGAGGTGAAAGTACAATGACACAGAGCACAAGTGTCCCAGATGAAAGCACAACAACAAAAATCACAGAGACAACTATCCCAGATGAAAGTGCAGCAACACAAATTACGGAAACAACTACCCCAGGTGAAAGTACAACGACACCAAGCACAAGCACAATTGCACCAGGTGAAAGCACAACAACACATGCCACGGACACCACTGCCCAAGATGAAAGCACAACAACAGAGATCACAGAAACGACCACTCGAGGTGAAAGTACAATGACACAGAGCACAACTGCCCCAGATGAAACCACAACAACAAAAATCACGGACACGACCACCCAAGGTGAAAGTACAACGACAAAGAGCACAAGTGCCCCAGATGAAGGCACAACAACAAAAATCACGGAGACAACTACCCCAGGTGAAAGTGCAGCAACACAAATTACGGAAACAACTACCCCAGGTGAAAGTACAACGATACAGAGCACAAGCACAATTTCACCAGGTGAAACCCCATCATCAATTAGCACGGACACAACTGCCCAAGATGAAAGCACTACAACACAGATTACAGACACAACTACCCCAGGTGAAAGTACAACGACACCAAGCACAAGCACAATTGCACCAGGTGAAAGCACAACAACACATACCATGGACACCACTGCCCAAGATGAAAGCACAACAACAGAGATCACGGACACAACCACTCAAGGTGAAAGTACAATGACACAGAGCACAAGTGTCCCAGATGAAAGCACACCAACAAAAATCACGGAGACAGCTAGCCCAGGTGAAAGTGCAGCACCACAGATTACGGAAACAACTACCCCAGGTGAAAGTACAACGATACAGAGCACAAGCACAATTTCACCAGGTGAAAGCACAACAACATATACCACGGAAACCACTGCCCAAGATGAAAGCACAACAATACAGGTCACGGACACAACCACTCGAGGTGAAAGTACAATGACACAGAGCACAACTGCCCCAGATGAAACCACAACAACAAAAATCACAGACACAACTACCCCAGGTGAAAGTGCAGCAACACAGATTACGGAAACAACTACCCCAGGTGAAAGTACAACGATACAGAGCACAAGCACAATTTCACCAGGTGAAACCACATCATCAATTAGCACAGACACAACTGCCCAAGATGAAAGCACTACAACACAGATTACGGACACAACTACCCCAGGTGAAAGTACAACGACACCAGGCACAAGCACAATTGCACCAGGTGAA
Source organism: Hoplias malabaricus (assembly GCF_029633855.1). Taxonomy (NCBI): domain Eukaryota; kingdom Metazoa; phylum Chordata; class Actinopteri; order Characiformes; family Erythrinidae; genus Hoplias; species Hoplias malabaricus. The sequence goes on from NC_089808.1 coordinate 30,709,784, forward strand.
AGCACAACAACACATGCCACGGACACCACTGCCCAAGATGAAAGCACAACAACAGAGATCACGGAAACAACCACTCGAGGTGAAAGTACAATGACACAGAGCACAACTGCCCCAGATGAAACCACAACAACAAAAATCACGGAGACAACTACCCCAGATGAAAGTGCAGCAACACAAATTACGGAAACAACTACCCCAGGTGAAAGTACAACGATACAGAGCACAAGCACAATTTCAGCAGGTGAAACCACATCATCAATTAGCACAGACACAACTGCCCAAGATGAAAGCACTACAACACAGATTATGGACACAACTACACCAGGTGAAAGTAAAACGTCACCAAGCACAAGCACAATTGCACCAGATGAAACCTCAACATCACATACCACGGACACCACTGCCCAACATGAAAGCACAACAACAGAAATCACGGACATAACCACCCGAGGTGAAACTACAACGACACAGAGCACAAGTGCCCCAGATGAAAGCACAACAACAAAAATCACGCAGACAACTACCCCAGGGGAAAGTACAACGATACAGAGCACAAGCACAATTTCACCAGGTGAAACCACAACATCAAATAACACAGATACAACTGCCCAAGATAAAAGCACAACGACACAGATCACGGACACAACTACCCCAGGTGAAAGTACAACGATACAGAGCACAAGCACAATTTCAACAGGTGAAACCACATCATCAATTAGCACGGACACAACTGCCCAAGATGAAAGCACTACAACACAGATTACGGACACAACTACCCCAGGTGAAAGTACAACGACACCAAGCACAAGCACAATTGCACCAGGTGAAAGCACAACAACACATACCACGGACACCACTGCCCAAGATGAAAGCACAACAACAGAGATCACGGACACAACCACTCGAGGTGAAAGTACAATGACACAGAGCACAAGTGTCCCAGATGAAAGCACAACAACAAACATCACAGAGACAACTACCCCAGATGAAAGTGCAGCAACACAAATTACGGAAACAACTACCCCAGGTGAAAGTAAAACGACAACAAGCACAAGCACAATTGCACCAGGTGAAACCACAACAACACATACCACGGACACCACTGCCCAACATGAAAGCACAACAACAGAAATCACGGACACAACCACCCGAGGTGAAACTACAACGACACAGAGCACAAGTGCCCCAGATGAAAGCACAACAACAAAAATCACGCAGACAACTACCCCAGGGGAAAGTACAACGATACAGAGCACAAGCACAATTGCACCAGGTGAAACCACAACATCAAATAACACAGATACAACTGCCCAAGATGAAAGCACAACGACACAGATCACGGACACAACTACCCCAGGTGACAGTGCAACAACACAGAGTACGGACACAACTACCCCAGGTGAAAGTACAACGACACCAAGCACAAGCACAATTGCACCAGGTGAAAGCACAACAACACATACCATGGACACCACTGCCCAAGATGAAAGCACAACAACAGAGATCACGGACACAACCACTCGAGGTGAAAGTACAATGACACAGAGTACAACTGCCCCAGATGAAACCACAACAACAAAAATCACGGAGACAACTACCCCAGATGAAAGTGCAGCAACACAAATTACGGAAACAACTACCCCAGGTGAAAGTACAACGATACAGAGCACAAGCACAATTTCAACAGGTGAAACCACATCATCAACTAGCACGGACACAACTGCCCAAGATGAAAGCACTACAACACAGATTATGGACACAACTACACCAGGTGAAAGTAAAACGACATCAAGCACAAGCACAATTGCACCAGGTGAAACCACAACAACACATACCACGGACACCACTGCCCAAGATGAAAGCACAACAACAGAAATCACGGACACAACCACCCGAGGTGAAACTACAACGACACAGAGCACAAGTGCCCCAGATGAAAGCACAACAACAAGAATCACGCAGACAACTACCCCAGGGGAAAGTACAACGATACAGAGCACAAGCACAATTGCACCAGGTGAAACCACAACATCAAATAACACAGATACAACTGCCCAAGATGAAAGCACAACGACACAGATCACGGACACAACTACCCCAGGTGACAGTGCAACAACACAGAGTACGGACACAACTACCCCAGGTGAAAGTACAACGACACCAAGCACAAGCACAATTGCACCAGGTGAAAGCACAACAACACATACCACGGACACCACTGCCCAAGATGAAAGCACAACAACAGAGATCACGGACACAACCACTCGAGGTGAAAGTACAATGACACAGAGCACAAGTGTCCCAGATGAAAGCACAACAACAAAAATCACAGAGACAACTACCCCAGATGAAAGTGCAGCAACACAAATTACGGAAACAACTACCCCAGGTGAAAGTACAACGACACCAAGCGCAAGCACAATTGCACCAGGTGAAAGCACAACAACACATGCCACGGACACCACTGCCCAAGATGAAAGCACAACAACAGAGATCACAGAAACGACCACTCGAGGTGAAAGTACAATGACACAGAGCACAACTGCCCCAGATGAAACCACAACAACAAAAATCACGGACACAACCACCCAAGGTGAAAGTACAACGACACAGAGCACAAGTGCCCCAGATGAAAGCACAACAACAAAAATCACGGAGACAACTACCCCAGGTGAAAGTGCAGCAACACAAATTACGGAAACAACTACCCCAGGTGAAAGTACAACGATACAGAGCACAAGCACAATTTCACCAGGTGAAACCACATCATCAATTAGCACGGACACAACTGCCCAAGATGAAAGCACTACAACACAGATTACAGACACAACTACCCCAGGTGAAAGTACAACAACACCAAGCACAAGCACAATTGCACCAGGTGAAAGCACAACAACACATACCACAGACACCACTGCCCAAGATGAAAGCACAACAACAGACATCACGGACACAACCACTCAAGGTGAAAGTACAATGACACAGAGCACAAGTGTCCCAGATGAAAGCACAACAACAAAAATCACGGAGACAGCTAGCCCAGGTGAAAGTGCAGCACCACAGATTACGGAAACAACTACCCCAGGTGAAAGTACAACGATACAGAGCACAAGCACAATTTCATCAGGTGAAAGCACAACAACATATACCACGGACACCACTGCCCAAGATGAAAGCACAACAATACAGGTCACGGACACAACCACTCGAGGTGAAAGTACAATGACACAGAGCACAACTGCCCCAGATGAAACCACAACAACAAAAATCACAGACACAACTACCCCAGGTGAAAGTGCAGCAACACAGATTACGGAAACAACTACCCCAGGTGAAAGTACAATGATACAGAGCACAAGCACAATTTCACCAGGTGAAACCACATCATCAATTAGCACAGACACAACTGCCCAAGATGAAAGCACTACAACACAGATTACGGACACAACTACCCCAGGTGAAAGTACAACGACACCAAGCACAAGCACAATTGCACCAGGTGAAAGCACAACAACACATACTACGGACACCACTGCCCAAGATGAAAGCACAACAACAGATATCACGGACACAACCACTCAAGGTGAAAGTACAACGACACAGAGCACAAGTGCCCCAGATGAAAGCACAACAACAAAAATCACGGAGACAGCTACCCCAGGTGAAAGTGCAGCACCACAGATTACAGAAGCAACTACCCCAGGTGAAAGTACAACGATACAGAGCACAAGCACAATTTCACCAGGTGAAACCACATCATCAATTAGCACGGACACAACTGCCCAAGATGACAGCACTACAACACAGATTATGGACACAACTACCCCAGGGGAAAGTCCAACGACACCAAGCACAAGCACAATTGCACCCGGTGAAAGCACAACAACACATACCACGGACACCACTGCCCAACATGAAAGCACAACAACAGAGATCACGGACACAACCACTCGAGGTGAAAGTACAATGACACAGAGCACAACTGCCCCAGATGAAACCACAACAACAAAAATCATGGACACAACCACCCGAGGTGAAAGTACAACGACACAGAGTACAAGTGCCCCAGATGAAAGCACAACAACAAAAATCACGGAGACAACTACCCCAGGTGAAAGTGCAGCAACACAAATTACGCAAACAACTACCCCAGGTGAAAGTACAACGATACAGAGCACAAGCACAATTTCACCAGGTGAAACCACATCATCAATTAGCACGGACACAACTGCCCAAGATGAAAGCACTACAACACTGATTACGGACACATCTACCCCAGGTGAAAGCACAACGACACCAAGCACAAGCACAATTGCACCAGGTGAAGGCACAACAACATATACCACGGACACCACTGCCCAAGATGAAAGCACAACAATAGAGGTCACGGACACAACCACTCGAGGTGAAAGTACAATGACACAGAGCACAACTGCCCCAGATGAAACCACAACAACAAAAATCACAGACACAACTATCCCAGGTGAAAGTGCAGCAACACAGATTACGGAAACAACTACCACAGGTGAAAGTACAACGATACAGAGCACAAGCACAATTTCACCAGGTGAAACCACATCATCAATTAGCACAGACACAACTGCCCAAGATGAAAGCACTACAACACAGATTACGGACACAACTACCCCAGGTGAAAGTACAACGACACCAAGCACAAGCACAATTGCACCAGGTGAAAGCACAACAACACATGCCACGGACACCACTGCCCAAGATGAAAGCACAACAACACAGATTACGGAAACAACCTCTCGAGGTGAAAGTACAATGACACAGAGGACAACTGCCCCAGATGAAACCACAACAACAAAAATCACGGACACAACTACCCCAGGGGAAAGTACAACGACACAAAGCGCAAGCACAATTGCTCCCGGTGAAAGCACAACAACACATACCACGGACACCACTGCCCAAGATGAAACCACAACAACAGAGATCACGGAAACAACCACTCGAGGTGAAAGTACAATGACACAGAGCACAACTGCCCCAAATGAAACCACAACAACAAAAATCACAGACACAACTACCCCAGGTGAAAGTGCAGCAACACAAATTACGGAAACAACATCCCCAGGTGAAAGTACAACGACACCAAGCACAAGCACAATTTCAACAGGTGAAACCACATCATCAACTAGCACGGACACAACTGCCCAAGATGAAAGCACTACAACACAGATTATGGACACAACTACACCAGGTGAAAGTAAAACGACACCAAGCACAAGCACAATTGCACCAGGTGAAACCACAACAACACATACCACGGACACCACTGCCCAACATGAAAGCACAACAACAGAAATCACGGACACAACCACCCGAGGTGAAACTACAACGACACAGAGCACAAGTGCCCCAGATGAAAGCACAACAACAAGAATCACGCAGACAACTACCCCAGGGGAAAGTACAACGATACAGAGCACAAGCACAATTGCACCAGGTGAAACCACAACATCAAATAACACAGATACAACTGCCCAAGATGAAAGCACAACGACACAGATCATGGACACAACTACCCCAGGTGACAGTGCAACAACACAGAGTACGGACACAACTACCCCAGGTGAAAGTACAACGACACCAAGCACAAGCACAATTGCACCAGGTGAAAGCACAACAACACATACCACGGACACCACTGCCCAAGATGAAAGCACAACAACAGAGATCACGGACACAACCACTCGAGGTGAAAGTACAATGACACAGAGCACAAGTGTCCCAGATGAAAGCACAACAACAAAAATCACAGAGACAACTACCCCAGATGAAAGTGCAGCAACACAAATTACGGAAACAACTACCCCAGGTGAAAGTACAACGACACCAAGCACAAGCACAATTGCACCAGGTGAAAGCACAACAACACGTGCCACGGACACCACTGCCCAAGATGAAAGCACAACAACAGAGATCACAGAAACGACCACTCGAGGTGAAAGTACAATGACACAGAGCACAACTGCCCCAGATGAAACCACAACAACAAACATCACGGACACAACCACCCAAGGTGAAAGTACAACGTCACAGAGCACAAGTGCCCCAGATGAAAGCACAACAACAAAAATCACGGAGACAACTACCCCAGGTGGAAGTGCAGCAACACAAATTACGGAAACAACTACCCCAGGTGAAAGTACAACGATACAGAGCACAAGCACAATTTCACCAGGTGAAACCACATCATCAATTAGCACGGACACAACTGCCCAAGATGAAAGCACTACAACACAGATTACAGACACAACTACCCCAGGTGAAAGTACAACAACACCAAGCACAAGCACAAGCACAATTGCACCAGGTGAAAGCACAACAACACATACCACGGACACCACTGCCCAAGATGAAAGCACAACAACAGAGATCATGGACACAACCACTCAAGGTGAAAGTACAATGACACAGAGCACAAGTGTCCCAGATGAAAGCACAACAACAAAAGTCACGGAGACAGCTAGCCCAGGTGAAAGTGCAGCACCACAGATTACGGAAACAACTACCCCAGGTGAAAGTACAACGATACAGAGCACAAGCACAATTTCACCAGGTGAAAGCACAACAACATATACCACGGACACCACTGCCCAAGATGAAAGCACAACAATACAGGTCACGGACACAACCACTCGAGGTGAAAGTACAATGACACAGAGCACAACTGCCCCAGATGAAACCACAACAACAAAAATCACAGACACAACTACCCCAGGTGAAAGTGCAGCAACACAGATTACGGAAACAACTACCCCAGGTGAAAGTACAACGATACAGAGCACAAGCACAATTTCACCAGGTGAAAGCACAACAACATATACCACGGACACCACTGCCCAAGATGAAAGCACAACAATACAGGTCACGGACACAACCACTCGAGGTGAAAGTACAATGACACAGAGCACAACTGCCCCAGATGAAACCACAACAACAAAAATCACAGACACAACTACCCCAGGTGAAAGTGCAGCAACACAGATTACGGAAACAACTACCCCAGGTGAAAGTACAACGATACAGAGCACAAGCACAATTTCACCAGGTGAAACCACATCATCAATTAGCACAGACACAACTGCCCAAGATGAAAGCACTACAACACAGATTATGGACACAACTACCCCAGGTGAAAGTACAACGACACCAAGCACAAGCACAATTGCACCAGGTGAAAGCACAACAACACATGCCACGGACACCACTGCCCAAGATGAAAGCACAACAACAGAGATCACGGAAACAACCACTCGAGGTGAAAGTACAATGACACAGAGCACAACTGCCCCAGATGAAAGCACAACAACAAAAATCACGGAGACAACTACCCCAGGTGAAAGTGCAGCAACACAAATTACGGAAACAACTACCCCAGGTGAAAGTACAACGATACAGAATACAAGCACAATTTCACCAGGTGAAACCACATCATCAATTAGCACGGACACAACTGCCCAAGATGAAAGCACTACAACACAGATTATGGACACAACTACACCAGGTGAAAGTAAAACAACAACAAGCACAAGCACAATTGCACCAGGTGAAACCACAAAAACACATACCACGGACACCACTGCCCAACATGAAATCACAACAACAGAAATCACGGACACAACCACCCGAGGTGAAACTACAACGACACAGAGCACAAGTGCCCCAGATGAAAGCACAACAACAAAAATCACGCAGACAACTACCCCAGGGGAAAGTACAACGTTACAGAGCACAAGCACAATTGCACCAGGTGAAACCGCAACAACACATACCACTGACACCACTGCCCAACATGAAAGCACAACAACAGAAATCACAGACACAACCACCCGAGGTGAAACTACAACGACACAGAGCACAAGTGCCCCAGATGAAAGCACAACAACAAGAATCACGCAGACAACTACCCCAGGGGAAAGTACAACGATACAGAGCACAAGCACAATTGCACCAGGTGAAACCACAACATCAAATAACACAGATACAACTGCCCAAGATGAAAGCACAACGACACAGATCACGGACACAACTACCCCAGGTGACAGTGCAACAACACAGAGTACGGACACAACTACCCCAGGTGAAAGTACAACGACACCAAGCACAAGCACAATTGCACCAGGTGAAAGCACAACAACACATACCACGGACACCACTGCCCAAGATGAAAGCACAAGAACAGAGATCACGGACACAACCACTCGAGGTGAAAGTACAATGACACAGATTACAACTGCCCCAGATGAAACCACAACAACAAAAATCACGGAGACAACTACCCCAGATGAAAGTGCAGCAACACAAATTACGGAAACAACTACCCCAGGTGAAAGTACAACGATACAGAGCATAAGCACAATTTCAACAGGTGAAACCACATCATCAATTAGCACGGACACAACTGCCCAAGATGAAAGCACTACAACACAGATTACGGACACAACTACCCCAGGTGAAAGTACAACGACACCAAGCACAAGCACAATTGCACCAGGTGAAAGCACAACAACACATACCACGGACACCACTGCCCAAGATGAAAGCACAACAACAGAGATCACGGACACAACCACTCGAGGTGAAAGTACAATGACACAGAGCACAAGTGTCCCAGATGAAAGCACAACAACAAAAATCACAGAGACAACTATCCCAGATGAAAGTGCAGCAACACAAATTACGGAAACAACTACCCCAGGTGAAAGTACAACGACACCAAGCACAAGCACAATTGCACCAGGTGAAAGCACAACAACACATGCCACGGACACCACTGCCCAAGATGAAAGCACAACAACAGAGATCACAGAAACGACCACTCGAGGTGAAAGTACAATGACACAGAGCACAACTGCCCCAGATGAAAGCACAACAACAGAGATCACGGACACAACCACTCAAGGTGAAAGTACAATGACACAGAGCACAAGTGTCCCAGATGAAAGCACACCAACAAAAATCACGGAGACAGCTAGCCCAGGTGAAAGTGCAGCACCACAGATTACGGAAACAACTACCCCAGGTGAAAGTACAACGATACAGAGCACAAGCACAATTTCACCAGGTGAAAGCACAACAACATATACCACGGACACCACTGCCCAAGATGAAAGCACAACAATACAGGTCACGGACACAACCACTCGAGGTGAAAGTACAATGACACAGAGCACAACTGCCCCAGATGAAACCACAACAACAAAAATCACAGACACAACTACCCCAGGTGAAAGTGCAGCAACACAGATTACGGAAACAACTACCCCAGGTGAAAGTACAACGATACAGAGCACAAGCACAATTTCACCAGGTGAAACCACATCATCAATTAGCACAGACACAACTGCCCAAGATGAAAGCACTACAACACAGATTACGGACACAACTACCCCAGGTGAAAGTACAACGACACCAGGCACAAGCACAATTGCACCAGGTGAAAGCACAACAACACATGCCACGGACACCACTGCCCAAGATGAAAGCACAACAACAGAGATCACGGAAACAACCACTCGAGGTGAAAGTACAATGACACAGAGCACAACTGCCCCAGATGAAACCACAACAACAAAAATCACGGAGACAACTACCCCAGATGAAAGTGCAGCAACACAAATTACGGAAACAACTACCCCAGGTGAAAGTACAACGATACAGAGCACAAGCACAATTTCAGCAGGTGAAACCACATCATCAATTAGCACAGACACAACTGCCCAAGATGAAAGCACTACAACACAGATTATGGACACAACTACACCAGGTGAAAGTAAAACGTCACCAAGCACAAGCACAATTGCACCAGATGAAACCTCAACATCACATACCACGGACACCACTGCCCAACATGAAAGCACAACAACAGAAATCACGGACATAACCACCCGAGGTGAAACTACAACGACACAGAGCACAAGTGCCCCAGATGAAAGCACAACAACAAAAATCACGCAGACAACTACCCCAGGGGAAAGTACAACGATACAGAGCACAAGCACAATTTCACCAGGTGAAACCACAACATCAAATAACACAGATACAACTGCCCAAGATAAAAGCACAACGACACAGATCACGGACACAACTACCCCAGGTGAAAGTACAACGATACAGAGCACAAGCACAATTTCAACAGGTGAAACCACATCATCAATTAGCACGGACACAACTGCCCAAGATGAAAGCACTACAACACAGATTACGGACACAACTACCCCAGGTGAAAGTACAACGACACCAAGCACAAGCACAATTGCACCAGGTGAAAGCACAACAACACATACCACGGACACCACTGCCCAAGATGAAAGCACAACAACAGAGATCACGGACACAACCACTCGAGGTGAAAGTACAATGACACAGAGCACAAGTGTCCCAGATGAAAGCACAACAACAAAAATCACAGAGACAACTACCCCAGATGAAAGTGCAGCAACACAAATTACGGAAACAACTACCCCAGGTGAAAGTAAAACGACAACAAGCACAAGCACAATTGCACCAGGTGAAACCACAACAACACATACCACGGACACCACTGCCCAACATGAAAGCACAACAACAGAAATCACGGACACAACCACCCGAGGTGAAACTACAACGACACAGAGCACAAGTGCCCCAGATGAAAGCACAACAACAAAAATCACGCAGACAACTACCCCAGGGGAAAGTACAACGATACAGAGCACAAGCACAATTGCACCAGGTGAAACCACAACATCAAATAACACAGATACAACTGCCCAAGATGAAAGCACAACGACACAGATCACGGACACAACTACCCCAGGTGACAGTGCAACAACACAGAGTACGGACACAACTACCCCAGGTGAAAGTACAACGACACCAAGCACAAGCACAATTGCACCAGGTGAAAGCACAACAACACATACCACGGACACCACTGCCCAAGATGAAAGCACAACAACAGAGATCACGGACACAACCACTCGAGGTGAAAGTACAATGACACAGAGTACAACTGCCCCAGATGAAACCACAACAACAAAAATCACGGAGACAACTACCCCAGATGAAAGTGCAGCAACACAAATTACGGAAACAACTACCCCAGGTGAAAGTACAACGATACAGAGCACAAGCACAATTTCAACAGGTGAAACCACATCATCAACTAGCACGGACACAACTGCCCAAGATGAAAGCACTACAACACAGATTATGGACACAACTACACCAGGTGAAAGTAAAACGACATCAAGCACAAGCACAATTGCACCAGGTGAAACCACAACAACACATACCACGGACACCACTGCCCAAGATGAAAGCACAACAACAGAAATCACGGACACAACCACCCGAGGTGAAACTACAACGACACAGAGCACAAGTGCCCCAGATGAAAGCACAACAACAAGAATCACGCAGACAACTACCCCAGGGGAAAGTACAACGATACAGAGCACAAGCACAATTGCACCAGGTGAAACCACAACATCAAATAACACAGATACAACTGCCCAAGATGAAAGCACAACGACACAGATCACGGACACAACTACCCCAGGTGACAGTGCAACAACACAGAGTACGGACACAACTACCCCAGGTGAAAGTACAACGACACCAAGCACAAGCACAATTGCACCAGGTGAAAGCACAACAACACATACCACGGACACCACTGCCCAAGATGAAAGCACAACAACAGAGATCACGGACACAACCACTCGAGGTGAAAGTACAATGACACAGAGCACAAGTGTCCCAGATGAAAGCACAACAACAAAAATCACAGAGACAACTACCCCAGATGAAAGTGCAGCAACACAAATTACGGAAACAACTACCCCAGGTGAAAGTACAACGACACCAAGCGCAAGCACAATTGCACCAGGTGAAAGCACAACAACACATGCCACGGACACCACTGCCCAAGATGAAAGCACAACAACAGAGATCACAGAAACGACCACTCGAGGTGAAAGTACAATGACACAGAGCACAACTGCCCCAGATGAAACCACAACAACAAAAATCACGGACACAACCACCCAAGGTGAAAGTACAACGACACAGAGCACAAGTGCCCCAGATGAAAGCACAACAACAAAAATCACGGAGACAACTACCCCAGGTGAAAGTGCAGCAACACAAATTACGGAAACAACTACCCCAGGTGAAAGTACAACGATACAGAGCACAAGCACAATTTCACCAGGTGAAACCACATCATCAATTAGCACGGACACAACTGCCCAAGATGAAAGCACTACAACACAGATTACAGACACAACTACCCCAGGTGAAAGTACAACAACACCAAGCACAAGCACAATTGCACCAGGTGAAAGCACAACAACACATACCACAGACACCACTGCCCAAGATGAAAGCACAACAACAGACATCACGGACACAACCACTCAAGGTGAAAGTACAATGACACAGAGCACAAGTGTCCCAGATGAAAGCACAACAACAAAAATCACGGAGACAGCTAGCCCAGGTGAAAGTGCAGCACCACAGATTACGGAAACAACTACCCCAGGTGAAAGTACAACGATACAGAGCACAAGCACAATTTCATCAGGTGAAAGCACAACAACATATACCACGGACACCACTGCCCAAGATGAAAGCACAACAATACAGGTCACGGACACAACCACTCGAGGTGAAAGTACAATGACACAGAGCACAACTGCCCCAGATGAAACCACAACAACAAAAATCACAGACACAACTACCCCAGGTGAAAGTGCAGCAACACAGATTACGGAAACAACTACCCCAGGTGAAAGTACAATGATACAGAGCACAAGCACAATTTCACCAGGTGAAACCACATCATCAATTAGCACAGACACAACTGCCCAAGATGAAAGCACTACAACACAGATTACGGACACAACTACCCCAGGTGAAAGTACAACGACACCAAGCACAAGCACAATTGCACCAGGTGAAACCACAACAACACATACCACGGACACCACTGCCCAAGATGAAAGCACAACAACAGAAATCACGGACACAACCACCCGAGGTGAAACTACAACGACACAGAGCACAAGTGCCCCAGATGAAAGCACAACAACAAGAATCACGCAGACAACTACCCCAGGGGAAAGTACAACGATACAGAGCACAAGCACAATTGCACCAGGTGAAACCACAACATCAAATAACACAGATACAACTGCCCAAGATGAAAGCACAACGACACAGATCACGGACACAACTACCCCAGGTGACAGTGCAACAACACAGAGTACGGACACAACTACCCCAGGTGAAAGTACAACGACACCAAGCACAAGCACAATTGCACCAGGTGAAAGCACAACAACACATACCACGGACACCACTGCCCAAGATGAAAGCACAACAACAGAGATCACGGACACAACCACTCGAGGTGAAAGTACAATGACACAGAGCACAAGTGTCCCAGATGAAAGCACAACAACAAAAATCACAGAGACAACTACCCCAGATGAAAGTGCAGCAACACAAATTACGGAAACAACTACCCCAGGTGAAAGTACAACGACACCAAGCGCAAGCACAATTGCACCAGGTGAAAGCACAACAACACATGCCACGGACACCACTGCCCAAGATGAAAGCACAACAACAGAGATCACAGAAACGACCACTCGAGGTGAAAGTACAATGACACAGAGCACAACTGCCCCAGATGAAACCACAACAACAAAAATCACGGACACAACCACCCAAGGTGAAAGTACAACGACACAGAGCACAAGTGCCCCAGATGAAAGCACAACAACAAAAATCACGGAGACAACTACCCCAGGTGAAAGTGCAGCAACACAAATTACGGAAACAACTACCCCAGGTGAAAGTACAACGATACAGAGCACAAGCACAATTTCACCAGGTGAAACCACATCATCAATTAGCACGGACACAACTGCCCAAGATGAAAGCACTACAACACAGATTACAGACACAACTACCCCAGGTGAAAGTACAACAACACCAAGCACAAGCACAATTGCACCAGGTGAAAGCACAACAACACATACCACAGACACCACTGCCCAAGATGAAAGCACAACAACAGACATCACGGACACAACCACTCAAGGTGAAAGTACAATGACACAGAGCACAAGTGTCCCAGATGAAAGCACAACAACAAAAATCACGGAGACAGCTAGCCCAGGTGAAAGTGCAGCACCACAGATTACGGAAACAACTACCCCAGGTGAAAGTACAACGATACAGAGCACAAGCACAATTTCATCAGGTGAAAGCACAACAACATATACCACGGACACCACTGCCCAAGATGAAAGCACAACAATACAGGTCACGGACACAACCACTCGAGGTGAAAGTACAATGACACAGAGCACAACTGCCCCAGATGAAACCACAACAACAAAAATCACAGACACAACTACCCCAGATGAAAGTGCAGCAACACAAATTACGGAAACAACTACCCCAGGTGAAAGTACAACGATACAGAGCACAAGCACAATTTCACCAGGTGAAACCACATCATCAATTAGCACGGACACAACTGCCCAAGATGAAAGCACTACAACACAGATTATGGACACAACTACACCAGGTGAAAGTAAAACGACACCAAGCACAAGCACAATTGCACCAGGTGAAACCACAACAACACATACCACGGACACCACTGCCCAACATGAAAGCACAACAACAGAAATCACGGACACAACCACCCGAGGTGAAACTACAACGACACAGAGCACAAGTGCCCCAGATGAAAACACAACAACAAAAATCACGCAGACAACTACCCCAGGGGAAAGTACAACGATACAGAGCACAAGCACAATTGCACCAAGTGAAACCACAACATCAAATAACACAGATACAACTGCCCAAGATGAAAGCACAACGACACAGATCACGGACACAACTACCCCAGGTGAAAGTGCAACAACACAGAGTACGGACACAACTACCCCAGGTGAAAGTACAATGACACCAAGCACAAGCACAATTGCACCAGGTGAAAGCACAACAGCACATACCACGGACACCACTGCCCAAGATGAAAGCACAACAACAGAGATCACGGACACAACCACTCGAGGTGAAAGTACAATGACACAGAGCACAAGTGTCCCAGATGAAAGCACAACAACAAAAATCACGGAGACAACTACCCCAGATAAAAGTGCAGCAACACAAATTACGGAAACAACTACCCCAGGTGAAAGTACAACGATACAGAGCACAAGCACGATTTTACCAGGTGAAACCACATCATCAATTAGCACGGACACAACTGCCCAAGATGAAAGCACTACAACACAGATTACGGACTCAACTACCCCAGGTGAAAGTGCAACGACAACAAGCACAAGCACAAATGCACCAGGTGAAAGCACAACAACACATACCACGGACACCACTGCCCAAGATGAAAGCACAACAACAGAGATCACGGACACAACCACTCAAGGTGAAAGTACAATGACACAGAGCACAAGTGCCCCAGATGAAAGGACAACAACAAAGATCACGGACACAACTACCTCAGGTGAAAGTGCAGCAACACAGATTACGGAAACAACTACCCCAGGTGAAAGTACAACGATACAGAGCACAAGCACAATTTCACCAGGTGAAACCACATCATCAATTAGCACGGACACAACTGCCCTAGATGAAAGCGCTACAACACAGATTACAGACTCAACTACCCCAGGTGAAAGTGCAACGACACCAAGCACAAGCACAAATGCACCAGGTGAAAGCACAACAACACATACCACGGACACCACTGCCCAAGATGAAAGCACAACATCAGAGATCACGGACACAACCACTCAAGGTGAAAGTACAATGACACAGAGCACAAGTGCCCCAGATGAAAGGACAACAACAAAGATCACGGACACAACTACCACAGGTGAAAGTGCAGCAACACAGATTACGGAAACAACTGCCCCAGGTGAAAGTACAACGATACAGAGCACAAGCACAATTTCACCAGGTGAAACCACATCATCAATTAGCACGGACACAACTGCCCAAGATGAAAGCACTACAACACAGATTACGGACACAACTACCCCAGGTGAAAGTACAACGACACCAAGCACAAGCACAAATGCACCAGGTGAAAGCACAACAACACATACCACGGACACCACTGCCCAAGATGAAAGCACAACAACAGAGATCATGGACACAACCACTCGAGGTGAAAGTACAATGACACAGAGCACAACTGCCCCAGATGAAACCACAACAACAAAAATCACGGAGACAACTACCCTAGGTGAAAGTGCAGCAACACAAATTGCGGAAACAACTACCCCAGGTGAAAGTACAACGATACAGAGCACAAGCACAACTTCACCAGGTGAAACCACATCATCAATTAGCACGAACACCACTGCCCAAGATGAAAGCACAACAACAGAGATCACGGACACAACCACTCGAGGTGAAAGTACATTGACACAGAGCACAAGTGTCCCAGATGAAAGCACAACAACAAAAATCACGGAGAAGACTACCCCAGATGAAAGTGCAGCAACACAAATTACGAAAACAACTACCCCAGGTGAAAGTACAACGATACAGAGCACAAGCACAATTTCAGCAGGTGAAACCACATCATCAATTAGCACGGACACAACTGCCCAAGATGAAAGCACTACAACACAGATTATGGACACAACTACACCAGGTGAAAGTAAAACGACACCAAGCACAAGCACAATTGCACCAGGTGAAACCACAACAACACATACCACGGACACCACTGCCCAACATGAAAGCACAACAACAGAAATCACGGACACAACCACCCGAGGTGAAACTACAACGACACAGAGCACAAGTGCCCCAGATGAAAGCACAACAACAAAAATCACGCAGACAACTACCCCAGGGGAAAGTACAACGATACAGAGCACAAGCACAATTGCACCAGGTGAAACCACAACATCAAATAACACAGATACAACTGCCCAAGATGAAAGCACAACGACACAGATCACGGACACAACTACCCCAGGTGAAAGTGCAACAACACAGAGTACGGACACAACTACCTCAGGTGAAAGTACAACGACACCAAGCACAAGCACAACTGCACCAGGTGAAAGCACAACAACACATACCACGGACACCACTGCCCAAGATGAAAGCACAACAACAGAGATCATGGACACAACCACTCGAGATGAAAGTACAATGACACAGAGTACAACTGCCCCAGATGAAACCACAACAACAAAAATCACGGACACGACCACCCAAGGTGAAAGTACAACGACACAGAGCACAAGTGCCCCAGATGAAGGCACAACAACAAAAATCACGGAGACAACAACCCCAGGTGAAAGTGCAGCAACACAAATTACGGAAACAACTACCCCAGGTGAAAGTACAACGATACAGAGCACAAGCACAATTTCACCAGGTGAAACCCCATCATCAATTAGCACGGACACAACTGCCCAAGATGAAAGCACTACAACACAGATTACAGACACAACTACCCCAGGTGAAAGTACAACGACACCAAGCACAAGCACAATTGCACCAGGTGAAAGCACAACAACACATACCATGGACACCACTGCCCAAGATGAAAGCACAACAACAGAGATCACGGACACAACCACTCAAGGTGAAAGTACAATGACACAGAGCACAAGTGTCCCAGATGAAAGCACACCAACAAAAATCACGGAGACAGCTAGCCCAGGTGAAAGTGCAGCACCACAGATTACGGAAACAACTACCCCAGGTGAAAGTACAACGATACAGAGCACAAGCACAATTTCACCAGGTGAAAGCACAACAACATATACCACGGACACCACTGCCCAAGATGAAAGCACAACAATACAGGTCACGGACACAACCACTCGAGGTGAAAGTACAATGACACAGAGCACAACTGCCCCAGATGAAACCACAACAACAAAAATCACAGACACAACTACCCCAGGTGAAAGTGCAGCAACACAGATTACGGAAACAACTACCCCAGGTGAAAGTACAACGATACAGAGCACAAGCACAATTTCACCAGGTGAAACCACATCATCAATTAGCACAGACACAACTGCCCAAGATGAAAGCACTACAACACAGATTACGGACACAACTACCCCAGGTGAAAGTACAACGACACCAGGCACAAGCACAATTGCACCAGGTGAAAGCACAACAACACATGCCACGGACACCACTGCCCAAGATGAAAGCACAACAACAGAGATCACGGAAACAACCACTCGAGGTGAAAGTACAATGACACAGAGCACAACTGCCCCAGATGAAACCACAACAACAAAAATCACGGAGACAACTACCCCAGATGAAAGTGCAGCAACACAAATTACGGAAACAACTACCCCAGGTGAAAGTACAACGATACAGAGCACAAGCACAATTTCAGCAGGTGAAACCACATCATCAATTAGCACAGACACAACTGCCCAAGATGACAGCACTACAACACAGATTATGGACACAACTACCCCAGGGGAAAGTCCAACGACACCAAGCACAAGCACAATTGCACCCGGTGAAACCTCAACATCACATACCACGGACACCACTGCCCAACATGAAAGCACAACAACAGAAATCACGGACATAACCACCCGAGGTGAAACTACAACGACACAGAGCACAAGTGCCCCAGATGAAAGCACAACAACAAAAATCACGCAGACAACTACCCCAGGGGAAAGTACAACGATACAGAGCACAAGCACAATTTCACCAGGTGAAACCACAACATCAAATAACACAGATACAACTGCCCAAGATAAAAGCACAACGACACAGATCACGGACACAACTACCCCAGGTGAAAGTACAACGATACAGAGCACAAGCACAATTTCAACAGGTGAAACCACATCATCAATTAGCACGGACACCACTGCCCAAGATGAAAGCACTACAACACAGATTACGGACACAACTACCCCAGGTGAAAGTACAACGACACCAAGCACAAGCACAATTGCACCAGGTGAAAGCACAACAACACATACCACGGACACCACTGCCCAAGATGAAAGCACAACAACAGAGATCACGGACACAACCACTCGAGGTGAAAGTACAATGACACAGAGCACAAGTGTCCCAGATGAAAGCACAACAACAAAAATCACAGAGACAACTACCCCAGATGAAAGTGCAGCAACACAAATTACGGAAACAACTACCCCAGGTGAAAGTAAAACGACAACAAGCACAAGCACAATTGCACCAGGTGAAACCACAACAACACATACCACGGACACCACTGCCCAACATGAAAGCACAACAACAGAAATCACGGACACAACCACCCGAGGTGAAACTACAACGACACAGAGCACAAGTGCCCCAGATGAAAGCACAACAACAAAAATCACGCAGACAACTACCCCAGGGGAAAGTACAACGATACAGAGCACAAGCACAATTGCACCAGGTGAAACCACAACATCAAATAACACAGATACAACTGCCCAAGATGAAAGCACAACGACACAGATCACGGACACAACTACCCCAGGTGACAGTGCAACAACACAGAGTACGGACACAACTACCCCAGGTGAAAGTGCAACGACACCAAGCACAAGCACAATTGCACCAGGTGAAAGCACAACAACACATACCACGGACACCACTGCCCAAGATGAAAGCACAACAACAGAGATCACGGACACAACCACTCGAGGTGAAAGTACAATGACACAGAGTACAACTGCCCCAGATGAAACCACAACAACAAAAATCACGGAGACAACTACCCCAGATGAAAGTGCAGCAACACAAATTACGGAAACAACTACCCCAGGTGAAAGTACAACGATACAGAGCACAAGCACAATTTCAACAGGTGAAACCACATCATCAACTAGCACGGACACAACTGCCCAAGATGAAAGCACTACAACACAGATTATGGACACAACTACACCAGGTGAAAGTAAAACGACATCAAGCACAAGCACAATTGCACCAGGTGAAACCACAACAACACATACCACGGACACCACTGCCCAAGATGAAAGCACAACAACAGAAATCACGGACACAACCACCCGAGGTGAAACTACAACGACACAGAGCACAAGTGCCCCAGATGAAAGCACAACAACAAGAATCACGCAGACAACTACCCCAGGGGAAAGTACAACGATACAGAGCACAAGCACAATTGCACCAGGTGAAACCACAACATCAAATAACACAGATACAACTGCCCAAGATGAAAGCACAACGACACAGATCACGGAAACAACTACCCCAGGTGACAGTGCAACAACACAGAGTACGGACACAACTACCCCAGGTGAAAGTACAACGACACCAAGCACAAGCACAATTGCACCAGGTGAAAGCACAACAACACATACCACGGACACCACTGCCCAAGATGAAAGCACAACAACAGAGATCACGGACACAACCACTCGAGGTGAAAGTACAATGACACAGAGCACAAGTGTCCCAGATGAAAGCACAACAACAAAAATCACAGAGACAACTACCCCAGATGAAAGTGCAGCAACACAAATTACGGAAACAACTACCCCAGGTGAAAGTACAACGACACCAAGCGCAAGCACAATTGCACCAGGTGAAAGCACAACAACACATGCCACGGACACCACTGCCCAAGATGAAAGCACAACAACAGAGATCACAGAAACGACCACTCGAGGTGAAAGTACAATGACACAGAGCACAACTGCCCCAGATGAAACCACAACAACAAAAATCACGGACACAACCACCCAAGGTGAAAGTACAACGACACAGAGCACAAGTGCCCCAGATGAAAGCACAACAACAAAAATCACGGAGACAACTACCCCAGGTGAAAGTGCAGCAACACAAATTACGGAAACAACTACCCCAGGTGAAAGTACAACGATACAGAGCACAAGCACAATTTCACCAGGTGAAACCACATCATCAATTAGCACGGACACAACTGCCCAAGATGAAAGCACTACAACACAGATTACAGACACAACTACCCCAGGTGAAAGTACAACAACACCAAGCACAAGCACAATTGCACCAGGTGAAAGCACAACAACACATACCACAGACACCACTGCCCAAGATGAAAGCACAACAACAGACATCACGGACACAACCACTCAAGGTGAAAGTACAATGACACAGAGCACAAGTGTCCCAGATGAAAGCACAACAACAAAAATCACGGAGACAGCTAGCCCAGGTGAAAGTGCAGCACCACAGATTACGGAAACAACTACCCCAGGTGAAAGTACAACGATACAGAGCACAAGCACAATTTCATCAGGTGAAACCACAACAACATATACCACGGACACCACTGCCCAAGATGAAAGCACAACAATACAGGTCACGGACACAACCACTCGAGGTGAAAGTACAATGACACAGAGCACAACTGCCCCAGATGAAACCACAACAACAAAAATCACAGACACAACTACCCCAGGTGAAAGTGCAGCAACACAGATTACGGAAACAACTACCCCAGGTGAAAATACAACGATACAGAGCACAAGCACAATTTCACCAGGTGAAACCACATCATCAATTAGCACAGACACAACTGCCCAAGATGAAAGCACTACAACACAGATTACGGACACAACTACCCCAGGTGAAAGTACAACGACACCAAGCACAAGCACAATTGCACCAGGTGAAAGCACAACAACACATGCCACGGACACCACTGCCCAAGATGAAAGCACAACAACAGAGACTACGGAAACAACCACTCGAGGTGAAAGTACAATGACACAGAGCACAACTGCCCCAGATGAAACCACAACAACAAAAATCACGGAGACAACTACCCCAGATGAAAGTGCAGCAACACAAATTACGGAAACAACTACCCCAGGTGAAAGTACAACGATACAGAGCACAAGCACAATTTCACCAGGTGAAACCACATCATCAATTAGCACGGACACAACTGCCCAAGATGAAAGCACTTCAACAGAGATCACGGACACAACCACTCGAGGTGAAAGTACAATGACACAGAGCACAAGTGTCCCAGATGAAAGCACAACAACAAAAATCACGGAGACAACTACCCCAGATGAAAGTGCTGCAACACAAATTACGGAAACAACTACCCCAGGTGAAAGTACAACGATACAGAGCACAAGCACGATTTTACCAGGTGAAACCACATCATCAATTAGCACGGACACAACTGCCCAAGATGAAAGCACTACAACACAGATTACAGACTCAACTACCCCAGGTGAAAGTGCAACGACACCAAGCACAAGCACAAATGCACCAGGTGAAAGCACAACAACACATACCACGGACACCACTGCCCAAGATGAAAGCACAACAACAGAGATCACGGACACAACCACTCAAGGTGAAAGTACAATGACACAGAGCACAAGTGCCCCAGATGAAAGGACAACAACAAAGATCACGGACACAACTACCTCAGGTGAAAGTGCAGCAACACAGATTACGGAAACAACTGCCCCAGGTGAAAGTACAACGATACAGAGCACAAGCACAATTTCACCAGGTGAAACCACATCATCAATTAGCACGGACACAACTGCCCAAGATGAAAGCACTACAACACAGATTACGGACACAACTACCCCAGGTGAAAGTACAACGACACCAAGCACAAGCACAAATGCACCAGGTGAAAGCACAACAACACATACCACGGACACCACTGCCCAAGATGAAAGCACAACAACAGAGATCATGGACACAACCACTCGAGGTGAAAGTACAATGACACAGAGCACAACTGCCCCAGATGAAACCACAACAACAAAAATCACGGAGACAACTACACTAGGTGAAAGTGCAGCAACACAAATTGCGGAAACAACTACCCCAGGTGAAAGTACAACGATACAGAGCACAAGCACAACTTCACCAGGTGAAACCACATCATCAATTAGCACGAACACCACTGCCCAAGATGAAAGCACAACAACAGAGATCACGGACACAACCACTCGAGGTGAAAGTACATTGACACAGAGCACAAGTGTCCCAGATGAAAGCACAACAACAAAAATCACGGAGAAGACTACCCCAGATGAAAGTGCAGCAACACAAATTACGGAAACAACTACCCCAGGTGAAAGTACAACGATACAGAGCACAAGCACAATTTCAGCAGGTGAAACCACATCATCAATTAGCACGGACACAACTGCCCAAGATGAAAGCACTACAACACAGATTATGGACACAACTACACCAGGTGAAAGTAAAACGACACCAAGCACAAGCACAATTGCACCAGGTGAAACCACAACAACACATACCACGGACACCACTGCCCAACATGAAAGCACAACAACAGAAATCACGGACACAACCACCCGAGGTGAAACTACAACGACACAGAGCACAAGTGCCCCAGATGAAAGCACAACAACAAAAATCACGCAGACAACTACCCCAGGGGAAAGTACAACGATACAGAGCACAAGCACAATTGCACCAGGTGAAACCACAACATCAAATAACACAGATACAACTGCCCAAGATGAAAGCACAACGACACAGATCACGGACACAACTACCCCAGGTGAAAGTGCAACAACACAGAGTACGGACACGACTACCTCAGGTGAAAGTACAACGACACCAAGCACAAGCACAATTGCACCAGGTGAAAGCACAACAACACATACCACGGACACCACTGCCCAAGATGAAAGCACAACAACAGAGATCATGGACACAACCACTCGAGATGAAAGTACAATGACACAGAGTACAACTGCCCCAGATGAAACCACAACAACAAAAATCACGGAGACAACTACCCCAGATGAAAGTGCAGCAACACAAATTACGGAAACAACTACCCCAGGTGAAAGTACAACGATACAGAGCACAAGCACAATTTCAACAGGTGAAACCACATCATCAACTGGCACGGACACAACTGCCAAAGATGAAAGCACTACAACACAGATTACGGACACAACTACTCCAGGTGAAAGTACAACGACACCAAGCACAAGCACAATTGCACCAGGTGAAAGCACAACAACACATACCACGGACACCACTGCCCAAGATGAAAGCACAACAACAGAGATCACGGACACAACCAGTCGAGGTGAAAGTACAATGACACAGAGTACAACTGCCCCAGATGAAAGCACAACAACAAAAATCACGGAGACAACTACCCCAGATGAAAGTGCAGCAACACAAATTACGGAAACAACTACCCCAGGTGAAAGTACAACGATACAGAGCACAAGCACAATTTCAACAGGTGAAACCACATCATCAACTAGCACGGACACAACTGCCCAAGATGAAAGCACTACAACACAGATTACGGACACAACTACCCCAGGTGAAAGTACAACGACACCAAGCACAAGCACAATTGCACCAGGTGAAAGCACAACAACACATACCTCGGACACCACTGCCCAAGATGAAAGCACAACAACAGAGATCACGGACACAACCACTCGAGGTGAAAGTACAATGACACAGAGCACAAGTGTCCCAGATGAAAGCACAACAACAAAAATCACAGAGACAACAACCCCAGATGAAAGTGCAGCAACACAAATTACGGAAACAACTACCCCAGGTGAAAGTACAACGATACAGAGCACAAGCACAATTTTACCAGGTGAAACCACATCATCAATTAGCACGGACACAACTGCCCAAGGTGAAAGCACTACAACACAGATTACGGACTCAACTACCCCAGGTGAAAGTACAACGACACCAAGCACAAGCACAATTGCTCCAGGTGAAACCACAACAACACATACCACGGACACCACTGCCCAAGATGAAAGCACAACAACAGAGATCACGGACACAACCACTCAAGGTGAAAGTACAATGACACAGAGCACAAGTGCCCCAGATGAAAGCACAACAACAAAAATCACGGACACAACTACCTCAGGTGAAAGTGCAGCACCACAGATTACAGAAACAACTACCCCAGGTGAAAGTACAACGATACAGAGCACAAGCACAATTTCACCAGGTGAAACCACATCATCAATTAGCACGGACACAACTGCCCTAGATGAAAGCGCTACAACACAGATTACGGACACAACTACCCCAGGTGAAAGTACAACGACACCAAGCACAAGCACATTTGCACCAGGTGAAAGCACAACAACACATACCACGGACACCACTGCCCAAGATGAAAGCACAACAACAGAGATCATGGACACAACCACTCGAGGTGAAAGTACAATGACACAGAGCACAACTGCCCCAGATGAAACCACAACAACAAAAATCACAGACACAACTACCCCAGGTGAAAGTGCAGCAACACAGATTACGGAAACAACTACCCCAGGTGAAAGTACAACGATACAGAGCACAAGCAATATTTCAGCAGGTGAAACCACATCATCAATTAGCACGGACACAGCTGCCCAAGATGAAAGCACTACAACACAGATTATGGACACAACTACACCAGGTGAAAGTAAAACGTCACCAAGCACAAGCACAATTGCACCAGGTGAAACCTCAACAACACATACCACGGACACCACTGCCCAACATGAAAGCACAACAACAGAAATCACGGACACAACCACCCGAGGTGAAACTACAACGACACAGAGCACAAGTGCCCCAGATGAAAGCACAACAACAAAAATCATGCAGACAACTACCCCAGGGGAAAGTACAACGATACAGAGCACAAGCACAATTGCACCAGGTGAAACCACAACATCAAATAACACAGATACAACTGCCCAAGATGAAAGCACAACAACAGAGATCACGGACACAACCACTCGAGGTGAAAGTACAATGACACAGAGCACAACTGCCCCAGATGAAACCACAACAACGAAAATCACGGAGACAACTACCCTAGGTGAAAGTGCAGCAACACAAATTACGGAAACAACTACCCCAGGTGAAAGTACAACGATACAGAGCACAAGCACAATTTCAACAGGTGAAACCACATCATCAATTAGCACGAACACCACTGCCCAAGATGAAAGCACAACAACAGAGATCACGGACACAACCACTCAAGGTGAAAGTACAATGACACAGAGCACAAGTGTCCCAGATGAAAGCACAACAACAAAAATCACGGAGAAGACTACCCCAGATGAAAGTGCAGCAACACAAATTACGGAAACAACTACCCCAGGTGAAAGTACAACGATACAGAGCACAAGCACAATTTCAGCAGGTGAAACCACATCATCAATTAGCACGGACACAACTGCCCAAGATGAAAGCACTACAACACAGATTATGGACACAACTACACCAGGTGAAAGTAAAACGACACCAAGCACAAGCACAATTGCACCAGGTGAAACCACAACAACACATACCACGGACACCACTGCCCAACATGAAAGCACAACAACAGAAATCACGGACACAACCACCCGAGGTGAAACTACAACGACACAGAGCACAAGTGCCCCAGATGAAAGCACAACAACAAAAATCACGCAGACAACTACCCCAGGGGAAAGTACAACGATACAGAGCACAAGCACAATTGCACCAGGTGAAACCACAACATCAAATAACACAGATACAACTGCCCAAGATGAAAGCACAACGACACAGATCACGGACACAACTGCCAAAGATGAAAGCACTACAACACAGATTACGGACACAACTACTCCTGGTGAAAGTACAACGACACCAAGCACAAGCACAATTGCACCAGGTGAAAGCACAACAACACATACCACGGACACCACTGCCCAAGATGAAAGCACAACAACAGAGATCACGGACACAACCACTCGAGGTGAAAGTACAATGACACAGAGCACAAGTGTCCCAGATGAAAGCACAACAACAAAAATCACAGAGACAACTACCCCAGATGAAAGTGCAGCAACACAAATTACGGAAACAACTACCCCAGGTGAAAGTACAACGACACTAAGCACAAGCACAAT
This sequence comes from Hoplias malabaricus, assembly GCF_029633855.1. Classification (NCBI taxonomy): domain Eukaryota; kingdom Metazoa; phylum Chordata; class Actinopteri; order Characiformes; family Erythrinidae; genus Hoplias; species Hoplias malabaricus. The sequence goes on from NC_089808.1 coordinate 30,736,765, forward strand.
TGCACCAGGTGAAAGCACAACAACACATACCACGGACACCACTGCCCAAGATGAAAGCACAACAACAGAGATCACAGAAACAACCACTCAAGGTGAAAGTACAATGACACAGAGTACAACTGCACCAGATGAAACCACAACAACAAAAATCACGGAGACAACTACCCCAGATGAAAGTGCAGCAACACAAATTACGGAAACAACCACCCCAGGTGAAAGTACAACGATACAGAGCACAAGTGCCCCAGATGAAAGCACAACAACAAAAATCACGCAGACAACTACCCCAGGGGAAAGTACAACGATACAGAGCACAAGCACAATTTCAACAGGTGAAACCACATCATCAACTAACACGGACACAACTGCCCAAGATGAAAGCACTACAACACAGATTACGGACACAACTACCCCAGGTGAAAGTACAACGACACCAAGCACAAGCACAATTGCACCAGGTGAAAGCACAACAACACATACCACGGACACCACTGCCCAAGATGAAAGCAAAACAACAAAAATCACGGAGACAACTACCCCAGATGAAAATGCAGCAACACAAATTACGGAAACAACTACCCCAGGTGAAAGTACAACGATACAGAGCACAAGCACAATTTCAACAGGTGAAACCACATCATCAACTAGCACGGACACAACTGCCCAAGATGAAAGCACTACAACACAGATTACGGACACAACTACCCCAGGTGAAAGTACAACGACACCAAGCACAAGCACAATTGCACCAGGTGAAAGCACAACAACACATACTTCGGACACCACTGCCCCAGATGAAAGCACAACAACAGAGATCACGGACACAACCACTCGAGGTGAAAGTACAATGACACAGAGCACAAGTGTCCCAGATGAAAGCACAACAACAAAAATCACAGAGACAACTACCCCAGATGAAAGTGCAGCAACACAAATTACGGAAACAACTACCCCAGGTGAAAGTACAACGATACAGAGCACAAGCACAATTTTACCAGGTGAAACCACATCATCAATTAGCATGGACACAACTGCCCAAGGTGAAAGCACTACAACACAGATTACGGACTCAACTACCCAAGGTGAAAGTACAACGACACCAAGCACAAGCACAATTGCTCCAGGTGAAACCACAACAACACATACCACGGACACCACTGCCCAAGATGAAAGCACAACAACAGAGATCATGGACACAACCACTCGAGGTGAAAGTACAATGACACAGAGTACAACTGCCCCAGATGAAACCACAACAACAAAAACCACGGAGACAACTACCCCAGATGAAAGTGCAGCAACACAAATTACGGAAACAACTACCCCAGGTGAAAGTACAACGATACAGAGCACAAGCACAATTTCAACAGGTGAAACCACATCATCAACTAGCACGGACACAACTGCCAAAGATGAAAGCACTACAACACAGATTACGGACACAACTACTCCTGGTGAAAGTACAACGACACCAAGCACAAGCACAATTGCACCAGGTGAAAGCACAACAACACATACCACGGACACCACTGCCCAAGATGAAAGCACAACAACAGAGATCACGGACACAACCACTCGAGGTGAAAGTACAATGACACAGAGCACAAGTGTCCCAGATGAAAGCACAACAACAAAAATCACAGAGACAACTACCCCAGATGAAAGTGCAGCAACACAAATTACGGAAACAACTACCCCAGGTGAAAGTACAACGACACCAAGCACAAGCACAATTGCACCAGGTGAAAGCACAACAACACATACCACGGACACCACTGCCCAAGATGAAAGCACAACAACAGAGATCACAGAAACAACCACTCAAGGTGAAAGTACAATGACACAGAGTACAACTGCACCAGATGAAACCACAACAACAAAAATCACGGAGACAACTACCCCAGATGAAATTGCAGCAACACAAATTACGGAAACAACGACCCCAGGTGAAAGTACAACGATACAGAGCACAAGTGCCCCAGATGAAAGCACAACAACAAAAATCACGCAGACAACTACCCCAGGGGAAAGTACAACGATACAGAGCACAAGCACAATTTCAACAGGTGAAACCACATCATCAACTAACACGGACACAACTGCCCAAGATGAAAGCACTACAACACAGATTACGGACACAACTACCCCAGGTGAAAGTACAACGACACCAAGCACAAGCACAATTGCACCAGGTGAAAGCACAACAACACATACCACGGACATCACTGCCCAAGATGAAAGCACAACAACAAAAATCACGGAGACAACTACCCCAGATGAAAGTGCAGCAACACAAATTACGGAAACAACTACCCCAGGTGAAAGTACAACGATACAGAGCACAAGCACAATTTCAACAGGTGAAACCACATCATCAACTAGCACGGACACAACTGCCCAAGATGAAAGCACTACAACACAGATTACGGACACAACTACCCCAGGTGAAAGTACAACGACACCAAGCACAAGCACAATTGCACCAGGTGAAAGCACAACAACACATACTTCGGACACCACTGCCCAAGATGAAAGCACAACAACAGAGATCACGGACACAACCACTCGAGGTGAAAGTACAATGACACAGAGCACAAGTGTCCCAGATGAAAGCACAACAACAAAAATCACAGAGACAACTACCCCAGATGAAAGTGCAGCAACACAAATTACGGAAACAACTACCCCAGGTGAAAGTACAACGATACAGAGCACAAGCACAATTTTACCAGGTGAAACCACATCATCAATTAGCACAGACACAACTGCCCAAGGTGAAAGCACTACAACACAGATTACGGACTCAACTACCCAAGGTGAAAGTACAACGACACCAAGCACAAGCACAATTGCTCCAGGTGAAACCACAACAACACATACCACGGACACCACTGCCCAAGATGAAAGCACAACAACAGAGATCACGGACACAACCACTCAAGGTGAAAGTACAATGACACAGAGTACAACTGCCCCAGATGAAACCACAACAACAAAAATCACGGAGACAACTACCCCAGATGAAAGTGCAGCAACACAAATTACAGAAACAACCACCCCAGGTGAAAGTACAACGATACAGAGCACAAGCACAATCTCAACAGGTGAAACCACATCATCAACTAACACGGACACAACTGCCCAAGATGAAAGCACTACAACACAGATTACGGACACAACTACCCCAGGTGAAAGTACAACGACACCAAGCACAAGCACAATTGCACCAGGTGAAAGCACTACAACACATACCACGGACACCACTGCCCAAGATGAAAGCACAACAACAGAGATCACGGACACAACCACTCGAGGTGAAAGTACAATGACACAGAGTACAACTGCCCCAGATGAAACCACAACAACAAAAATCACGGAGACAACTACCCCAGATGAAAGTGCAGCAACACAAATTACGGAAACAACTACCCCAGGTGAAAGTACAACGATACAGAGCACAAGCACAATCTCAACAGGTGAAACCACATCATCAACTAACACGGACACAACTGCCCAAGATGAAAGCACTACAACACAGATTACGGACACAACTACCCCAGGTGAAAGTAAAACGACACCAAGCACAAGCACAATTGCACCAGGTGAAAGCACAACAACACATACCACGGACACCACTGCCCAAGATGAAAGCACAACAACAGAGATCACGGACACAACCACTCGAGGTGAAAGTACAATGACACAGAGTACAACTGCCCCAGATGAAACCACAACAACAAAAATCACGGAGACAACTACCCCAGATGAAAGTGCAGCAACTCAATTTACGGAAACAACCACCCCAGGTGAAAGTACAACGATACAGAGCACAAGTGCCCCAGATGAAAGCACAACAACAAAAATCACGCAGACAACTACCCCAGGGGAAAGTACAACGATACAGAGCACAAGCACAATTTCAACAGGTGAAACCACATCATCAACTAACACGGACACAACTGCCCAAGATGAAAGCACTACAACACACATTACGGACACAACTACCCCAGGTGAAAGTACAACGACACCAAGCACAAGCACAATTGCACCAGGTGAAAGCACAACAACACATACCACGGACACCACTGCCCAAGATGAAAGCACAACAACAAAAATCACAGAGACAACTACCCCAGATGAAAGTGCAGCAACACAAATTATGGAAACAACCACCCCAGGTGAAAGTACAACGATACAGAGCACAAGCACAATTTCAACAGGTGAAACCACATCATCAACTAACACGGACACAACTGCCCAAGATGAAAGCACTACAACACAGATTATGGACACAACTACACCAGGTGAAAGTAAAACATCACCAAGCACAAGCACAATTGCACCAGGTGAAACCTCAACAACACATACCACGGACACCACTGCCCAACATGAAAGCACAACAACAGAAATCACGGACACAACCACCCGAGGTAAAACTACAACGACACAGAGCACAAGTGCCCCAGATGAAAGCACAACAACAAAAATCACACAGACAACTACCCCAGGGGAAAGTACAACGATACAGAGCACAAGCACAATTGCACCAGGTGAAACCACAACATCAAATAACACAGATACAACTGCCCAAGATGAAAGCACAACGACACAGATCACGGACACAACTACCCCAGGTGACAGTGCAACAACACAAATTACGGAAACAACTACCCCAGGTGAAAGTACAACGACACCAAGCACAAGCACAATTGCACCAGGTGAAAGCATAACAACACATACCACGGACACCACTGCCCAAGATGAAAGCACAACAACAGAGATCACGGACACAACCACTCAAGGTGAAAGTACAATGACACAGAGTACAACTTCCCCAGATGAAACCACAACAACAAAAATCACGGAGACAACTACCCCAGATGAAAGTGCAGCAACACAAATTACGGAAACAACCACCCCAGGTGAAAGTACAACGATACAGAGCACAAGCACAATCTCAACAGGTGAAACCACATCATCAACTAACACGGACACAACTGCCCAAGATGAAAGCACTACAACACAGATTACGGACACAACTACCCCAGGTGAAAGTACAACGACACCAAGCACAAGCACAATTGCACCAGGTGAAAGCACAACAACACATACCACGGACACCACTGCCCAAGATGAAAGCACAACAACAGAGATCACGGACACAACCACTCGAGGTGAAAGTACAATGACACAGAGTACAACTGCTCCAGATGAAACCACAACAACAAAAATCACGGAGACAACTACCCCAGATGAAAGTGCAGCAACACAAATTACGGAAACAACTACCCCAGGTGAAAGTACAACGATACAGAGCACAAGCACAATCTCAACAGGTGAAACCACATCATCAACTAACACGGACACAACTGCCCAAGATGAAAGCACTACAACACAGATTACGGACACAACTACCCCAGGTGAAAGTACAACGACACCAAGCACAAGCACAATTGCACCAGGTGAAAGCACAACAACACATACCACGGACACCACTGCCCAAGATGAAAGCACAACAACAGAGATCACGGACACAACCACTCGAGGTGAAAGTACAATGACACAGAGTACAACTGCCCCAGATGAAACCACAACAACAAAAATCACGGAGACAACTACCCCAGATGAAAGTGCAGCAACACAAATTACGGAAACAACCACCCCAGGTGAAAGTACAACGATACAGAGCACAAGTGCCCCAGATGAAAGCACAACAACAAAAATCACGCAGACAACTACCCCAGGGGAAAGTACAACGATACAGAGCACAAGCACAATTTCAACAGGTGAAACCACATCATCAACTAACACGGACACAACTGCCCAAGATGAAAGCACTACAACACAGATTACGGACACAACTACCCCAGGTGAAAGTACAACGACACCAAGCATAAGCACAATTGCACCAGGTGAAAGCACAACAACACATACCACGGACACCACTGCCCAAGATGAAAGCACAACAACAAAAATCACGGAGACAACTACCCCAGATGAAAGTGCAGCAACACAAATTACGGAAACAACTACCCCAGGTGAAAGTACAACGATACAGAGCACAAGCACAATTTCAACAGGTGAAACCACATCATCAACTAGCACGGACACAACTGCCCAAGATGAAAGCACTACAACACAGATTACGGACACAACTACCCCAGGTGAAAGTACAACGACACCAAGCACAAGCACAATTGCACCAGGTGAAATCACAACAACACATACCACGGACACCACTGCCCAAGATGAAAGCACAACAACAGAGATCACGGACACAACCACTCAAGGTGAAAGTACAATGACACAGAGTACAACTGCCCCAGATGAAACCACAACAACAAAAATCACGGAGACAACTACCCCAGATGAAAGTGCAGCAACACAAATTACGGAAACAACCACCCCAGGTGAAAGTACAACGATACAGAGCACAAGCACAATCTCAGCAGGTGAAACCACATCATCAACTAACACGGACACAACTGCCCAAGATGAAAGCACTACAACACAGATTACGGACACAACTACCCCAGGTGAAAGTACAACGACACCAAGCACAAGCACAATTGCACCAGGTGAAAGCACAACAACACATACCACGGACACCACTGCCCAAGATGAAAGCACAACAACAGAGATCACGGACACAACCACTCGAGGTGAAAGTACAATGACACAGAGTACAACTGCCCCAGATGAAACCACAACAACAAAAATCACGGAGACAACTACCCCAGATGAAAGTGCAGCAACACAAATTACGGAAACAACTACCCCAGGTGAAAGTACAACGATACAGAGCACAAGCACAATCTCAACAGGTGAAACCACATCATCAACTAACACGGACACAACTGCCCAAGATGAAAGCACTACAACACAGATTACAGACACAACTACCCCGGGTGAAAGTACAACGACACCAAGCACAAGCACAATTGCACCAGGTGAAAGCACAACAACACATACCACGGACACCACTGCCCAAGATGAAAGCACAACAACAGAGATCACGGACACAACCACTCAAGGTGAAAGTACAATGACACAGAGCACAAGTGCCCCAGATGAAAGCACAACAACAAAGATCACGGACACAACTACCTCAGGTGAAAGTGCAGCACCACAGATTACAGAAACAACTACCCCAGGTGAAAGTACAACGATACAGAGCACAAGCACAATTTCACCAGGTGAAACCACATCATCAATTAGCACGGACACAACTGCCCTAGATGAAAGCGCTACAACACAGATTACGGACACAACTACCCCAGGTGAAAGTGCAGCAACACAAATTACGGAAACAACTACCCCAGGTGAAAGTACAATGATACAGAGCACAAGCCCAGTTTCACCAGGTGAAACCATATCATCAATTAGCACGGACACAACTGCCCAAGATGAAAGCACTACAACACAGATTACGGACACAACTACACCAGGTGAAAGTAAAATGACACCAAGCACAAGCACAATTGCACCAGGTGAAACCACAAAAACACATACCACGGACACCACTGCCCAAGATGAAAGCACAACAACAGAGATCACGGACACAACCACCCGAGGTGAAAGTACAACGACACAGAGCACAAGTGCCCCAGATGAAAGCACAACAACAAAAATCACGGAGACAACTACCCTAGGTGAAAGTGCAGCAACACAAATTACGGAAACAACTACCCCAGGTGAAATTACAACGATACAGAGCACAAGCACAATTTCACCAGGTGAAACCACATCATCAATCAGCACAGACACAACTGCCCAAGATGAAAGCACTACAACACAGATTACGGACACAACCAACCCAGGTGAAAGTACAACAACACCAAGCACAAGCACAATTGCACCAGGTGAAACCACAACAACACATACCTCGGACACCACTGCCCAAGATGAAAGCACAACAACAGAGATCACGGACACAACCACCCGAGGTGAAAGTACTATGACACAGAGCACAAGTGCCTCAGATGAAAGCACAACAACAAAGGTCACGGACACAACTACCCCGGGTGAAAGTGCAGCAACAGAGATTACGGAAACAACTACCCCAGGTGAAAGTACAACGATACAGAGCACAAGCACAATTTCACCAGGTGAAACCACATCATCAAATAGCACGGACACAACTGCCCAAGATGAAAGCACTACAACACAGATTACGGACACAACTACCCCAGGTGAAAGTACAACGACACCAAGCACAATTGCACCAGGTGAAAGCACAACAACAAAAATCACGGAGACAACAACCCCAGGGGAAAGTACAACGATACAGAGCACAAGCACAATTGCACCAGGTGAAACCACGACATCAAATAACACAGATACAACTGCCCAAGATGAAAGCACAACGACACAGATCACGGACACAACTACCCCAGGTAAAAGTACAACTACACCAAGAACAAGCACAATTGCACCAAGTGAAAGCACAACAACACATACCATGGACACCTCTGCCCAATATGAAAGCACAACAACAGAGATCACGGACAGAACCACCCCAGGTGAAAGCACAACAACACAGAGCACAACTACCCAAGGTGAAAGTGCAACAACCCAGATCACGGACACAACTACCCCAGGTGAAAGTCCAACGACACAGAGCACAAGCACAATTGCATCAGATGAAAGCACAACAACACAGAGCACGGACAGGACTACCCCAGGTGAAAATGCAACAACAGAAATCACGGACAGAACTACCCAAGTTGAAAGTGAAACAACACAGATCACGGACCCAACTACCCCAGGTGAAACTACAATGACACAGAGCACAAGCACAATTGCACCGGGTGAAAGTACAACAACACATAGCATGGAGACTACTGCCCAAGATGAAAGCACAACAACACAGATTACGGACAGAACTACCCCAGGTGAAAGTACAACAACAGAGATCACGGACAGAATTCCCACAGATGAAAGCACAACAGAAACAACTGAAACAACTACACTAGATGCAGCCACAACCGCTATCTTGGAAACAACTACATTAATCACTACAAAAACTATGTCTACCACAAAATCACCTATACAGTGTGAAAATGGTGGAATCCCAGATTCAAACCTAAATCGCTGCCTCTGCCCCCCCGGATTCACAGGAACAGTATGCAACACTATCGAAACTGAAATAAAAGCTCCAGGTCTGTAGGATTATATTTTCCCATACTTTGTCTTTTTTTCTTTTTTTGAGGCTATATTTGAGTCTTGGACTAAATCTTGATTGAGTGTAGTTTTTCCCTCTCTAAATTGCTCAGACAATTAGGTTTTGCTAGTTTTGCAGAGAATTCACTTATTTATGAATATTGTGTTCAAAATATATTAGAAATGGCATACAAATTAATATAAGCATGAACGAATGGAGATAAACTATTAGTGGAAAATAAAAATTTAACTACTCCATATGATTTATATTCTATGATTAAAATAATATTTAACTTTTTTTCTTTAATATTTAAATCACAATTTAATATCCCCATTTAATCATCTTCCTCTTATCTTTCAGATGTAATTGAAAGGTCTGCCATTGCTGAAGTAGAAGTGAAGAAAGCTTACATTCCTGAATATACAAATGTATCCTCAAGTGAATATATAAATTTCGTAACCGACTTCAAAAACCAGGTAAGTTTTGAAGACTTTATTTTTAACCACCCAAATGATTTGGAAAGTAGTTCCAAACATAAATCTAATTACAACTGCTGGAATGTGACACATGTAAATGTGTAAGTACATTTATTTTTAGTAGTCATTTAATGGTTCTCAATGAAAACTAATGAAGGTCTAAGGTTCCCCAGCCTACAGTTTATATATTTGTGATATTTTCTTAAGTTAGGTTTGTTCCGTCTTGTGTGAATGCTCAACTTGTACCTGGATCTGCTACTGGGTTTCACAATAAATACTTGTACTGGTCTGAACTAAACTTCCATACTAGTGTCTGTATTAAACACGCACTGTGATCTGCACAAAACATCCATACAGTGATCAATTGTAAACATGTAATGGGGTCTATATTCATACCATGATCTGCACTAAAAACCTGTAATGAGGTCAACATTTAACTCCCATGGCAGTTTGCATTAAACAACCACACTGCAAGCCACATTTAATCCCTGGATTGGGGTTGGAAATCAACACATACTGAGGTTTAAATGTATAAAGGGTTTGACCTAAACACCTGTACTTATGTCCACACTAACCGCCCATACAAGGGAGGGCAAAATATCAAGAATCTCCATCAGCTTACAAACAAACCATTGATCTGTAACCTGCTGGTGGCAACACATTTTTGTGATGGTTCACTTAAAGACCACAAAGCCAGAGCATTATTTTCTCCTTTAACCACATTAGCAAACTCTTCACGTAATCTTCCTGTTTCAATATATATTTCTTCAAATATGCTCATACATACAAGTTGTTGGCAAGTGATATTAAAGCAAATACATTTAATTTTGAAATATAGGCTTATATTGTTGGCCAAGTATTGATTATTTTTCATGTTGTATTGCCACAAAATTGTAAAAGATGAACTTTCATAATAAATAATAATACAAATATCATAAAAGATAATAATTTTTTTTACAGATGACACCATTCTACAATTCCAGTATCAAGAACTTTATAAAGATCTCAAATGTAACACTCAGGTATATATGCTCTCATAATATATGATAATAGTATTAATCAGTAATATCAGAAACAATGTTACATGTCTTTTATAATTTTTTTTAAATCTGGTCTTTTTAACAGTGAAGGAAATCTTATCAGCCGTAGAAGGCACAGCAGGAGGACTGAGAGGGCAAATTCAACTGAAACAAGGTGATCTTCATATCTAAATACAAAACCATTTCAGAGCAAATAAATATTCTGTTCAACAGCATACTGAGCAGAATTATTAAAGTGTATGTAAACCCTCTCTAAGTGTGATAATAAATGCACACTGTAACCCACACCCTAGGATTAAAGCTAGAGAGGATCACATACAATTAGAAGAGCTCAAGACCTGGATACGCTTGCTACTAAACAATAATTGTGGGCAGCGGCATTAAAAAAAAATTCTGAGAATAAATTTGGAATAATTCTGAGATTAAAGAAAACATCAGAGAAATAAATCAGAATTATTCCAAGAATACAGTCAGAATGTTTTGCTGCACATATAATGAGGCAGACACAACCATTTGCAGTGTAACTGAGGAACGCAGTGTATTGTTGAAGTCATACTATGATATAGATTTCAGGAGCAACCAATGTTAAGCTGTTTTGTGGCAACATCAGTTGTAAAAAGTGCTATGTAAATTAATTTTGATTGTTTCATTGCTTGAATAAATACTCAGGCCTCTGGTACATGACCAGATTGTTATTCGTATTTGAACACTGAATATTTGCACAATCTGAATTGTGCAAGAACCTGTTTATTCAAAAGCTGGCATGCAGTTTCACAGGATACAATTAGAATAATCATGAAAATGATGGATCCAGAAGAAATCATGTCATGTGGATGGAAGCGTATAATAAATAATTCTGTTCACTTCACTTGACTGCTTCTTTCATGGCATACAGACTAGAGTCTCCCTGTCTAAATACAACAACAGATAATAACCCAAACAATGTTTCTCTAAATATTCTGACTTTATTCCCTGATTTTTTTTTCTTGTAATTGTTTTTTAATTTCATCTCAAAATTATTCTGACTTTATTCTCAGAATATTAATAATAATTTTATTATTATTATTAATATTATTGTTATTATTATCAATGCTGTGGCCCTAACCCTTCATCATACAAACCAGTCATCTCAATTAATGCCAAAAATTTACTCGCTATTTATTCAGGAAATCAACATTATGAAAAGGGCAGACCACAGGGGAGTCCATTAGTATCCTGCCTCAACTCAAATCATAAGCATATAGCATTAGCATATTAGCAAGTAGGCATTTGAATGCTAGCATAGCATATTTGTATTAGCATGTTAGCATAGCATTTCAGCATTAGAAAGTAGGCATTTACATGTTAGTATAGCATATTAGTATTAGCATGTAATTCAATTCTGCCAGTAAGGAAATACAGAATCCAACTAGTGACTTGGGGTCTTGAGCTTGGACATTAGTCTAGTGAGGATGATGGTGTTAAATGCTAAACTGAAATCGATGAAAAGCATTCTTGCCCTCCAGGTGGTTGTTCAGTGCAGTGTGCGTTGCCATCGCTATTGCTTTATCAGTACAACGGTTTGCCCTGTAAGCAAATTGGTGAGAATTTAAAGTTCTAGGATGATGGTTTTGGTTTTGAAGCAGGTGGGAACAACAGACAGTGCCAAGGAAAGTTTGAAAATGTCTGTGAAGTTGGCAGCCAGCTGGCTGGCACATGCTCTTAAGAAACTCCTTGGGATGCCATCAGGTCCAGCGGCTTTGCATGTGTTGACTCTTGACAGGGCTCTTCTCATCTCATCTGTGGACGGTGTCTATACCGTTTCTTCTGCCTGTGGAGCTTCAGCTTCATTGGTTAGTTGAGCTTGGTTGGTCTCAAAACGGGTTCAGTTAGGAGGGAAGTGTCTGTGGAAGGTGGCTTTGCTTTTGTAGTCCGTCACTATCTGGATTCCCTACCATATGAACTGAGGGTCTGAGTTGTTGGAGAAGTGAGCTTGGATTTGCGTGCTGTATTTATTTTTTTAAGCCCTGATACCAGCCTTCAGGTTGTGCCTGGCTGATCTCTGATCCTCTCTCTTACGAGATCTGTAGGCTGCATCACATGCTTTGAGTGTGGACCTCACTGTTCAGCCATGGTTTTTGGTTTCGGAATAGTGTGAATGTTCTTTGTCTGGACCACATCATCCACAAACTTTCTGATGTTTATTCATTTATATCCATCTGAGAGCCTGTGCTGGTAGATGTTTTAAACATCGCCCAGTCTGTGCATTCAAAACAGTCCTGCAGTGGGCAGTCTGCTCCCTCTAGCCACACACATACTGTGTGTACTGTGGCATTGCCACGTTTCAGGAGCAGTTGGTATATTGGTCCCATGGGCAGTGGGATGTGGAGTAGTGGAGTGGCACTGCTGGAACACTGTATGTTTGTGTAGACCAGATCCAGTGTGTGTTTCCCTCTCTGGTCGGATAGGTCATGTGCTGGTTGAATCTGAGGAGGGCTGTTCTGAGGTCAGCCTGATCGCAGCCTCCAGGTGGAGGGACTGTTGTTTGCTGACTGTGGCATCTACCTTTGCTAGTGCTGGCTTAGCTTCGCTTTGTGGGGGATGTATACAGACACAACAATGACCACTGTGAATTCTTTCAGTTGATAAAATGCTCTGCCATCTAGAACTCCAGATCAGGAGTGGTCCAAATCCAAAATTTGCTGTGTTGTTGCGCCACACATTATTTACAAACCTGCAGTCCCCCTGCCTTTGTTTTTAGCGAGCCAGTTTTTTTTCTAATGAACGAATATTTGCCACTAGTATGCTGAGTAGTGTGATCAACTTTAGCTGCTTTAGCCTAGCCTTTAGCCCGGTGCGTCATTGCATAAAACCACCAGGTTTCCTCGCAGGGAGAAGCAGCAGACATAGCAGAGATGACACCTCTCTCTTACCTTTAGGGATATACTTGCTGTTTGTCCATGCATTCATGTAGGCAACCATCTGCATCATGAACGTAACTTTTTACATACATATGTGCTACACTTGTAACTGGAGGCTTCCACTAGAAGGCAGACCAGACAAAGACCCGGGTAATTGTGGACTTGGCTCTCATACAGCCATCTTCAGAACTTTCTGCCAATGTGATGCTGTTGATCACCTGCACTGACATCTACCGTTTATGAGTGTAGTGCACTTTATTTTCTGAGGACATGCACAACCTATGCACCAAACAGAGGCAGGATATAAGGATATTTCTACCCTTAACCAAACACACTGAAAATATAGTACTGTAAGAATATAGTATAGTAAGGTGCTTCACCCCCCACCCTAGAGTTTGGTCGTAACCAAGCTCCTTATGAAAAGGGGTTCTGATAAAAATAAAAAGTTGGTTAAAACATATGTGCCAGTTTTTACAGTCATATATTTAGGCAGATGTTTTGTTGATTTCCATACATCCAGGGGTGATCAGTTGACAGGTCAGCACCACTCTTCACCTTAGTGTCCAGAAAATATGGCCGCAGGTCTTACCATATGACTATAAACTCAATCATCACAATTCAGCCTAGGGTATTCCTGATTCAACCTGTACTTAGGGACACACCTATGCTCAAATATGATTAGTTATGGATAAACTGTGATGAGCATAGAAATCCAATAATTGAACACCACTCAGGTTCAGATCGGGGAGGCCATTCCTCCCAATCATACCATTCCATGTCTCACTGTCATTGCCCATGTGAGCGTTGAAATCCCCCAGCAGAACAATGGAGTCCCCAGAATCTCCAAGTAGGTTGGTTATTCCAAACTGCTGTTTGGTGCATAAACACAAACAACAGTCAGAGCCCGCTCTCCAACCTGAAGGCGCAGGGAAACTACCCTCTCATTCACTAGGGTAAACCCCAACCTACAGGCACTGAGGCAGGGGCTATAATTAAGCCCACTCCCACCCTACACCTCTCACCATGGGCAACTCCAGAGTGAAAGAGTATCCAGCCCCTCTCAAGGAAATTGGTTCCAGAGCCCATGTTGTGTGTCAAGGTGAGCCCAACTATATCTAGCTGGTACCTCTCAACCTTGTGTAACAGCTCAGGCTCCTTTCCCACCAGAGAGGTCACATTCCATATACCGAGAGGCAGTTCTAGTAACTGAGAATCAGAACGCCAAGGTCCACGACCTCGGCTGCTAATCAATCCACATTACACCAGACCCCAGTTACTAACTCATCCACAGGTGGTGAGCCCATGGGAAAGTGGACAGACATTCGCCAAGGAGACCCCTTCCCTAGGCCAGGCTCCAGGGTGGGGCCGCAATAACCCTATTCCAGGCAAGGGAATCTGTTTCCTTGCTGTTTTCTTCTTTATGGGGTCTCTTGGATCACTCTTTGTCTGGCCCATCACGTAGGACCAATTTGCCTTGGGGGACCCTACCAGGGGCTATTGCCCCAGGCAACATAGCTCCTAGGCTCATGCAGGCAGGCAAACCCCTCCACCACATAAAGGTGGTGATCCAAGTATTGGTTTGGTTGATTTTGTTGCACATATTCTTCTGAATCATTATTTTAAAAGCATAAGACAAACAGGAATTGTAATAAATATAGTAATGTCTATTTACAAAAACTTGGAAATTTATGTATATGTTTATTATGCCCAGTAAACACTGTTGCACTTATTAAGTAAATAATGAATACTAAACATGATTTTCTTTCCACATACCCATTGTATTCTTTTTTTTTCTAGTGTTAATGTAAAACATGATATTATTGTGGGAGTTCAAAATGACATATTTGCTGATGACTACAATCAGGTCTTACAGCAGGTGAAAGATGCTCTTGAGACAGTACAAAACTGTTCATTAGGCAATGGTAAGTTCCATCTACTTCATGTGTTATTAATTTGCTGATATCCAAAATGATGTTGTTAGGTTGATATAAATCTCAAACTCTTATTATCTCTATTCTAGCCTGTCCAAACCTCACTATTACTGCTGTGAATATCTCATCAACTGAACTGGATGAAAAAGGTAATCTTATAAACCAATGCATTTATTATCTGGAATCTGACACTAAAAAATAGGTAATTCTTGAGAATGTGTATTTGGTTGTAATTAAGTTGTAATTGTAAATCATCTTTGTTTCTTTGCTTCTTTGTTAGAGTTCTGTAACCAAGCTGCAGCCTTGTTTCCTGAAGATTTCAAGATATATTACAGTCCTGCAAATGTGTCAGGCAAATTGACATGTGTGACTGCATGCCATCAAAATCATCCTTATCCAAAACTATGTATGAACAGAGGCGCGTGTGCAGTTTCCAAACATGGTCCAGCCTGCTAGTGGGTCCCTTTTTCTTGTGTTTATGAAGACAAAAATTTGTGACAATATTTTGTGATAAAATTGGATATATTCTTATTCGTAGTGCAGTACATTTTATATACAATACACTGCAAGAATTAGCTTAATTTAGATTTTGTATGTGAGGCACGGTAACGCAACAGGTAGTGTCCAGGGTCCTGGGGTTGTGGGTTCAAGCCTCACTCTGGGTGACTCTCTGTGAGGAGTTTGTTGTGTTCTCACTGTGTCCGTGTGGGTTTCCTCCCACGGTCCAAAAACACACTTTGGTTCTGAGTAGGCTCTGGGCTCACTGCGACCATGAACTGGATAAGCAGTTGCAGACAATGAATGAATGAATAGATTTTGTATATTATATATGTATAATATAGATTGTAATATATAAAACAGAAAATTTGAAAATTAAAATTTTAATTTTATGCAAATAAATTATTCCTGTTTGTGATGAATAAACCAAGACTTTCTGCATTCTAGTTGCCTTCACACAGATGCAAACTGGTACCTTGGAGAAAACTGCAAATTCCAAATTAATAAAGTGGGTGTCTATGCTGGAATGGGAGTTGTTGCTGTGGTTTTGGTGTTGACAGTAGCAGCTGTGACAGCCTACAGTTGTATCAATCAAAGGAACAAGAAAAGGTAAAATGCCTTGCATATCCAGGTTTAGAATAAACCTGTTGATACACTCTGTCCATTATAAACATGAGCATTTACATATGTGTAAGCTTAAAATACTTGTAAGAGATGTATCTATCCAAATAGATGTAAGGGTTGCATAACAATTCTCTCATGACCCATCATGACTTTTCCTCTTTCTTCTATCAAACTCCATAACATAGGAATAAAGACAACAAACAGAATCTAGTGAATCAGTGGCTAGAAGATGACTTTGAGTGGCCCCAATCACGTAGACCAAACACGACTTATTCAGGTACCAACATCATATTTCACCACATTTCTAACATGAAACATGAATTTAATCACAGTTCAGAAACATACATGAGAAAGTTAAATAATGTTGTGCACAATAACTATGGTCCATGTTGAAATTCTTTAATTAATTATGCCAGAGCAAAGCAAATAGTGCATCTGTTATTAGGAACTAGATATTCTGACCACAGTGAGGGTGGTCCCAATAATCACTCTTCTGTGTTTCAGCAGCTACTTTAACATATGAAAATCCATCGTACTCAGATGAGAACTTCTACAGGAATCAAAGTAACAGAACATTAAGACCCTCCAATCCCCTCCCACCCACCTCTGCTCAGCCAAGATATCCAGCTGAATATCTTCACAACAAACACCCTGTGAGTAATATTAAATAAACATAGCACAAAAAATAAGGAATCTTGTGTTTGGTAGATCATTTCTTTGTTATAATAATGCTTCTTTGCAATAAATCGTATATCATTGGAAATCCTGTTAATTTCCCTTTTAAATGGTGCCACATTTGTAAGGAACATTGATTTGTGGGATGAGCAGTAGAGCTGAGCATGTGATTTGCGCCCAAGAAAAATTTGCCAAATCCTCTCTGCCAATTCGAAACAATTCGCTTATTTTGTGTGATGGTGTGGGACGGTATCTCCCTCACTGGAAAAATGAGGCTCGTCATCATTGGAGGCAATCTCAGTGCAGAGATAATGAGATGAAATTCTGCAACCAGTGGCAATCCCATATCTCCAGTCTTGGACCAAACTTTATCCTCCAAGATGACAACCATCACCCTCACATAGTAGGGTTTAATTCAAATGAGTCAATGGCAGAATAAGCTGTTTGGCATTGGCAGAGAGGATTTGGCAGATTTTTCATAGATGCAACCCACATACTCAGCTCTACTGCTCATCCCACAAATGCATGTTCCTTACAAATGTGGCACCATTTAAAAGGGAAATTAACAGGATTTCCAACCCTTTAGGATTTATTGCCAAGAAGCATTGTTACAACAAAGAAATAATCTACCAAAAACAAATTTCCCAACTTTTGTGCTAAGTTATTTATAGATAACTTGTCTATATGCTTTAAAGCCCCTGGGAACCCATTTAGAATTTTTTTTGTGTATAATTCTAGACTTGGGTGTTATGTGAAATGTTCAGCAAAGTTTAAATAAAAAACACAAAACAGAAATTTGATAAGTCTCTCCTCAAAAATGACTCTCAGAGAACGGTGTAGGCATGGCCCAATACTAATGACCATAGTGACACGTTTACTAGTGTGGCCACTATGTTGGCTGTACTGCCAACCATGTGGGTCTGCCTTCCCCGCTGCTACTCTGCTCTGTGCCACAGCCAAGTGCGGCTGATATCTCCGCTGATTCGCCGTTGAACAAGCCGACAGAATGTTGCTGCTATATCTGCTGTACTCAGATTTAATCCATTCATGCTCATTCTGTATTGTTTTGTGTTCTGATTGCTGTTTATGTCTTTCACTCCCTCCCCATAACTTGGTGAATAGATAGCTAGCTTGTTTACTAATGGCTCCTAAACTTTAGCTCATCAGGCTCTTAGACTCAGAGAGGAAGTGTGGCTATGATAGCCTTGTGATTGTTCAGGGTATTACTGACATAAGTGTTACCCACTTTTAAGAATGCCCATTCTACATCGAGAGGAGAGCAGTATTGGTCATTTTTGAGGAGAGATTTATCATATTTCTGTTTTGTGTTTTTTAATTAAACTTTGTAATGGCTGAAATCAGATATTTTGCGGCTAGGTGGGGAGAACTAAAATGAAAATAAGTAAATATGTTTTAAACAAGAACTGTGCATACAACACTATCATGAATAACAAAAACTGTGTTTCCCAACAGGTGAGAATCAGCAGACCTCAAATATGCAGTTCTTTTGACGTTTGATATGCTCAGCCATAAGTACAAGACTGTTTCACCAAAAATGCAATTCTGTACCGTCAAAGAGTATTTAATGAATGTATTTATTTATTTATATGTTGAAAAATTCAAGTTACTTATACAATCAATATGAATGATCAACTCCACACATTACATGATTCTGCTCTAGTCAATGACCTTAGTTGTGAGGTATTTTACAAGTACAATTTTACAATTTTTCAGTGCAAATTTTGTGGATGTCTTACTGAAGAAATTACCCAATATATTTAGGGTGAATCACTGGCTTAATGCAGTTTGCTGTACTTTGTAGTAGCAGAGCTGATGATGCTTGTTTTTAAATACAATATTTTGTATTTCTGGAGGCACTGCTAAAGCAAGACAGAACATTGTGAAATACCACTGCATAAATGATCTGAACATGGCTCAAAAAGAAATTGCAGCTTAGCAAAAATAAATAAATAGCAATTGGTTCAGTTCACCTACAAATATTTCGCATTGTTTCCTGAGCTGACTTACATTATACATTAAGATCAGTGTTTTTCAGTTCCACAACTAAAAACCTACAATCCTTTCAAGTAACCCCAAGGATCATGAAATTACACACGCTTTGTATATTTGGAGCATAAATCTCAAAATAATCTCATAAGGATTTCCCCCCAGTTATTTGTCAGTGGCAATTCCACTCCCTTAGCTAGGAGTCCACCAATCATATACAATGCCGCAGTTTAAATATAATCACCAGTGATTGCTTTGACCACAGCCACACATTTATAGATAGAAAATATATATTTTTTAACAACACTGATGTATAAAAAGTGTCTTATTGTTCTTTAAATTACAAGATAAATAAAAAAATATATAGAACATTGTTTTGATTGTAGTAAATTACTGAAAATGTTTATTAAAAAAATGAACCACTTCCTACTTACAAGATTAGTGAAGTATTAAAAATGTATTTGAATGTACTGATTGCTTTCAACACACCAGACTGCTGTTAATTAAATATGTTTTACTCCATGTGCTGAAGATTATAGTTAACAAATAACCTAACTTTGTGTACAGTTGTGTATCCTAAACTATGAACAATTACAGATTCAGAGTCTGAGTTACTATTCTACATGTCTCTGGAACAGAACATGAGGAATAGAAGATAATCAATGTTGACATGATATTTTGATGATGGAGAATGTTATCTATTATCTTATTTTGCATAGACAAAATCTACCAAGGATTTTTAGTAAGGATGAGGTATGGAGACTGAAGACATACATAATTTTTATAGTTATTTAACAATCACTGACCCCTCATACCATGAAGATCAGGATTTTGTCAAACTAGAAATTTAAAATTACAAACCGTATCAGCAAAGTGCCCCTTACAAGCAAAATGGAATGATTGGACAGAGTCACATTTGTTATATATCTCTGTAGAACAGAGCCTCATGGTTGTGTCCATTTGCCTTTGTAACAAGGGGGTTATGGCTTGCAATCCTACTATAAAACTTCTTGAGAAAAGTTTGATCACATCCTGCAAAGGCATTCTCAGTCAGCTGCTCATCTATTTATCTTTAAATATCAGTATTCAAAAAACATTTCCTTCCTATTTTACTGTGCACCTTTCAGGAAACACAAATTATTATATATATATATTTTTTTTTTTCCAGTTTCTTCATTTAACCTGTCACTCGACTATAGGTTGTGTGTGGGAGAGGAATATTGGTAATATTATACTGTTCTCATTTTCTATATATAGCTCTATCTTAGAGAAGTGTAACAAAATTAATAATGCACTGAACAATTTTCTGAAGAATCAAAATAAGTTATGTAAGAGTTAAACCCCAGAACTTAACACAAAAAAACAAGACAGGGTAGCATACTTGATGCAAAGATTGTCAGTTACAATATCAATGTTTAATATATACATTTATTTAATAAAGTAAAAAAATATGTACTTCAAACAAAGCCTAAAACCTATGATAAATGTTTGGCAGAACAAACATGACAAGTGAGCAGAAACAAAGTATGATACCAAGCTACTCTCTAATAACACAGTTCACTCCTCATAGAACCTGAAACTGTTTTCCTGTTTGCCAGTGACACCCAACAGAATCACATCAATACTTTATTCGACGTACTTATGTTGAAGATTTTTGTTTCATTTTAGACCAGAGAATTAGAGGGGAAAAACTATTTTCTTTACATAAGGATAAATTGTTGACTGTTCTTAACTGTAATGCTAGGACATATAAAAATCACCTGCCCGATTCATTTGGAAAGCTAAAGCTAATTTCATATTATCTTAGGACTGCTTCTGTTTAAGGAGGGCTACTGGCACCATGAAGGGATTCAGCACACACAGGCCAGTTTCTACCCAACTGCTATTTTTTTCCTCTGGGTTTATTTCAGATGACTGGCTAGAGGTCACACTATCAGGCACTGGTAACTCAGTACTCATCTCTTGTCTTGATGGTACATTTGAAACACCCTCATTCTGAATAGTCTTTTCAGCTGCAGTCTGTACATTATGGTTTTGTAAAGATGCACCAAGGTCTTCAGCAGCTGCAGGTCTCTGGTCACTGCTAATAATAGGCACCGTCTTCACTGGTGCTGCTGTCAGGTGTGTATATACCTGAAGCAGATGGTGCTGCAGTTCCTTACAGTCCAATAGAGGGAGCTCCTCAGGTAACGACACCAACAGATCCAAGACCACTGCACTCTCTGAAGTTAAAAAAATAAAAAAGTAACACATTTCAGTATTTAACAGTAATATACACATATTATAAAATATAATAATATTATAAAATATTTTAAAAAAGCTTAATAAGATGTTGTGCTTAAAGTAGATGAGACAAGATTGTTACCTGCTCATTTGTTTATTGAGAAATATTTACCAATGTGATAACTCCTAAATAAAGTCAGGATGTTGTGCAAAGTGTAAATAAAACTGGATGCAAAAATGTGCAAAATTTTAAACCCTGAATGTAATTGAAAATAATACAAACACTACATATCAAATTATAATTGAGAATGTTTTTTCTTGGGGAATACAAGTCCATTTTTAATTCAATGTCAGAATATGCTGCAGCAATTAATTTTAAGACAATCTATTTTATATATAATCAAACCACTTATTACATGAAAAACAACTTAAAGCAGGGTTTAGCCAAGAAGACAGTTGAGTAGTTTCTTTTAAATAATAACTAAATAATAATCTTATCCCCAAAACACAAACTAAAAATACATACCCATTGCTGTTAGAGCCAGACAGTTTTTTTGTTTGTTCATGTTGTTCAGGAAGAGGTATATCTTCTCAAAGTCTACTACACACTCCTTCTCCATTGATCTTTGCTGCTCAGAGTGTCCACTTGGGTTCTGTTTTTCCTGCTGATTAGAGTTTGATATGACTGCAGCAGTAGACACACTTCTTGTAGTAGGCAGTAAGGGTGATGGTTTTGAGACTGTAGGATTCTGGATGCTTGTAGTCTGAGAGATGTTTGATTTGGGGGTGCTAGGGATGGATGGTTTAGCAGATGACTGACCTGCCAAACTACCTTGCTTCAAACAAACAGAATTATTCTTGTTTCTGGAAATGGAAGAGGGTGGAATCGGGGAAGAAGTTACCATTCTGTTTTTGACAGAGATGGTTGGAGTGCCATCCATCCCTGGAGACATTATGGTTGGTTTACAAGTTCCACCAGGTAGGACTGTCCCGGGAGCAGGACTAGAAGTCGGTCCAGATTTAGGGTGTGATGTCAGCATGGGTACAGTGTTTAAGTTGCTGGCTACAGGGCTTAGAGTACTGATGGAACGAGGAGGATCAGAATATAGTCGGCTCTGAGGTTCTGTGCCAGCAATCACAAGCATCTGATGATGATAGATATGTAAATGAAATTCAATGAAAAATTATTGAGATACACATACACAATATTGCAGTGTAAATACATGCTTTCTAGCTATCCTCAGACATGTCAGATAAGATATTACAAAAATATCAACTATTATAAGGTGTACAGATATAATTAAAACATTCTCTGGCCCTTCTGTCTTTTTATGGTAACTGTTGTTTGGAATTATGAAAGACAATTGTAATTTTAATCAACATATATATATAAATTTATATTTTATCTAAAAGTAATCGAGTTTTAAAATTTAAATTTTTTAATTATACTAATATACACACACACACACAAATGCTGGTTTATTTCAGTAATTTCAAGTATTTATTTCATTTAATTGGATGATTGTAACTGACAACTAATAATAAGCCCAAATTCAGTATCTCAGACATTTAGAATATTACTTGAGACAAAAAAAAAAAAAAAAAAAAGGATTTTTAGAAATGCTGGCCAATACTGAAGTATGAACATGAAAAGTATGAGCATGTGCAGCACTCAATACTTAGTTGAGGCTCCTTTTGCCTGAATTACTGCAGCAAAGCAGTGTGGCATGCAGTTGATCAGTCTGTGGCACTGCTCAGGTGTTATGAGAGCCCAGGTTGCTCTGATAGTAGCCTTCAGCTCTTCTGCATTTTTGGGTGTGGTGTATCGCATCTTCACAATATTCTATATTCTTTGGGGGTAAGGTCAGGCGAGTTTTCTGACCAATAAAGAACAGGGAGACCATGGTCCCTAAACCAGGTACTGGTAGCTTTGGCACCGTGTGCATGTGCCAAGTCTTGTTGGAAACTGAAATCTGCATCTCCATAAAGTTGGTCAGCAGCAGGAAGCATGTAGTGCTCTAAAACTTCCTGGTAGTTGACCTTGGACCTCAAAAACACAGTTGACCAACACCAGCAGATGACATGGCACCTCAAACCATCACTGACTGTGGAAACTTTACACTGGACCTCAAGCAACATGGATTCTGTGTCTCTCCTTTCTTCCTCCAGACTCTGGGACCTTGATTTCCAATGCAACATTTACTTCCATCAGAGAACATAACTTTGGACCACTCAGCAGCAGTCCAGTCCTTTTTGTCTTTAGCCAAGGGGGGGGGCGGTTTTGACACTGTTTCTTGTTCAAGAGTTGCTTGAGACAAGGAATGCGACAGTTGAAACCCATGTCTTGCATACTTCTGTGCGTGGTGGTTCTTGAAGCACTGACTCCAGCTGCAGTCCAGTCTTTGTGAATCTCCCCCACACTTTTATATGAGTTTTGTTTCACAATCCTCTCCAGGGTGTGGTTATCCCTATTGCTTGTACCACAACTTTCTACCACATCTTTTCCTCCCCTTCACCTCGCTATTAATTTGCTTAGACACAGCTCTGTGAACAGCCAGCCTCTTTAGCAATGACCTTTTGTGTCTTGCCCTGCTTGTGTAAGGTGTCAATGGTCGTCTTTCGGACAACTGTCAAGTCAGCAGTCTTCCCCATGATTGTGTAGCCTACAGAACTAGACTGAGAGACCATTTAAAGGCCTTTGCAGGTGTTTTCAGTTAATTATTTGTCTTCAATATTGAACCTTTTCTCAATATTAAAATTTTCTGAGATTTTGAATTTGGGGATTTCATTAGTTGTCATTATAATCATCAAATTAAAAGAAATAAACACTTGAAATATATCAGTCTGTGTACACCTCTGTGTGTGTGTGTGTGTGTGTATGTATATATATATATATATATATATATATATATATATATATATATATATATATATATATATATATATATATATATATATACGAGCTTACAAACTTTCTGAGATATGAGCCGTCACTTGGTCGAGTTATGAGATCTGAGTTAGTGGCGAGTGCATTTACGCCACCCTCCACTAGATAGCCCAGCAAGTGTTCAGTTCACTTGAATATCTTGCTGTGCAAACATCTCGTCTTATTGTGTGGTGTCTTATAGTGTTAAGGTTTTTGTAGCATTGTAGCATTAAGTGTGTAGCAAGTAATTTAAGTGATAAAGCGTCTAATCTTCAAGGTAAATACACTTAACAGAACCAGTTTATTTCTTTACATTCTCTTTTATTATGCATTATTATTTTTTTATAAATAATTTTTTTATTTATAAAGTACATTTTTCTTATTTAAACAAAACATATCACACATGGGTTTTTGAGGGGTTAGAATGGATTAATTAAATTAATTTTAATGGGGAAAGTTTATTTAATATATGAACAAATTGAGTTACGAACTTGGTCACAGAATGAATTAAACTTGTGTATATATACAAATTTTCCCCAAATGGGAGAACATAACATACCTGAGAAAAAGCAGAAGATATTGTTTCCTCATGGATGCCAGCCATTTTCTGTGCAAGTGCAGCCCATTTCTCAATTGGTGTTTTGGTCCTTTGTTCCTCTTTTTTCTGTTGATGGACACCTTGGTACACTTGACGCACCACACGAGTCTTTAAATACTTTATAAGGTTCTGAATCTAAAAACAAAACAAAAAAAAAAAAAACAAACAAAAACTATTTGTAATTGTGTTTTCTTAGATAACACTTTATGTAATAATTTTACTTATACCTTAAGACACTAGGGAGTCCAGTAATTTCAGGCAAATCTTAATTTTTAATTTATAAAAAGATGTCTTTTACACTGACCACAATTTTACAATTATGCACACACACTGCTGGTGGATGGATGTTCATTTAGCACAAACTCATACCTCTTGCAGGGTACGTCGAGGCAATTTTTTTCGAAGTGCTAAGAGATCCAGCTCTGTCCATACTTTCTGCTGCTGTTTAAGACCACTTAGAAGAAGCTGTATTTCATACTTGTGCCATCCACGAAGGGAACGCCGTTTTTGCTCAGGAACTTTTAAGGGCAAAAAACGTGATGGTAAGTTTTGACGACGAGATGGAGGCTTCATATTGCCTGGAAAACAGATGTGCCCTGATCACATTATGATCTAGGAAAACAGGACAATGTTAAATGAACTATAAAGGGAGTAGTAGTTTTAAGGCACAATTTTATAGTAATAAACAACAACAGTTACTTAAATAAAATTAATATAAATTTAAAATCAAATATGCAATCAATCGATCAATAAAAGTACACATTTTAAAGTAAATGATTTCGGATAACCGGTAGGGTGACAAATTCATCCTGAACATGGCATTTTATATTAATCCCCTGAATGAACATATACAAACACAAATTATATATATATATATATATATATATATATATATATATATATATATATATATATATATATGAGTTAAATATGTACAGGATTTTGTAATTTAATTTATTGTGTCCTTAATATATAAAAAATATATATGTGCATGTGTCAGGAAAGTTTAAATATTAATATAATATCTCTAAAGGTATTTATTATAAATAAAGTCATCATATAATGGAATTACGTTCAGCATATATTAATCAGCATAATTTTTATTATATTTTAGATTAACTTAAATTTTGTTGGAAAAAAAGCGAGAAATTAAGTGGGTCATCTGTCTGTTCCGTATGTTTTCATTAACAACATGTTGAAAATAACAATTTAAAGGAGTAAATCGCATCTAGCCGTGGCCCCTTTGCTGAAGTTATTGAAATTCCGTTCCAACTTAAAATGGAGCAGCAGTTACCGCGCCTCCTGTTCCGTTACAGGTGGAAAATGAAATCACAATGACAAGACGGTGAATAAGCCACTCTTAGCTGATATGAATGTTCTCGAGTTAAAATATGAAGATTGAACCACGTTTTAGGGAAAGGTAGTCTAGACACGTCGCAGCGGAGAGAAAAAACCAGACCTTAGACACGCTCAGTAAATCTCTATCAAAACCCAGTCTCTCAGCACGGTGGGGTATACTCTGAAAACATATGAGAACACCATAGATCTTCCTTAGGTCAGCTATTACCTGGTGAAGATGGGGAAAAAAACTTGAAATCAGTTTAAATGAGAACATCACGAACTCTTCTTCTGGTAGAACTGCTGTTACTGTTTTGCAACGGAAACCTGGAAAGGCCAAAACTCCTTGGGCCAAAGCGCGTTTAGAAGAGTTGCTTGTACATCTCGTTGCCACTAGGGGGTAGAAATAACTGTAGAGAAATTTTTAAGTCTTTTTCAAACTCTCAGCGAAGGCAGAGCACAGTTTTAATACACTTTAATACACATTGATAAATTAATTGAGGTTTTGGGTCAAATTTGCACAGAAGCTAAATTTTCCATTTAAATCAAAACATTAGTTTTTTTTGTTTGCAAAATGGAACAAAGTCCAAATTAAGTCTATTTTTTTCCAGTCAAACATCACTGGTTGGATTGAAATGAAATGTAGCCACATCACAAGGAATTTGCTGTAAAATCTGTACTGTTGTGGTCCTCTTTGAAAGGCACACAGAGGTGCAAGTGAGTACCCGTTTGAGTATCAAAATCAGAAATGGTACACATCTTACCATCTCGTTTTTCTTGGAGACCCAAGCAATAGTGGAATGCAATATTGCTGTAGGGGAGACACAGCAGGTAGTGTCACTGTCACACAGCTCCATGGTCCTGGGGTTGTGGGTTCAAGCCCAGTTTGGTGTGGTCTCTGAGTTCTCCCCGTGTCAGCAGGGATTTCCTCCAGGTGCTCCTATTTCCTCCCACAGTCCAAAAAAGCATGTAGGTAGGTGGTCTGGCTACTCAAGTGTCCATAGGTGTGAGTGAATATGCGAGTGTGTGTCGCTCTGTGAAAGACTGGCACCCCCTCCAGTGATTCACCCAGTGATTGATGTGTAGGCTCTAGGCCCTCCGTGAACCTTCACTGTATAAAGACAATGAATACATTTAGGCATTAAATGTATTAATACCTACATTTAAATCATGAGAAGGGCCACAGGATCCCACTTGTTGTCCATGGTTGTGGTCCAAGGGTTTAGAAGCCCTGAACTAGGGCCACAAGGACACCAATCAGGCTATTCCTGAGCATTACTTTTGGAATATAGGCCCTTTACCTGAGGCTAAGTAAAATTAAATTTTTTTCATTTGTGAATGAAAATTTTGTTCCCTGCAGCTGTATCTTGTTCACTACCCTGTCCAGTCTATATTTTGTAGCTTGTCTTCAGTTTTTGATTCAGAAATAGCCTTTGGGGGCGCTGCAGTCTCCTCCAAAAAGAGTTTAACTGATACATACACAATCTAGGACATCCGTTAGACCCATAATACACATATAGGTCAGGTTATATTACTAGTTAAAGAGAAAGCAACTAAATCATTTAATAGTCTATACTAAATTCTATGTAATGGCTAATAGTAATAAAAATGCGCATGTTATGTAGCAATGCATTTTCAGGTTTACAGACATCAAATATTGTATTGTACTATTTAAAATAATGGTTAGATATAGGATCCTGAGCAAACTGAACCTTGGGGATACTTAAATTTAAGTTTATCTCTCAAGAGAGATAATCCATTTTTTTGTATTTAAGATGGGATAAGATAAGATACTTCTTTGATCCTGACAAAATTTTACATTCAGTAATAAGAATTAATACAGTGGGTATGTAGAAATGGATTACAGTACGTATGTGGGGATTACGAAAGTACGGACGACCATAAGAAATAAAGTGAAAATAGTAGATTTTGCACTAGAAGCACAATAAGTGATAAAACAAACCAGCACAAGTGAGATATAGCAATATACATGAGTATGTAAATCATATAAGAGCAGCATAAGTATTTGTAATGGTAATTTTTATATGTCTCTGTTGAAAGACCCTGTTTGCTTGTTTTGTCTGTATATTAATTTCTAATTGTCAACAGAACTCACAAACTAAGTGTATGTTAGGTCAGTTCAAGGTCAGTGCTTGATCAGAAAAAAATATTTTGTCCTTCATCTTATATATCAAACTGGCATGTCTCTAAGGAACTAAGCTTGCAGGAACATTGAGTGATTATCTTATTGTTATGACTTATAAAATACCTATATAAACTCTCTGTGAAGACATCTTCTTTGTCCACATTCACATAGTGCTCTGTGCTATTGTATGTTGACCACCTTAAGGTTAATAAACTACTTTCTGATTGCAAATGCCCTGTTAGATTTCAATTCTTAATACTTGTACTTATTTTCTCCGCCACAATTTGGCATTGTCGGCAGGATGTCTTGAAGAGCGGGACCATTTCCATTGAAAAGGGACTGATCACACCCTGAACCCCATCTCACCTGTTTGAGGAACGGGACATGGACAGACCTCCCATCCCTGACGTGCTGAAATCGGGAAAGAACCTGGTGGTAGAGTTTTTCTTTTTTTTTCAGAATTCCCTGGTAAGTATCTTGCATGTCAGAAGTAGTTTATATGTGTGACAGCTGTAGAATACCGTCTTTGTGAAGGTATTCAATTCTTGGTCATTCCAAGAATCTCAGAAATGGGTCAAGGTAATTCAAAAGGAGGGAAAGGGATCCCTGTCCCAGCCCCAATAGTGCATTGCAATGAACCTCCTTTTAGTGAATTAATAGAATGCATGAAACAAAGGGAACCAGATAGCTGCATTCAATTAGATGAGTGGGTAAAATACTATCACTTTCCCCCGAAGGGACACTAAATATAAATTAATTAGTCAACTTTAAACAACAATTACAAGTTAAACAATACAGGTATGATAAAGCTGAAAAACATTGTAATAGTAACAATAAATAAATGAATAAATAAATAAACCTGAGAATTTAATTTCCAGTGGACGCCAAATTGGCATGCTTATGGGAGATGGAGACAGGCAGCACAAAAAGAGGCAGACAAAACAAGGCCCAGGCGTGTATCCCACACCCAAAAATAAAGAAGAAAAAAAAAGAAAAGAAAAGGAAACAGTTATCTGTGGTCAGTTTTTTGAATTTGCAAAAAGAATCCCTGGATGACTGACCTCCTCCTCCTTCTCCACCTTCTCCTCCCAAGCCAATAATGATGCAGATGAAACAGCAGAAGAGGGAGAAGAGAATGCTGGCCATGAAGTCGTTAGCAACCCTCCTCTAACCTCAGCCACTGAAAACTCAACCCAATAGTAAAGGTAGAAGGGATGAAGATGAAAGGAATCCTCCTCCACCAGAAAAAGGATGAAGAGTTTGAACGTTTTCAGCAACATGCTAAAGTCCTGGAGGAGCAAATCAGAGATTTGAAGAAAAGAAGAAAGAAGCAGAAAAAAAGCAGTGGAAAGAGCTCCTCCCACTGCACTGCCTCAGGAAAGCCCAGAGGGACCAAGCACCTCACTTCAAATGCCGAGTATCCAGGTGATGGGACCTAATGTGACAGATTATGTTTTCAGACCATGGACAATGGAAGATGCGGAGGGAGGACTGAAGTTTGTAGTCAAGCTGAGGCTTTTTGTGAATGACAAAGGCATGTGCACACAAGATGAAACGGGAATGGACTAATGTACAAGGGAATCTTCATTTTCCCCAAGACATACAGTATGGGGGGCACCCTGGATCATCCTATCAAGTCAACAAATAGGCTTGCCTTTTGATCACCTACCAATTGATTTTATTGAATTACCACCATGTCTGAAAAAAGAAATATGTGCTTGTGATCACTGACATGTTTTCAAAATGGGTAGAAGCTTACCCCACTACTCACCAAGATGCAATAACAGTAGCAAAAATACTGTTGAAGGAAATTTTCCCTAGGTTTGTTGTTCCTAGGAAAATCTCATGTGACAATGGGCCATCATTTGTTAGCAAAATTTTGATACACATCAGAGAAGTAATTGGCATGCCACTACATAAACACGGTGCCTATCACCCTATGAGTGCAGGGGGGGTAGAAAGAGCAAATGGCACAATAAAACAAAAACTGATCAAAGTGTGTCAAGAAATGGGGCTAAATTGGGGTCGTCCAGGATGAAACTCTCCCCTTTCGAGATAATGTTTGGCCATACGATAAACTCAGAAAATATTGACTGCCATGTAAGATATTACAGCATGGATCCAAATGTGACTGACTTACCTCGCTGCAATCAACAATATTAATATCCTAATAAATGTTCCAAACCAGTGTGTCTTCCTAGAGATAGGGTGACCATTTGGCATATTTAGCATATGAACAGGCACAGCAGGAAGGACCACAACAGCTCTCACTGTGGGACCAGAAAACCTAATCAATATCAAAGTAAGTTTATTACTGAGTAATAAACAACCATCACAGATAAAGGGAATTAATCTAAACATGAAGGTGACAGAACTCTATTACTATATACTGAGTTGGAACTTGAGTGGTATTTGCACATGGGTTGTATTCAGACACAACTGACATCACATCCTTCAGTAGGAGCTTAGAGGAAAGCGCTATTGTCAATCTAAGCTGTGTTTTTCTACTACTCAATGTTCAGTCCAGCTCCACTGAATTCACGGTATGTCATTGTATCTTGCTACTGGTTTTCCATTTTTCATCAATTTTAGCGAGACGTCCCATTTTTCCTACAGCCATGAGGAGAGATTTGGAAAAAGTTAATCCAACACATTCACGCAAAATATGACACTTACTGGAGTAATGTTATTTGTTTTTTTCTAATGTTGGGCATTACTTGTTGTTTGTTTGTTTTTTAGCAAAAAAACAATATTGTAAATGTATAGATTTTTTTTTACTGGCTTGTACCTAGGTGTTAACAGAAACATATGAATAAATATACTGATTTGAAAGTAGGATTTTATTGATTTTAAGCTTCAGACAATTCTGCTTTCATCAGAACACTCAGCTGTTGTTTCTTTAATCTTGATACATAGACATAACATGGAATGCTCTAGCTGTATTTGATTTAAATGTGCATATCCATTTCAATAGCATATGCTACATTAAGAAGAAAAAGAGAAAGAAGAAGTATATGAAAATATACAGCTGTGGATGAATGATGTACTTTTGGTTCTTAATTCTTAATATATGTTGTTCTTGTGGATAAGTGCACATATGAATCAAGCAAATTTAATCTATTAATGTTTTACAGTATTCAGGTTTCAAGGAACATTTCCCAGAGCTCTGGACCCCTTCATGAAACCTGACAGGATGAAGCAGTTACAGAAAATGAATGAAAACTAATTTCACTTTTCTCATTGTGAAAAGGTCAAAATGCTTGCATTTGAATATTGCTTTGCTGGATTAATAGTGGTGCTAAAAATATTGGACACACTTTAATTACTTGTTAGCCACATTAGCCTCATAGCTAAAGAAGCAAATGCCACTGAACATGTCCTTGCTGACGTATGAGGTACGGGGGGGTGGGGGGGGGTGAGTGTCAATTTTAATTTCTCTGTGGACCATGCCATTATGGTTGTACTGGTTTTCAAACCTTCTTATAGTTAAATGTCTTTCTTCTGTTACGAAGGTAATATGATTACATGATTTGTAAATGGTTTGTTAAAGTAACATAAAACCTATTGATGCGATGAAAGTGAACCTTATTTGGTCATGTTTCTTTTATCAGGAGGAAGGATAGGCCAATCAGAAGCGTGCTCAGCCGCAACATCCTCAGGAGGGAGAACGGGAGAGAGAGAGAGAGAGAGAGAGAGAGCGAGTGTGTGTGCGCTTGAATGACGTTCGAGGGGTCGTTGCCCACTGATTCTCTGGGGGAGGGGAATGAGGGCGTGGCTTAGAAGTGATCGTCTATATTGAGAGGTTGAAGCTGTTGGGGTTAAATTTTCTCTCATCAGCTGAGTGTGTACGCGCCGACTGCGTCCTGCGCTCATTCTGCACCTGTCTGTCTCTCTGTCTGCCAGCCTGTCTGCGTGCCTGAAGACCTGTCTTCATCTCCGCTCCTGCAAACGTCCTTCCAGGCGCCCTTTTGAAGGTGGGTAAAATTCCACCAACATTCCGGCTCATCCACTGTCTCTGGAACCTCGGTGTCACATGCCATATCCAAACTCTCCTTCGCTAGCTTAGGGACACAATGAATGTTTCAGTGTGATGACATTAATCTGTATCTGGGTTTTTATGTGACCTGGGCGTTAGATGTTAACCCGATTTTGCACCTTTCTCATTTTCTCTTTTTGGGTAGCTCTGAATACATTCATTCATAGAATTTCTCTGTCTCTCTCTGTATACCCCTCAACCTCACAACGGCCATTTTGTCTGGCGCGATTATAGGACTTCGCACAGATTCAAAGAAAATGGTCAAAATGATCAGAAACTGCATGTTGAATTTCTGACTTGAATTTATCTAGGTCATGCTTAAAGAGTGCGCAGTGGCTGAACTGGGGCGCAATTACAAGGAGATGGCGCTCACAAAACCGCCCTCTTTTGAGTTTATCCATTGATGACTGTGGGTACAAGGCTTTGTGCAGTCTCCCATGAACAACACGTACGCATTTTACCCATCTCTGCGGAATGAATGGGAAAATTCCCATCTCTGCGCATTACACATAGCCATTATCATGGAGCTTTAATTAATAAAACCTGATCATTTCCACAATGGTTTAAGCCTTGGCTAGCAGCTGGTTTTGGGGGGCAGGCCAGATGCAGGTCATGCACGAGCAGGAGGAGGAGGAGGAGAAGGATGCTTTGAGCTATAACTCATGATACCTCAGTCTTGTCCATTATATACAGCAGAGTTATGTAAAGCCTTTACTGATTTGCAGTGCATTTCTGAAACAGAAAATGAAGCAATGGGCAAATAGAATCATATATATTTTCCCTGGTATAATTTCATTGTGTGTAAGCTGTGTGTGTTTGAAAGACAGAGAGAGAGGTGAATTTATAGATTCAGTGCACACAAATATGTATGTCAAAAGCATAATCAGGTTGAAGACTCAAGTGTAAGTCAACATTCAACACTGTTTTTATTAACCTAATTTGAAAAGGAAAAATGCATATAAATGTCTAAAATGTCCTAGAAAAGACAATTTATGCTTCCATTTTAATTTCCATTATAAGTATCCTCCCTTTCTATTGTATACTATTAGATATTCCCAGAGTGACAGTATGCTAAAATGTACTGTTTATGATTTAGGATGTTTGCCATCACTGTGCATACGTCCTGTAAATTCAGTTATTGCATTCAATTATTGTATTTTAGAGCAGTTCTTAAAGGTAATCCAATAACAATAAACCAAGTGGTGACAGTTCATATATAACATATATCATTGTTGTTTAATATATTTCTTTTAAATGTGTTCAGTATCACTGAAAAGGACAAGCACTGTACTTCACAATAATCAACATAAGAAAATAAGATTAAAACATGGGCTGCTCCCAGATGAGCATGACATAATTTCTCCAATACAGCACCTTGGCACTATGTTCCTGCATTATCCAGTTTTGAGGGGACACTCCAAGATTAATGGGCTCTGGGTGAATGCAGAATGCTGCAGTGATGGAGGGTAGGCACCAGGGTCGTGCTTGGCCAGTTTTTATGACCCTTACTTTTGGTGCAGCTCAAAATACTGCAAAGTCATTTAGACCATCAGGTCATAACCTGCACACTAATCAACAATAAGAGTGTGTGTTAGCGATCTAGCACTGTTATTTTCAGAGCAAATAATGCTTTTTAACAGAAACATGCATCTATATTTATGTAGAAAAAGATGCCAAGATAATATAATATATACATTTTTGCGCAATCCAAACTCAACACATAGGGATAGGGCCAAAATATGGGCTACTTGAGATGATGCGTCACAAGATGTCTTGGTTTCATATATAACCAAAAAGTAACCTGATTTTTAAGAGGGGGAGAAAAATAAAAGTAAATAAAAAATTTCCCAAATGTGTCTTCTCTACATATAGTTCCATTTTGGAAGTTGTATTTTTAAAAGTGTTTAAGAAGTAGCTGTTTCTTCACAATCCTGTATCCTACACACTTAAAACTGATGGTTCTTGTAATACTTCAGTGCTGTAGATGATTTTATATTGATCATTTTAGAGAAGGGTTCTGTATGGCACCAAAAACTGTTCTTCTATTGTAACAAGCTTGACATTGTAACAATAGAAGAACCTTTTTGGTGCCATATAGAACCCTTTTCTCAAAGATGCTATATAGAAGCAGCTATTGCACAGTATCTATTAATCTGAGGAACTCCACGATGCAAACAACCATTTAATCATGCAAAAGGTTCTTCAAGCTTTATGGGTTCTTTAAGGACCATTTCCTTTACTAAAACTCTTTGTGGGCATTAATTGCATATGTGAAACTATGGATTGTAACAGGGGTGTTAAAAGTCCTAGAAAGAACATGTGTGCTCTGCTGGCACACATGTTCTATGTTCATGTGGCTAAATGAGACTGAATGATATATATATTTGAATCTACTGGTGTTAATGATTTTAGGTGAAAGAGCATTAGCTATAATGCCCTATTCCATTGAGAAACCCAGAAAGAAACTTAGTAATGGATTCCAATAAAGCAAGAGGCTCTGCATTTGAATTTTCAAAAGCTGCTTGTAAATGTTTTCAGTGGAAACTTGAGTCTTATCCTGTTGGGCAGTTCCTAAATCTCCAGTTTTCAAATACGTGGTTATTACAGGCATTAAGAAGCTGAAAAAAAAGAACAAGGACTTTATTTTTGGACAGAGGGGTACATTTGTGGTCTGCATGCATAATCTGTTTTAATGATTCTTACATAAACAAGGGAGGAAGCCTGTGATGCTGTGCTGTTGGCTGTAAACAGAGATCTGTTTTTCTGAACAAGTGCAGCAGAAAGATGGAATAGTAAGTGATAAAATAAAATGAAAAGAAAAGATGCATTACTACATGCAGGCATTTTAATGTATAATGCTATTTAATATTTTGGGATCTATTCTTTTCCCATTTCACAGACATTTTAATCCAAAATAATATTAAGTATCATTTCCTAAGCTATGTTATATTATAAATCTTAATCTTACCTGAATTATAGAGAGATTTAGAACCCAGATGGATGTGAACTGTGAACTCAGGGAGGGATCACAGAAATGGGGAGAGTGCCAATATCCAGCATCATTGGGTATTAACCATGACTGAAAAATATTCAAGTTACATAAATACACAACAATAAACGAGAGAGAGAGAGTGAGATGGAGAGGTGTGTGTGTGGGGGGTGGGGTACACTGTCCATTCTCTAAGCTTCACTGACCAAACAGTAGCACTTCTACAATTAGAGTGTATACTCTGCATACATTGTTTACCTTCTTTCACCTCTTTCTTCAGTAGTCTGAACCTTCACAGGACCGCAATAGAGGTCTGATTGGTATGTGGTATGATTGGTGTGGTGGATCATTCTCAGCACTGCAGTGTGTTACTGTGTGTTGTGCTGGTATAAGTTTGATCAGACACAGCAATGCTGCTAGAGCATTTAAAAGCTCTCAGTGTCACTAATGGACTGAGAATAGCCCACCAAACCAAAATATCCAGCATCCTGTGTCCACTGGTGAAGGACTAGAGGACGTCCAACACACACTGTGCAGCAACAGATGAGCTGCTGTCTCTGACTTTACATCTACAAGGTGGATCAACAAGGTAGGTGTGTCTAACAGAGTGGACAGTGGGTGAACACAGTGTTTAAAAACTTCAGCAACACTGCTGTATCTGATCCTCTCGTACCAGCACAAAACACACTAACACCACCACAACATCAGTGTCACTGGCAGCACTGAGAATGATCCACTGCCCAAATCATACTTGCTCTATGGGGGTATTGGCCATTGAAGAACAGGGTGAGAGTGGGCTAGCAATGTATTCAGAGGAACAGATGGACTACAGTGCGTAATTGTAGAACTACACAGTGCTGTGTGATCAGTGGAGCTGAGAAAACACTCAGTGAATGTACAGACATTTTCTCCCTTATTTAACGTTTGCGTTTTATTTTTCTTTCTATATATTTTCTCTACCAGTTGTTTACCCTTTGTGTTAATAATATTTTAAAGCTTTAACTGTATATTCAGGGCGGCACGGTGGCGCAGCAGGTAGTGTCGCAGTCACACAGCCCCATGGACCTGGAGGTTGTGGGTTTGATTCTCGCTCTGGGTGACTGTCTGTGAGGACAGTTGGCGTGTTCTCCCTGTGTCCGCATGAGTTTCCTCCGGGTGCTCCGATTTCCTCCCACAGTCCAAAAACACATGTTGTTAGGTGGATTGGCGACTCAAAAGTGTCCGTAGGTGTGAGTGTGTGAGTGAATGTGTGTGTGTTGCCCTGTGAAGGACTGGCACCCTCTCCAGGGCATGTTTCCACCTTGCGCCCAATGATTCTAGGTAGGCTCTGGACCCACCGCGACCCTGAATTGGATAAGCGGTTAAAGATAATGAATGAATGAACTGTATATTCATTCAAGCCCCGCTCCGGGTTACTGTCTGTTAGGAGTTTTGTTTCCTCTAGGTGCTCCGGTTTGCTTCTTAGGGTACAAAAAACACATTGGTAGATGAATTGGCTACTCAAAAGTGTCCATAGGTGTGTGTGTGTAAGTGAATGTGAGTTGCTCTGTGAAGGACTGGTGCTGGCTCCAGGGTGTGTTCCCACCTTGTGCCCAGTGAATTCAGGTAGTTTCCGGACCCACCGTGATCCTGAACTGGTTACAGAAGTGGTTACAGACTATGAAGGAATGTATATTCATACTTTTCT
Source organism: Hoplias malabaricus (assembly GCF_029633855.1). NCBI lineage: Eukaryota > Metazoa > Chordata > Actinopteri > Characiformes > Erythrinidae > Hoplias > Hoplias malabaricus. The sequence goes on from NC_089808.1 coordinate 30,774,022, forward strand.
ACTCTTCTATATTTGGTAGTGAGAAAATTATTTTGATAGTGAGCAAATGGAAGTGAGAAACTAAATGGATAACTGATACTAAATGTTATAATTTCCTTTAGTTATGAATATGATTTAAGAAATTAAAAACGTAATGCTCTTTTAAGTAAACTATATTATCCTTTTTATTTTTTCTAGTCAAATTCTATCTATTTATTACACATATGTATTTATGAGCTTCTAGATCTTTGATTAATGATGATCAATCTTCAACTTGTTTTCTGGGTTTGTTGTGTTGAAGAGATACTATATAATTTTTAGGTTAATGTAAAATGTATGATACTGAAAAATTCTGAACTGTGGCAAAATTGTACAATTGCAGAAATAGCCATCATTCATTTAATTTAGTTTTTGAGTTAATGTGACACTGACACAACTACACAAAGGCCCTAATGTGATTCAGTTCTTACAGTGTTGACAGGAGACTGATGCTGTCAAATCTACCACAATGATCTTTTCACTATTTTGTATTAACCAGATTTTTGATAGACTCTAGGTAGTGTCTTTAACAAGATTTTAGTACTCTTGAAAATTACAATTACAAGCCAATAAACTCAGAGATCTTATATTCTCATATTCGTCACACACGTCAGTTAATAAAGATGTTGAGTTGTACAGGTGTTGAGTTCCACAGGTCACTTAAGCATCATTGCTGGTCCTACTGAGTGGGAATATTCATATAAATAATTTATGTTAAGTAATTATTTATCATAAGAAATAAATTATTAATGTGTCATTTTCCAATCCCTGAACAACAGGTGCATTTCATCTTAATATGGCACTGAAGCCATTATTCACTTACTAATCGGACAGAATTTGATAAATAATGGTTTCAGATTTCCTGGTAATATTTTTGAGCCAAATGAATTTGAGGATAATAATGATCACAGACAGTGGGACAGAGGACAGCACAGTAATTAGGTCAAATGAAAGAGACAGACACAGCAATTGATTAGGCTCAAAAGAATGATCTGACATCTAATCAGTCAAAATGAACCAGTGCAAATAGAAGGGCAAATGAAGGACTTAAAGTGAGTCACGTGTGCATCAGGAAAATCAAATTGCATTGTCAGTAAACAAAGCATGAATGAAAACTTTTGTTGCGCTCAGAAACAAGCATCATAATCCCTTTGTCTTTTGGCTACACCTAAATAAGCTGTCCAGGAACATGCTGATAGGCAATACTCCCATCACATGCTCACAAATAAGTAGGCTACCATAATCCCATTGTTTCTGCGCAGCATTCAGATAATCTGTCAGAGAACATTGATGGACTTTTCTCTCATTTGGACATGGATGGAAAAATACAAGAGTGTTTTTTGCCTAGTCTACCCTGGGGGCCAGACAGTGTTTTCTCTGGGGCCTGTCCATCGTTTTGCTCCCACTGTGCAGATATTTAGATCCAAAGTCTTTCAGTTGGTTCAATCCCTTCCACTCCTCTCTGCCCATGCATGCATGCCTGCACACATCTGCCTGCCCATCCGCTCTACCTTTTCTCCGATACCATTCTTGTATATCTCACCCCATTATCTTCCTAGGCCTGAAAAAATGTGTTTGTTTTCTGAAGGGAGCCAGGCCTGAGAGGCTGAGTGGGAATTCGAATGGGGATTAAGGGTTCTGGCAACTACAAATGGAGATGTGAAAAGAAGAGCAGGGAGAATTTGGTTATGGTTGCCAGTTGCCAGTGGTCATGCCAAATTGATGTAAACACAAGTGGTCATGCCAAATTGATGTTAACAGTAGGTCTCTCATGACCTTGAGATGTAATGACCACTTTGTTTGATCTTATAGTTTTTTGTAATATTTTTTTCCCCCAGTAATCACCCTTTTATTTCTTCAGCAATAAGGATGAAGATTGAGAACAGCCTGCCTTGCCAACACCTCCCTGAGGTGCATTCTCAAACTGGACTGCATTTCACTGTGGCCACTGAGGAAGACTTTGATGACATCATGGCCATGAGCCAGGATATCTATGGGGGCCTAGATTACCTTCCGACCCGCTATCAGTCTTGGCTGCAGGAGACAAACCGCACTGTCATCCTGGCTCGCAAGCAAGGCAAAGTGGTAGGATCATCTACAATTAAAACATTCATATATATTTTAACATTATATTTTACCTACATTTTTTATGTTTCTTCTGGAAATAACTTTCCAATGTAAAAAAACTAAATACTAGAATTGTTTTTCCTTCTCCATAGATAAGATATTTCAAAACATCTTTAAAACAAAATGAGGTATAGCCACTAACATGCCTGCAACTATTTTTCCCAGATTGCACTTGAGTCAGTGTGTGTTATCGATGATGGGGAAACTATGCTGGTGGAGGGGCTTCGTGTGGCCCCTCAGGAGAGGGGGAAAGGTGTGGCAGGAGTGCTCCTCCGCTACTGCTCTCAGCTTGTGAAGTCCAAATACCCTGAAGTTAAAGTATGTAGACTGACCAGAGATGACCGTCTGGGCCCTAAGGATTTCCAAAAGTACAGGCTGATCACAAAACAAGTAAGAACACTAGATTACATTTCTCAACAACAAGTGTGCCACATTGCCTTTGCAAAACATTTTAAACACCTTACTTTATTAGGCACACCTACTTTGTATCTACAGTTTTTGCCTATTTGAAAAGGCCCACTTACCTCAGTCAGCAGTTTCTGGCAACTGCACACTTTTGAATAGATACTTTGGATTATCCCAAGTCAACATCACTGTACAGTAGAGAATTTTCTTCTACCAATATGGTACCTGCTAAATTATGGGTCTTAGTGTGTACTGATCATTCATAAATAAGCTTAATTAAAGTAGATAAATTATGCAGAGCACGAGAAAAACTAATATTTGTAATTTTTTTCCAACTGCGCCCTGCCAATATATGGAACATGGGTAAATGCTGGTAGATACAAGCTAGGTGAACTTAATAAAGTGGCTAATTAATGCATACAGTGAATGTAAATTCTCCTTTAAAATCTCAAAACATTTGACGAAAATCTGGTGTTTCAGGGTCACAGGTAGGTAATGTTGAGCCCATCCTCCATACTTTGAACATAAGTATTATTTATACCTGATTGTATGGACAAGGCAACATTCGCTCATTCCATTAAACCCCTGTTTCAAGGCAATCCTTCTGGTCCGCTTCCGTGCAGAAGATCTAAAGCTACGGCTTGCTGATCTTGGGCTGAATGTGGGTATTACAGGGGATGGCCTGCCCCCTGTTAACTTTCCAATGCATTTGGAACCCTCAGAGGTTCACCAGCTCTTCTTGAACAGAGGGTTGATGCAAGATGTTCTACCCAATGCCACCATTGTACAGGACTGGCAGCCATTCAAGCCTCTGGCCAGCAACATGGCAATCCTGCTGAAAAAGGATATCGATTGGATGGTGGATGACATCACCTGCCCATCCATGGTCAGTCTGTGCACCTTCCCCTTCCGTGTGCCCATTGGTGATGACTGGTACTACCTCAACATAGATATGTTTGGCAAAGATCTGAATCTGGCTGTCCAGCAACTCCTGAAGCACCTGAGACGCCACACCAACATTCTGAATGGTCATGTGATGTGCCAGGTGTTTCTGGACCCACCACTGTGGAAGCCCATGGCTGAATTCTTCAAGGATACTCTGAAAGTTGAGCTGGTGAAAGAGTATACTGAGCAGTGTGTTGTGGAGTCTGATGTTTAGCAATGGAAGGGATGGATGTGGCTAAGAACGATCATATGAAGACGGCCCTCTCCTCACATCCAGACGCCAAAATACAGTAGAGACTGGAAGAGCTTTGACATCTCTCCAATGGTTTCTTTTCATAACTTGCCCCAGAACAAAACGTTAACCAGCTAGAGATAACAACAAGGACTAAAAGGTCCTCATAGACTAATTGAAAATACTTGAAGTCTCATAGTTAGTTTAACAATGCCTCTCGTAAGGATTCAATTGCAAAAAATGAAACAACACAGTTAAAAAACAAATTACAGATACAACTTCATATGCAACAGTGTTAGAAAGTTTAAGCTACATAACTTATTTCAGTATGCAGTACAGTGTGTGATTTACATATGCTGAGTTGCAAATAAGACTGCACAATCTTTAAGGCACTTTATGATAATCTAAATGGAATATCTCACTATTGATTGTGGGATGGTTGCTTTAGAGACTATTTTGTCTGAATGTTGCACTGTAGCTGCCAATGTTGAGGGTAAAACAGTATTTTATTGCATCTCATTTTTACTTGCAGTATACCCTGAAGGAAATCTAAAATACTTCAGTCATATTGTGATTAATATCATTTAGTTTGAAGTGATTAGTATTTCCTCAGGTTACGATAAAGCTTATCTCATTAAAAATAAATCTACAGTTCATTTGTAAGGTTAGCGAATAATCTTCCTTCAGCGTATTTACTGTTTTCCTCCAGAAATGCTTTGAATCTAAATGCACAGTAGCTTGATGTCAGACAGAGAAACTTGCTCATAATTACAGTCTTAAATGTTTGCTTTATTTTATGCACTTGACCTTATTTGCTAGTATTATTGTGGCATCGTTATATATATTTGATATATTTGACAGGAACTGGAAATATAAAGATTATATTAATAATTTTATTAAAACAAATGCACTGTAGATGAAATGTGCAATGTAGTGTACACAACATTTCTAATATAATTTGCTAGATTATTTGTGATATGATTTAGGGCATATTATGAGAAATCCATTAACATTAGTTTTAGGTTTTTTTTGACAGGTGATTTATTTCTGTAATTATTGTGCAACTACCTGAAATGCTGAATGAAACGAAGAGGAAAGAAATAGAATTCAGGAATTGACAAGCTAACTATTAATGACAAGCTATAGACAAGCTATCAGTGGGCAATCCAATTGAAAGGATCTAAACAGCACCTAAACATTTTTTGACCTATGAAGATCCACGTGAGATACTGGACCTAGAAGACTTCCAGTTTTATAATGCACAAACAATTTTGGTACCCTAGTGACTGCAACAGTTCATTCCAAAATAATTGACCTCTCTGTCTTCAGTCGACTCAGGGGACACAACAATCTTATCAGAACAAAATATTTTGGGAAAAATTTTAAATGACAGCCACATTCATTTTTTGATTCAGCAAAGGAAGATGAACACAGTTTTCATCAGTTTATCATCAAAATAAAATATGAAGATCATTAACTAACATTTCCAATATTTGGAACCTCGTCAGAAATATAGAGCCGAGATTGAGAAAAGAACGGTCACTCTGTTGCTAGCCCAAATTCAAACGAGTCTGCCTCTGGAAAAGCATGATGGATGCAACAGTAAACAAAACCCGTGCTGAGACTTTATAATTTGTATGAGATACACTGCAAATTTGAGTCCATGACTGGCCCTGCAGCTGAGAAATGAAGAGATGGAGAGCATGAAGTAAACCAGCACAAATGAAAAAAGAAGATGGTTGCCATATGAAGAAGGTCCTCTACCCTGAAAAGATCGATGTTCCAATATATTCCACCAAATTCTGAAGAAATTATATATCACCTCTCCCTGCATTACTAAGATTGGGTTACCAAAATTATAACCCCTAAAATAATTATGAAAGGCTGTGAGCTAAGCAGGACAACCCATTAAAGTATCCATACTGGCCATTCTGTCAAGTTAAAGTTTGCAGTATATCTGATGGGCTAAGAATGAATGAAGGCTATATCTGATGTCTATTTAAAGTAATTACCAGACCCGCAGTTATATTACTTATAAACCTTTTGGTCCTGCTAATATATGTTGGTTATAATATTATGGCCTGAAGTATTAATTCTGAAAGTGCATTTTTATTTTCATCGACGGTCACTGTCTTTTGTATGCTAATAATAACAAAATGGCCAGAATGGTTCACAATGTCTTAGTCCTTTGGGAGTGCCTAACACAAAACATGGTTTCTTATCCATGTTTACAGTATACAAATCTATGAATATTTGAATTTCCCATTTCCCATTAATGTTCAGCAATTTTTAGCAACTCCTCCCAAAGCCCATAGATATTTTTATGCTGGTGGTGGGACTTTTTCTTTCTCTCTACAACCACTGAGGAACAGGAATTCTCATCTTTACCATCACTTGGACTTTACTGTTCGATGCTTGTAGTGATATTTAATATACAATGTCCTTAATGAATTGTGGGTACCTTGCCACTGAAATTCAAAAGCCAAGTAAGATTTTGAGCTCTTATCTTTTAATTAATTATTTATATTTTCATCTTGTTTTATTTTATGCTGCTATATCAGATGGCTGATCTGTACTTAAACATTAAAGATCAAAACTAGCTTGCAATGAACAAATCTGCTGATTTACAGAAACATGATTCTTTATTCTGCAGATACTTAGAAAAAGCCAAAACTGATTTGTACATTCATTTGTATGGGGCTCAAAATCTTATCGACACCACATACCATATCTATCTGTAATCTGTAGTATTTTAAGTTGAATTTAAACTTTCTTCATTTGTTAAAGTCACTTAATGGTAAAATGAAAAGCAAAGTTTGTTGCAAATCTATTTTATGAGGCTGGACAGCAGCTATTTTTTTGGGGTTTGTGGGATGTTGTTATATATTTTCTGCATGTATTTTGTCTGTCTAAGGACAAAGAATTTACAGCATGTACATTGGGTGCTTTAACAGAGGAAATTAGTCTGATTACAAATTTATAGTAAATCAACACTGTATTGTATAAAATAACTGGAAACAAAAAATTGGAAACAAGTCGACCTCAAGGTCATATTTTTAAAAACAAAATTGTATTATATTTACATCATACAATCTCTCCCTCCTCTTCAAAGCACACAACATACTGGTTAAAAAAGAACATGTATGTTTCTTTTTTTCTAACTTTATTTGTATATGGTATTGAACATGGTACATGGTGCAAATTATGGGTGTCAACAAAGTTGGGTATGTTAAGGAAGATATATTTAACTGTAATAGCTGCTTAAAATTAAAAAGAATCTTGCACACTTAAGCTCATTACAGTCCTCAAGGCTGAAACACTGAAAATTAAACTAAGCTTATAGGTGTCTAGTGTGCAGTTTTCTTTTTATACATTATTTATTATGCTTACATAATGTCCATGTCAGTCTACAACATGATGTACATTCATTACAGTGAGCAGAAAATGTCTCATGTCAGAGCTAATTTGGCAACCAAACACTAAGTTGAAATAACAAATCTTATTAATTAGTCTAAAAAATTCTCATTGTTTAGAAAATCTGTTCTTCCACGTTTCTTTTCTTGTTTTTATTTTATGTTTTTATTAGTCCCAGACCTCCCTTGTGATCTCACTACATCACTTCTCTTAATTTGTAAAGCAAAAGAGGGCATTTAACCTATCAATACACCACCCACAAAATGTTTATTTTGTTGCAAAAGTTGTTGAAAAAGCTTTACAGAATATTTACATAATTCCCACTTAATCTAACAAGGATCTGTAGTGCCCAATTATGGAAATTTATTTAAATTGTTTTATTTATTATGTTTCTTTGTTTCAAATGTATTTTAAGTTAGGTCAGGTATATTTTTCATGTATTATTTTCATGTTATCAGGCTTGATGGAAAAATCATTGTCATTTTTTCTTCAGTTTCAACAAGCTACAACATCATAGTGCTGGTCTATAGCATAGCATTAAGAAGTGTAAAATTCGGCTTTATTCAGTGGTGAAGTGAGATTTTTGCCAGATTTCTGTAGAGCTTGTCCAACAATGTAACATTTGCTATGTAAGAATGCATTTGTGGGTGAAGTCTGAATATGTCGGGTGAGTGCACAATGAACCACAGAACATAGAGAGTTCTTAAGGTTGTATTTTGACTGCCTGTCAGGCATATGTTGTACATTGGTCAGGCATATGTAAAGTCACCCCATCGCTAAAAAAGGCTTTAGATTGCAGACAGAGCTGAAAGTCATAGCCAGGCTAATGCGATGGGCAGGTGGTAAGTGTAAGATGGGAGAGATCATGTTACGAAAGGACATTGTGCAGTGGATGTAACAGAATATAATATAATCCTAAATGGAATAAAGGAAGATCTTGCAGGAATGCCTGACCTTGTTTCATGACTAGTGGTGACATGCTGTTTAGGACAGTCATGTCGTTGAAATCTTACAATTAGACTTTATATAAAGTTTTTAATTAATTTTTGCAATATGTTATTTTCTCATGTGAGATTGCCTGAGTTTAAAGTTGTGTCAGAGGAGTGGAATGTGACCAGACAATCATTTTAATAGAACACACACAAACGCATAGAGTGTCCTGTCGTTCCTCTCAGGCTGAATGAAACAAGACCTAGTGAGTGCTCTTTAGTGTCACCTTGCAGAAAAAGACCTCATTCATGTCCCTCACCTTCAACCTGAACCTAACCTAACCTGCCCCTCTGGAGGACTGGATGGAAAGAGTGAGCAAGGGAGGTCAAAAGAACAGATGCTATTATGCTAATGCTGCCCTCATTGCCGGTACACTACAATTGACATTCATTATTGAATGCATCTATTTGGTTCATGTTTGGGCTCTATTTCTTAACCAAGTATTTGTTTGCAGTGTATTGTACTGTTACTTTATGAGCGTTGGTAAAAGAAATGAGTATGTAACCATAAGAAAGCTTTGACCCCTTTAACTTTTAGAAATTCTGCAACTGCAACAAGACATGGCTGCTGTCTCTCCTTTATTTCCTGTAATGCTGTAAGAACACTGTTCTTTTACTACATGACACTCAGACTTATGGAATTTTGTCTACCTATTTTCCTGTGCTGTATTTGGAAATGATTTGCAGCTGGATGCCAGTGCATGTTTTTTTAGATCATGTTATGTGAATGACAAATCGATTTCAGATTGGACTAAGGTACAAACTTATACCCTTCATATATATATTATAATTAAGGCTGCACTGTGGGGCAGGGTCCAAAAGGCAACATGACACCTGCATAACTGTTCTAAACCAATATATAAATATATATTCAAAATGAATTTGTACACTTTATGTGTATATATTCATAACTTAATATTTTAATAGACATGCAAATTAATTAATATAATTGGACTAAAATATATGGCAAAATGTGTTTCCTTACCTAAAATGTATCCTTAAAGGTGACATGAGGGTACCACCCCAGTATAATTTTAATATCGTTTTAGGGAGTATGTCCCCTAGATGTTTTGAAAGTTTTTGCACCCATTATACTTGTTGGAAAAAGAAAATAAATATAAGTAAATGTTTAAGCAGATTTCATTCAGCTATCACAATGGGCTTATATAGGTTTCAATGTTTCCTTATGTACGCAGCCCTACAGAAAAGTGTTCCCTTTTACTGTCACTACATGACTAAACACTACAGCATCTTTGAAATTAAGTGCATGCACTGTGGCAGCCTAAGCACAAGAATTCAGAGTACTACTGTAATAATTCTTCTGTACCAGTCATGATCATATATTGTTCTACATAACTGCTCCTCAGCATGGTTGTTCCTCTGATTTTATAGACACATTTTTAGGTGTACATCTTAACAGTTTTATATCAGGTACATTTATACCACTGCAGTGGCTTGTCCAAACTTATATTAGATCATACCAAAGACTTCAGTTAAAGACTTAAGTCGAAGGTTTAACTTGGACCCCATGTGGCCCTGTCACTAATCTGCTCTGTTTAAGAGCAAGCAGGATAGATGCCCTTGTTAAAAAAAAAATTAATTTAAAAAAATCTGTCTTAACTGTAAGGCAACAATGGCAATAACTGATGTGCCTGGTTAAGATGTTTGTGATCTACCTGAAAGATATTGGTTTAGTTTCACGGGCAGAGATATAAAGTCTACACAAAATCTGAATATAGCTTTTCACTTGAATGGAAAATATCACTGTTCAAACAAAAATTGAATTAGTTATATTATAGTAATTTTAATGACTTTTAACTTTAAATGTATCCATTTATTGTGAGAATCCTATACAACATAACAAGCAGCAGCTTAAAAAATGACACTATAGTCTAGGTCTAAGCTTAATCTCTGCCCAGGAAACATAGCCAGAGACTTTTCACAGACATGGACATTGCCATCATAATGTCAGCATTTATTTGACATCTGTGCTACTTATAAGGGTCCAACTATATGACCATGTTCTGAATGAGCCAATGCTGTATGTGTCCTAGATGATTGGATTTGGGGGTAATGAGCACACCAGCTCCTATCACTATAGCAGGAATCACTTGCCTCTGTAAAGTGGGAGTTTGAGTGTCTGTGTAGCGCATTCTCTTGATGCAATGGTAGCTGTTGAGGTTTTCTTTCTTTACATTCACTCTCACCACCTTAAAATTTAAATGTTATATGAATTTATGTAGTATATTAATTGTTATATTTGAAGGTTATTTAAAAAGACCATTGGTCTTTAAAAAAACATGCAGTGCAATATATTTTTAGAAACAAAATTGGTTCCACAAGTGTAATTCATGCATTAGTAAACAACAAGGTTTACAACAAAAAAATAGGTAGCATAAATCTTAAATAAATTATGGTGAGATTTGCTTTAGAAAACTCAACGCATTACTGTTTATCAAGGGGGTGAATATACAGTTCTAATGCCATTCAGAGGCATTATGATATAATTATTTGTCTGTAACCCAACAAGTCTGCTTATTGTTAAGCAGTGATTTTGAATGAAATTAAATGTATTTTGTTATTTTTATTTGTTATTTTGTTCTTTTTCAAAATTTGTCAGATATGCAAAGGTATTTTAAATACAGTATGTTTTTTAAAAAACCTTTCAATCCCTGAGAGATCTTTGGGATGTGTATGTTGTGTGAATGAGGAGTGGGGGGGGGGGGTGAGGGGTTGACAACGGGCATGTGGCTAGGTTAACACTAAGCAAAATAATTTCAATATTACTCTTATATTCTTCATTTTCTCAGATCTATTAACATGTGACTAAACACGTAAAGCAAGCATTAGAGTAATACCAGTGTGGGGAGTTATATTTAGGTTTACCATCATTCATTTTAATAAATCACATGCCTATATTAGATGGCATAAACACATACACATTTTAGACATTTTACTGTAATCCTCACAGGGGAAACAATATACAATTTCTTTGGTGTGAACCTAGCCATATACACTTTTTGAAAGCTGTATAATTCTACACTTATAATTGTTCAAAAGGGTAGTTATAACAATAACATTTTATTATTTTCCTGCTTGTGTTATATTAATATTGTATAGTGCTGTAATTGTCTGCATATAAACATACCTCTTAATTTATATACTTGAGAAGTAGTTTAAATAGGAGCATTGGACATTTTAATGAATATTAATCAATGTTAAATATACAAGTAAATGTAACACCATTAAGAGAGAAAAACAGCAGCACAGATAAGCTTTGTAAATTGTACATAATGTGGAAACCCAGTCTGTAAGCCTCTGCTGCTAATTCATAGGTGTCACAGGATAAAACCTTTCAGGACAGAACAAAAGCATTCCTGCAGTGGTTCAAAATTATGGACTGTTTTATTTTCCAAAATTATTTGTTGACTTTATTTGTTTTGCATCTAATTTTTAACCCCTTCTTCTTTAAGTTTGTTTCTGCAAGGTGTTTTAAAAGAGAAAACAATGGTAGTGCATGTTGGACTGTAAAGATCCATTTGTTTAACTTACACAATATTTCCACTTAAAGAACAACAACGATTTTGAAATGAAATTTTATATATTTACAACAGCTAAGCAAATAGCCACTGAGACCTCTGTTACATTGTGTTTCTAATATATTACATGCGTTAAAATAAGTTGTGTCACTTTAATATACTGCACCAATTTATTTGCAGCATGCAATATATTCAAAAAATCCAATTTTGTCCACTTCCTCTTTTAGTCATGTATGAAAACACATGGAAGAATTTAATCTCCATACTTAACACATTCTAAGAATAAGTGCTGGATTGTTGTCACTGTTAACTTCGCAAGTAATAATGCTTAAACTCATTACTGGGTTCATACACATACATTATATGCCACAGTTATTTTTACTTTTCTATTATTTTAACATCCAGAATTTTTTTTTTAAATTTTCATTAAATTGTGATTAAAAAGGCATGTACATGTTACAAATCATCCCTGTCTGAACAAAACCCTATATTTTCATATTTTGTTGTTTTTGCTTTATTTATAAAATTTTAAAACGGTAATTTCAATGCATGAAGAATGGTCCAATAAAAATGGTCCAAAATCACTTACATACATAATAAAACATTCATACATTTGCTTCCATTAAAAGTTCAAAATATTTTTGTTTCTCTTGAAAAGTAATCATTTTGGAAAAGAGGTTTTGTTCGGATAGTGAAGATATGCTAAAATAAAGACTGTCATAAAGTTCATAAAGTACTGTCATCCTAAAGTTTAAGGGTATCAGATTTGACATTTATATTACACACTTCCACTAATGTTAAAAACTATAGCGTTTATCCAAATCATTAATGAAACTTTATAAGTTAAATATAAATAGTTCTATATGAACAACAACCCAGTAAAATCTATTGCATGTGTTCTGTAAAAGCATGGGGCTTTGAAAATGAATTCCTGGTAATCATCATGAAATCTGTTTGCTGTTCTGTTGATAGATGTTTTTGTATAGAATGCAGGAGTATTTGTCATAATTAAACTGAGGGTTTTCAGGATGGAGTAAAGGGGATGCTGTTCCCCTAAGAGTAGTAACAGTCCGGGTGTATTGAGCAGAGTGAATGATCAATAGCTTATGGTTTCATTCCAGGCTAACAAAATATGATTGCTGTTACTATTTTTATTTTTACTTTTTATTAGAAACCTATAGTGTTTGTAAATGTTATTTGTACTGTTACAAAGGTTTTTAAGAGCATATTAAGCCCTTGTTCTAAATATTTAGAGAACTGCGTGTTTAAAACTGCTTATTTGAGAGAAAAACATGCTCTGTGCAGCTTGATTAGTTCTTAAAGCCACAATCAGGGATTTTAAAATCAAAAATTATTTATGGAATATTCTACAACAAGACATTTGGAAACATATTATTTTGCTGAAATTCAATGACAGGTGTATATTTAACACATGGACTGATCTACTATTATGACTCAAAACTGGCCAAATATTAAATATGTAATATTTTTTAATCAACTTGGACATACCAAAAATTTAAAAAGAAAATTGTGTCAACCGATCCCTGATTGTGGCATCAAACAGGGGTTTTGCTTGTTTTCCATCATGTCTGTAGCACTCATCTTTGTAAATGTAGCATCCACAGAGGCTAATGGATGACTTTGTACGAAAAAACCATTGGTGAATAGTTGCCGTTTTGTTTAACAAATGGCATTGTGTAAAGAACTGGAGCGTTTATTGCTGCTTGCTGTGATTGCAGTGTGGCATACTGACGAGCACCACACAATGTTTCCTTGTAGCATAGCATGGCAATGTTAACCTTAGTCTGTGCTGATAGTGAACCGTTTGAAGTAGGTTTTCTTTTAAATGGCCATGAAACTAATCTTAGTACAGAATTCATGTGTGTACTTAATTTGTGAATTGTACTGAGCCACCTAACAATAAACAAAGAAGAAAAGAAAAATAAACAAAGAAAAAAAAAAGGAAAGAAAAAGATCCTCCCCCACAAAAATACATTGCTCATGCAAGGCTTACTCCTCATTTAGCACACATTAATGAATTTGAACAGTGAGAGGTACATCTATGTAGTGGTCATTTATTCTTCAGTATTTTTTAAAAAACTTCATTTCATCCTTTTCCCTGGGTTTTTCACAGAAATATAGTGATGTCCTTATCTTCCTACTGGTCTTTATTTGTATTACCTAACATACATTTAGTATGACAACAGACATAGTTTAGGTCATGTAAAGGATGTATATAAGGAATATTAATGGTTTTTGGTGGTTTCTGCATTGGGCTAACAGTCAGTTGTCAGTGGAGTACTTATTGATCACTACATACATTTATTGGCATTCCACAATTGAGTTAAAACATTACAATGGTATTTGCCAGAGGGCAGTTGATTCCTAGAACTGAATTTTCCAAAACGCAGATGCCTGGAAAAAACAATACTGACACATACTAGGGGCTAAGTAAAATATCTTACAAATAAGACACTATTCATCATACAATGACCAGCAGTGACATATTTCATTTTAAAGATAACTGAAATTAAAAGAGAAAATTCTTAAAAATGAGGAAATATAAGTTTCTTGGGACTTTCAAAATAGGTCCTGGAGGACAACTGTCCTGAATGATTTCCTGTTTTCCTGCTCTAAATCTCCAACTCACTTCATCACAAAAAAGGTCTATTAACAACTTGATGAGGTGAATCAGGTGTTAAGAGCAAGACAGATACTAAAATATCCTTGCTATCCAAGTAATTTTTGAGCATTTATATTGGTCCATTTCACACAGAAGGTAAAGTCCAAATGGTGTGCTGAGAAGTAAATACATTTTTTGGACAATGATGGTATGAATGGCAAGTTATACTATCTGGGATCGGGACTGGGGATTGTCATAGACGTAGAATCTTTAATTAATGATAAGAAAGAAATAGATAGAACAACAAGCGCACACACACACACACACACACACACACACACACATATATATATATATATATATATATATATATATATATATATATATATATATATATATATATATATATAATCAGTCGGCAACAAATGGAGAATGTGAGTAACTGGTCAGATCAACTTGTCTGGCGTAAAACAGGTGCTGCAGCTAACACTGACCCTTCATTGCAGACCTCTGATCTTTCTACCCTTCTATCTAAAGGTACACATGAGTGTTCTTTAAACTGGTGTCATATTCAGGACTAGTTTTTCATTCTAGTGTCCCAAGGAATATGCAGGTTTTCTAATTAGTACTTCTTGTGTGCATCGACGTTCCTAAACACCACATCTGTGATTCTGTAAAATATAATTTATACAGTGCCAAAAGAGGTATTCTTTGAAGCAAAGCAATAGAAGAACTATTTTTGATTCTCTAAAGAACCCTGCAATGTTTTTAACTGAGATTTTAAAAAGAACCATTGAAGAACAGTTCTTCTGGCACTAGTCCAAAGGACCCCCTCCCTTATTTGCCCTTTTCGCCTTTTTTTAAGGAGTGTACAGAAAGACTCTTGGGTATGATCTGAACGGAATTACTTATCATCACATTTCATACACTTTGCAAAACAGATTTTTCTGTTTTCCTTATGACTTTGCTAAGGCCTGTACAAACTGAATTGAATGAATAATATTTAGATTTAAAAAGGTTAAAATATTAAATGAGCACTTTCGCATTCAAACTGAACCATTTACTGCTTGAGTGAAGATACACAAATCAGAGATTGTGTTCAGACACATGATCATTTTGGATCCTAGGAGGCCCTCAGTGTGCAAATTCCACAATGGGAAATGTAATGGGGTGGTTCTGTAACCAAAGGTTTAATATAATACAATCCAGCATTACTTTGCTCAACAAACTCCATTTTCCATGGCTATGTTTCCAAAATGTGTACAGCTTTGATGAAGGAATATATGAGGGGTCTGACTTGTATACAATTGAGTTAAAATAGACTAGAGATAAAAATGGATTAAAATGAACTTGAGCTTTAAAGCTTATCTTATTCATTTCATTGCCCTCTGGCGCACACTCCATGAAACTCCAGGGACTTATTTTAACACCACAGCTTAGTACTAATATGTTCATTTGAAACAACCAGTGATATGAGTAATATATTTGACAAGAATGAACGCTCCTTTGGTCCTGCCAGTCAAATCAAATCCTGGACGTTCACAGCACAGGACAGTTTAAGTTTCCTTTTTGTATCACAAATTCAGCTCATAAATAACAAACCAGAAGATTAACCCATACCATTTTCTATAGGTCTTGAAATATATTCATCCACGTTCATATGGAATGAGAAAGTGAATGTATATTTGTGAAAAAACAGGTGTTTCCAAAACCTAATTAAAACTATGAACAGACATAGTGTAATTAGGGTCTTCAAACTACCATGCAAGACCTGTCAGGCCAGTCAGATTAAAAGCTGTCACTTTTGAGAAAAAGGAGCAAATCGACTGTTGCTTCAGATCTGAAAACATTCTGTCCATTCTTTCACTGTGAGAAGACAACCCAAATGGATCTGAAAGCATGTGGAGCTCTCAAGTGATATTGAAATAATAAAACTGGTACTGAATAGAAAAACATAAAAATGGAAGTTAGCACTAGAGCACTAGTCTTGTTAGACACTGAATAAAGTTTGTGGACTGATGTTTCTCAACTTGGAATTGGTACTTGTAATTGCATTTTGAGAAATAGAAAATGCAACAAAAGGGCATAGACAAAATATCCCTGTGGATAAAACTGGAATAGATGTTCCAAAAAAAGAGGAAGTTTTTGTAAAAGCAGGCAGGCACAAACACTGAAAAGTTTGGTATTACATTGATTTACATAATTATATTTATTTATTGATATTACATATATTAATGTTTAGATGGGAAATTAAAGAGTGGTTTCCTGAATTTCGAGAGTAGTGTAAGTTGTTGGTGTTTTGGTATCTGAATATGGTTTGCTTTAATGCCATTAACGGAAGAAAACATAAAAAAAACATTCAAAAGTCTCAAAATGTCATACCCTGGTATGTTCAGAGTATATATGGAGGAATACAATATGATGCTTTTGAAAATTTTATGATGCTTTGGGTGATAAAAATTAAAAAATTTAAAATGGTAAAGATTTCCCTACTCAAATACACTATACAAATACACATTTAAATAATGAATTTAATTACTGTTGATAGTAAACAGATTAAATTGATAAATGGGCAACAAAATTTCTCATCATTGGCAATCACCTACATGATTTATTTGTGCAGTTTACCCAAAGACACCTCATACACTTCAGGGCTTGTGTGTGTGTGTGGTGGGGGTGAGGTTAAGGAAGGGTAAAATGAGGATGGAAGGGAGTTGAGCTGGGGGTTGAGCTGGCTTAAAGACACCAGCTGGCTTTGTGTTATCCTAGGCAACCATGCCAAGTACATAACAATACAAACAGAGAGAGAGAGAGAGAAGCACTAAGCTACAGAGAGGGAGAGGGAAGGGGGAAGTGAAAGAGAGTGAATGAGAGAGAGGGGTAGTAGAGGATAGGAGTTGTCACAGAATAAAAGTGAGTTATGTAATGTTTTTCCCTTCTCTGACCCTTTACCCACTCCCCCTTTCCGTTTAACTACTGGCCACTCAGAATAATTAAAAGATGAATGAATTTCATTTACGTTTGTAAGGATTTGGCTTTCTCTGTATTTTGGTTTAATGACTGTGTGCACTTGAGGCTCACAAACTCCAGCAGCTTGTCTAAATATTTCTGATGAGTCCATCAAATACAACTGAGAATAACTGAACACCTGCTTCAATTAAATTATTAAGAATTTAGGACATACAAAGCCCTAACATGGGCGGACCTTTGCTTATATTTGAGTAGTGACCTAGAAATAGTACCTTTTTTATTTTTACTGATTGTTTGTTTTAGTTTTTTTTTTTAAATATAAAACCTTTTTTCATTATTTCAAGGTTAAACTGCAAAATGTATAAGAATTTTAATAAGAATCTTCTAAGCCTAAACAAAGAATATAATCCAAAGCTGAAACTCAGAAGTATATGTTTATAAGTATGAAACGATAAAGAAAAAAAATGTGTTAATAGATTATCAAGTAAATAATGTAAATATAATATAATGTGTAGGGATTAAAGCTGCAAAGAGGTATTCTTAGGACACTTTAAGCATATACACATGAGAAATAAGACATAGCTGCATCACTACTTGCCATTACATTCAGACATCATCAGCAGAGACTGTAGAAAAGCCAGACTATATCCACATAAGTAACAGTCACGAGAAGTAGTGTGAAAGCGCTTTGTGTTTGCTTAACACTGCGACACACCGTTCTCACAGTAAGATATCCTGCAGTCACGACACATACACAAGCATGCGCACACACACTGCTCTCCTGTATCCTACTCTCCTCTGGAATGGACAGATGGGCTATGGGGGATGGGAGGCAAGAGAAAGGGAGAGAGGATGAGAAAGAAAGAAATAAATGTGGGAGTTGAGGACAGAATGAAGAAAGGAAAAATATTCAATATACTAATTCATATAATAATGGTATTAAAACTCAGCTATGAAACATATTTTTAGGTTCATTGCTATGTCCAAATGTTAAGTAACTTTGATTTTATTAAATGTTAATAATATTCTACAGGGCTGATTATTTCAAACAAATGCTGATTTTTCTGACCCCCAAGAAAATGACTAAAGGGCCATTATTTTTAAACTTGATTTTGTGTGCATTTTTAAAAATATTATGTAATTATATTGTACAAAACATGAAAACAAAACTGCCACTGTGAATCCAATCCATTTTGATTTATTATTTATTTGTTGTATTTTTTGCATAGAAATTATAAGGAGTGTTTGACTGGGGCTGCTTTTTTTTTGGTATGATTTGGGGACAGAGATCAAGTTACTTGTAATTTTAATTACTCTAAATGTTTTTATTATTCTAAATGGTACAGATAGGATGGAAAACTATACATTTAAAAATGAAAGGCATTTGTTCCTTGGCCATTTAAAGCAACACAAATGGAATAAGTGGAGCTCAAAAAAAAAAACAGAATATGGAATCATGGGTGCATGCAGAGCATAAATGCCTCCCATTCTCATCCCACTTAATTCCAGAGGACTTTTAGTTTTGGTAGGGGTTTCCATGAGAGACACTTCAGGGTGGAAACAGGATCATGTGAGCAATGCTGTTCAAACGTGCACTATTCAACGTTTTGCCACCAGGATTCACACTAGAGCATCAGTGCCCTTCCATTCAGCCCTTCGCTGTCATGTTTTCATCTTCTCAGAGCTCTAAGGGAAAAGGCTGGAAGTAACATTGACTCAAACTAAGCTCTTAGTATTCACAACAAATTAAAAATATTGGTAACAGCTAACCTTATCCTGCCAGTCTAAATATTTCTGATGAGTCCATCAAATACAATTGAGAATAACTGAACACCTGCTTCAATTAAACTATTAAGAATTTAGAACATACAAAGCCCTAATATTGCTTAAATTTGAATAGCTTGAGAGAAAGGAGGCAACAAGAAAAACACAATAAGCTATATGCACTGAGGAGAAGGAATATGGGTTTAGTATCATGTTCTAGGCTTATAGCAGCACTAAGTGTTGTCCATGTCAAATGTAGTTATTACATGTAGTTTGCCTTTATTGTTGTTGAAGTTGTAGTGGAACTTTTATTAGAACCAATGTTCTGTCTTTTATAGTTTGAGAGCAAATGCAGCATTTCTGAAATCACTGAAGATGACACACCCCAGAGGAGTCAAAATAATGATGAACAGACGGTTGTGGAGAATGGGAGTGGAGGAAATGGCAGGTGATATAGTTAAAACTTTGCCTGTGTAATGGAGACACACTGTACACTGTAAACTGCTGGACTAGCTAGAGTTGATGACGCTGTTTTTTTCCATGACTGCTAAGGCTGTACTATAACGAATGGCAGAAGAATCTTACTGTAAACCTTCAAATAAAATCAAAGTTTATCTGTCACATACATAATTATACATGGTACACCTTGCAGTGAAATGCTTTGACGACTATCCACACACGTTAACAAAAATAAGAGTTAAGGAAATAGGAAATATAAAACAGAAATAGAATAAAATAAAATAAAATAAAATATATAGACATTCTCAGAATAAAAAAATACTAAACTAAAAATAATTAAAGCTAAAACTGTACGACAAAGACACAAGAAATATAAAATTATAAAAAGTATATAAAGAGAGCTGTGGGTATGACATGTTAAAGTGCATAATGTGCATCTGAATGTGCAAATTAATGAAGTGCAAAAAAGTGAAAAATGTGTGCAGTAAGAACAGTTAACACTCCTGTATGTGGTGTAATGTGTGAGCTGGATGAAGTGTGGGTTTAGACCTGGTTCAGATTCTGAATAGCCTTTGGAAAGAAGCTCCTCCTCATCCTCTCTGTGTTCGGTTTCAGGAAGCGAAAAAGCTTTCTTGATGGCTTGCATGATGTGCTCAGCCAAGCCTACTACTCCCACTGAACACTACCTTGTTAACTGAACGCTGGGAGAGAATCCGTTCACACTGTTTCACGCAATTCTCGCTGCATGTTCTGGGGCTTTAGGGCTACTTATGTTGGGTAAAATGCATTTTAGTCTACAATCTCAACCAACAGCATTAGTGCAGTGTCAGCTGTGGTGGTGTACTAAATGAATTACTAAGCGAGCTCCATAGGTACTAAATGTGACATGGAATCCTTGCAGAGAGCTGATTGGCCAGAGAGAGCACAACTCGTAAAATTGTGCTGTGGTTTTCTGAAGAGTTTTAAACTCTCATTGGATTATTGGCCGACAAAATATTGTCATTGAATGTTTGGTGATCCAAAGGTGAGTGTGTCCACAGTGTCTCAGTGGCCTCTCTTAAATTAACATAAATTAACACTTACACTTAAATTAACACCCATCTTAGTGTGTGAGGGAGAAGGCAGGTCAGAAAACAAATATTAATTCTTTTAACTTCTCTACCTCTCAGACCAGAACGTACAGTTCTGGCCTTGGAAAACATTCTAGTAAAATATAAGGCTTTCCTGCAGAAACAAACACATTGAAAGCTACTAGTACATACAGTAGCTGCCAAATTGGATCAGGGGTGTAGTGCAATCCACAAAATGTTTTGGGCTGTGGCCCTCGGCTACCATCTACGGCCCCAAGGACACAGCAACCCTCCTCTTCCCTACTACACTCACCGCTCAAGGAGTTAGTTAAAGTTGCCTCGATGAAGCTCAGCCTGGTGAATGATCTGTTAAACAAAACTCCCCTACAGCTTACAACAACTCAAAGAAAAAGGCTGTCATCAGATAGGCAACTTTGCTCTCTATCTCATGGTCAATAAGAGCTTCGCCCACCTTCTTCCAATGAAAGGCAAGAGGCCACCTCAAATAATCAGACAGGTTGATACTTATTGGGTCCATGCTGCTTTAGTGATAATGTCAGCAATCCATGTTTTCAAAACAAACTTGAACCCTGCACACTTATCACTTTGCTTATCACAACTTATCACCTTGCACAATTTAGACTTCTTGCTTTTAACAGAAACCTGGCTGGATAACAGCACCAGTGCTGCTGTCCTTTTAGAATCCACTTCCCAGGCTACAGTTTTAATAGTGTACATATATGTCTACACTGAGAATGTAAGTGCCATACACAGTGACACAGACAATAGCCCAAGATGCTCAAGTGGTGCTGACCTGTGAGTGTGTGCATCACTTGGAAGCTCTTTAGCAGTGAAAGACCATTTAGTGTAGGAATGTGCTGACGTAATGATCCTCTGATGAATGACAAGCCAACACCAGTTTCCAAGAAAATACTGACTCCTTGATCTTCAATTATTCCCCTAACATAGGGTGTCCATGATGTTGTCTCAGGTGCTGACCTTTATGTGTGAAGGTGGGCCACAGTATGTTTAGCTTCAGATTGGCCCTCATCTCTACCATCCATTTCCCAAGTGCTCACTATCAGCAAACTGTACATGGCATGCTTGGGGAAGCTGTGGACTAGGGGAACGGCCTTTGTAAAATTCCTCACCACTTTGCCGATTATACCTGGTATGTGGGCTGCCATCACCCCTAGTGTAATGACTCAAGGTACCCTGGGCTGACTCAGAGTCCTCATATCTATGGGCTCTCCTGCTAGGGCTAAAGCCGATCAGTGTGTTCTCTCTATGAAGGTTTCTCATAGCTCCACTTGTGAGACTGACTTGGAATAGGGCTTTGAGAGAATCGACTATGACGGTGTAGGAAAAAATGGGACGTCTCTCAAAAATTGATGAAAAATGGAAAACCTTTATTACAGTAAGCAGTTGCAAGATACAAAGATGTACCATGGGTTCAGCGGAGCTAGACTGAACATTGAGTAATAGAAAAACACAGCTTATATAGTTTGACAATACCGCCTTCCATCTCAGCTCCTCCTAAGGAACACAATACACATGGAACCCTGTCATCTGTGAGGAACTTAATGTGTATTGAGTTATATCACCTTCATGTCTAGACTAGTTCACTTTGTCTGTGGTGGTTGTTGATTACTCAGTAATAAACTTCCTTTGATATTGATTAGGTCTTCTGGTCCCACAGTGAGAGCTGTTGTGGCTCTTCCTGCTTTGCCTGTTTATATACTAAATATGCCAAATGGTCAACCTATCTCTAGGAAGACACACTGGTTTGGAACATTTATTATGATATTAATATTGTTGATTGCAGCAAGTTAAGCCAGTCACATTTGGGTCCATGCTGTAATTTCTTACAACGGTCACCAGAGCAAGAGGTAAGTCATCCTCTGGTGTAGAGCTCATCAAATGTTCTGGAATGCTGACAACTGGGATGTGTAGTTTAATGGTCATCCCTATCTCTCTCTGCTGAAGGTGATCTCTGTTGATATGCGACAATATGGTCAGGAGACTGAACAGGGTAAGTCTGACATGACTTTGCCTGGGTCAGCAACGCTACCACTGATTGAGTTTTGTCAACCTTCAAAGTTAGATCATTAAGCCGGTCTACTAGCCTGTCATTAGGAGAGGTTGCAAGGCTATGGACAGAAGCAAAAATGGGTGGAAAGATGTGATAAACATAAGTCACTAGATGTGATTGACAAAAGTCATGGGACACTGAAGGTGTGTTTTCATTCACTAGCTACTTTAATAGCTTCCTCAAGAGTGATCACACCAAACTCGAATAGCTTAGCTTGTAGCACACATTCCAGCAATGAATGGCCTCAAATTTTCTCCTTTGATAGCAGTCACTTCATAATCTAGGAAAGCTTGATGCACAAGACGTGTTAGCAGCATATTACCTCCAACAGCTCATTGCCAAGACGAGGTCTTGCATTCAGGTATGTTGGAATCGTCTGGCCCACTAAGAGAAGCTTATGTTGCCATCTCCATTTAAATTGTGTGGTAAAACAGATTTTCAGTGTACAGTAGGGGTTGTCAGTGTATCCTGAGACATATCTAAAAATACTGATTTCAGTGCAAAACTTTGTTTCTCTAGTCTAGCAATGTTTTTTACCTTCAGGACACTTCTGAAGCCTACTGTTGGATTGAGGTGTTGGTTGAGGTTGTCAGTGACCTTAAACAAAGTATAAGAGAATCAGAATAAAATATAGAATTAATATGAAATTAATCACTTTCCAACACTACCAACGAATTGTCCAAGAATTTATGAGGTAAGTGACTCTACGTGCCTTATGTTGCTGGGCACATAAAGTCCTCATGTATTACTGCTGTAAGTTTTAGTCACAGGAATAGAGCTGAAGAAGTCCTTCGCGCAGTATATATTCGCCCACAGGGTGTCGCCAGGAGACCACTCAAAAACTGCCTTAGTGTTAACCACTAAAACTGGGGGAGCCCACTCCACCATACAAGGCTGAGAAAGAAAAGAAAAGAAAAAAACTAAATAACAAATAAATAGAAGTTGCAGAAAAACCGTTGAGGGGCAGTTTGGATACGGACTCAAGTCTCATGGTGAAAAATATTTAGAGACTTAATTTGTTCCCTCAATTTAGTAATTCGTTCCTTCAATTTAGTATTCCGTTCCCTCGATTTAGACAGACATGACACAGGCTATGTTAGGACACACGTTTGATCCCTCCTGTCCATTTCCTATTTACACGTTACAACCATGTTTTAATAGACGGAAACATTAATAGTCCAGGTCGAGGAGAGAGTGAATGAAGACAGAATTCTGAATCCGACGGGACTCGTTTTTAACTGAGCATTCAGCTGGAGGCGGGTCAGTGGGCTTCTGTTGTGCTGCACATAATAGGCAATGTTAGGTTCTCACTAGCAATAATGAACTCACTAGGTGTGTAAAAGTGTTGTTTTTATTTATTTTATTTTATTTTTTCAAAAATCGGGGTCACAAATCCCCGAAGTGTCATATTATCACGCAATACCCCATTACATTGAATGAGGTGTCAAATGAAATCTGAGGGTGCCCTCTTGTGGACGATTTGAGGTATTGCCTGATTTCAATTTCCTCGGTTTAGGCTTAATTCTGTCCACAAAAGCCCCGTTATGTTTTATTTTATTTTGTATGTGGTAATCGATAAATAAATTTAATAGCAGGCCATTTTACTGAATAATTTGCTTGAGAATGAGATGTGATTTTGGCCGCTGTTATGTGCAGCACAGGAGCCCACTCTCCCGCCTCCAGCTGAATGCTCAGTTAAAAACGTGTCCAAAAATTGAACATTTTTAAAAATTCTGCCTTTATTCACGCTCTCCTCGACCTGGACTGTTAATGTTTCCGGTTGTAATGTTTTTGTTGAAACGTGTAAATAAGGAATGGACAGGAGAAATTAAACGTGTGTCCTAACACATAGCCTGTGTCATGTCTAAACTGAGGGAAGAATTACTAAACTGAGGGAACGAATTAAGTCTCTAAATAAAATTTATTTCCAGCATGAGATTTTAGGGACTCCGTAGGAACTCTTCGGGAAAAGAAACACAACCTCACATATTTGTTTGGCATACACATCTATGCAGGCATAATATAATGTGGGAATTTAGGCTTAAAATCAAATAAGTGAATCTGTTAAGTGTTGCAAACAACACAGGCCAGAGTTCACTGGCTTTGAGGCAATGTTTTTAATTCTTCTTCTGCTTTGAGGGAACTTTGCAATTGGAAGTAAACTAATAAAATGTGACCTTGTCGTTAAACTAAGTGCCTGGGATGAGTAACAGTGCTCAAAACTGTGCACCTATTCATTAGACAGTAAAAGTAAAAAAAAAAAAAAAAACAAAGAAAGAGAAAGCATTTTTCCAAAGCAAAGGCAAAGCTATTGGAAGCCATACACCAGTGCAATTCTGCAGTCCCTAAAGCTCAAAAGATTGATGTCCTTGCAGCAAGTGATCCAGATGAAAATGTGGTCTGGCCTTTGGAGGTGTTAACAAATAGATATTCTATATGGTAAATTGGACCTGATGAGGTGAACATTTGATGATTATGGATATTCTTTATTACATCTTCATTTACATGCTATTAAAATGCTACAGACAGATGTTGTTGGCGTAGCAATCCAGCTGTAACACTGACAGTATCACTGACACTACAGTCACTGGTGAGTCGTCCTTTTGTTAGTGTTCACAACAGAAAGTATAGCATAGGAAAATATAGCATAACTAAACTGTGCACAGATGTTTAAATTATACAACAGCAGCTCTGTTTTGCTTTTTTCTATTTCCACAAAGTAAAAAAAAAGTCTTCTGCATGAATGTGCCTTCTGTTAAGACTTATTTAAAAAAAAAAAAAAAAATTATATATATTTTACACTTATTTAACAATAAAATACATAATTATTTGACCAAGATTTTTCTGATGACACATGCTTGTTAACCAGCATCAGGAAGAAGACAGCATTCTGATAAAAGAAATGACTCATCAATCTACCTTTGTGGAGTTTCACTGAGTTTGAAACTCTTCAACAATCAAATTCAACAAACAAATGAAGGCATCAAGACACAGTAAAACTGTTACAAAAAAGACAGATTGTTATTAATTACTAGAGTTACAATTGTGGTTCATTGTACATCTCTGCAACATTGTAAAAATATTATGTCTATAAGAATGGCTCTTTCTAAATAACCATAGGCCTGTTACAAATGGTGGAGAAGCGGTAAAGAAAATGTATGTATGTATGTTACAAATGGTACATTTATATGTGACATGCAACACAAAAAAGGCATAATTTCAATGAATATGTTACCATTGCTTTTAATCTTTCAGTGTTATTATTATTTGTCAGTTGAGATTCTGTAGCTGTCTGTGCTACATGTAAACCATTGATCTACACTTCTAATTCTGGACGTCCACAAACCTAAATTCAGCATTTTATGTAGCCTACTCAAAACTAGGGCTGAATTAGTTTGACCAGATGAGGTTGTGTAATTTGTCAGGAGTTCACTGGTTAGTTGGTACAGGATATTCTATGTATATGTAAGGGTTCAAACAGGGGCCCAGTTGCCCAACCCCAGCCAGCAGAGGGAGACATGGAGCCAACACACCTTAGTTAAGAGAAATCAGCAGCACCTGTTTCTCTCCTACTTAAGGAAAGCCAACACACACCTCAGTGCTCAGTCTTGGGTATCTCTTTTCAAAAGTGCCACACAAGTCTAGCCGGTAATTTTGGTAAAGTCCCTAGAGCAGCGGTCCGGTACCGGGTCGCACAGAACGTTTGATTATTTTTTTGTTGTTGTTGATTATCAGTCTAAATGTTGATGTTTTATTTTGAAAAGTGACTTCTGTGCGGAATGACGCACAGACGCATACGTGCGTAACCCACGGATGGCGAAAGAATGGATCTGCGACCCATTTGTAAACAAACCTGGTGAATGGAGCCTGTCCGTGCTAGAAGAGGATCAACTGCTGGACATTGCAAATGACGGTGGCCTTAAAAGTATGTTTCAAACAACAACTGTGCCAGTGTTCTGGGTTAAAATCGAGGCAGAATAACCCTGAGATCGCCCAGAACGCATTGAAAGCCCTGCTTCCATCTCCAACCACCTATCTTTGTGAAGCAGGATTTTCTGTAGTGACCGCAACCAAAACGAAACTACGGAACAGACTGAACGTACGGAACACACTTCGGATGTCACTGTCTCCCATTATTCTGAGATGGGACCGGCTCGTTGCAGATAAACATGCTCAGGGCTCTCACTAATTGACATTATTATTATTATTATTTGATTGACGTGTCCACCCTTTTATAGAGAAATGACCAGTAATGTCACTTGAATCGAGTTTAGTTTATTATAATTATTTCTTATTAGAAAGGATTTTCGTTCTAAAATAAATATTTTCGTTTACAGAGATGTTGTTGATTATTAATTTATGAACAAAAGGTTGTTTGTCTGTTGATGTTTGCATTTGACATAAGACCACTGCGGATGATTTATTATTAGATTACGTCATTAACGATTATCGAGCAAGGCCTGAGCATATGAAGGCCGGTCGGTGAAAAAATTTTTTCTTAGATGAAACCGGTCCGTGGTGCAAAAAAGGTTGGGGACCGCTGCCCTAGAGTGTTCTCCTGGGTCTCTCTCCTGTGAAATCTTCTTGAGTCTTTTGTTCTTTGTTTATCTCTGTTGTATCGTAGCAATTAATTCACTTAACAACCAATAAACGGAGGGAGGCTTGAGTTCAGGTTCTCACACTGGTTCCTTTTTTACTGAGGTTGTTTTTCCTTTATATAAACTACAATATCCAAGCATAGAACTAAAATTGCCTGGTACAGGACAGAATGCCATAAGGGTCAAAATGCATGAACAATACACAACATATTCCTTCCCCTTTACCTTGAATGCCACCACTAATACAAATATTTCCTAGTTTTATTTATTTGAACTAAATACAATCCCAGTACTGAACACTAGGGAAAGAGGGCTGACTACCTCAGTTCCCGGCTGAACCCTGGGGATTATTCTGCCCCAACGGTGTGGGTTAGCCACTAGAATAAATAGTCTCTCAGGTGGTCGTCTGATTCTAGAGGGATAACGACGTCCAGTAGGCTCAGATGGTACATTCGCAGATGGATGGGTAGAAGCATCCGGCTCTAAGACAGGTGTTGGAGAATGAGGGCATATCTGGTTCCGGTCTTTATCCAACTCTGTTGATTGATTTTCAGAAGGTGGTTCCTGGTTAACACAGACATCAGGTAAAAAGTCAAATGATTCCACCTTAAGTGTGTCATCACTGGCTTTTGCTGAAGACAACAGTTGGTCTACATGTCTTCTCCAAATCACATTGTCTTGTATTTGAACAGTATAGGAAACAGGACCAGTTTGTGTAACTACTGTAGTTGGAACCCATTTTGCACCCTTGCTGTAATTTCGTGCCAGAACACTCTCACCTTGATTGAAAACTCTTTGCTTTGCTATGTCTATCCACTTGAGTTCTCTGTTGTGACTGTACCACTTGTCTTGTGCTTGGTGGTCTCAGGAGGTCCAATCTAGTGCGGAGCTGTCGGTTAAACATGGCAAATGCTGGAGTAACCTTTGTAGTGGCATGTGTGGTGTTTCTGTATGCTAACAGAAATGTGTTAAGTCAACGGTTAAGAGAACCATTGCCTCGAGATGAATAAAGAGCTTGTTTCATCGTCTGGACAAATCTCTCAGCAAGCCCATTCGTTGCTGCGTGATAAGGTGCTGATCGTATGTGCTTGATTCCATTTGCATTCAAGAAAGACTGGAATTCTTCCGACAAAAATTGCGATCCGTTATCACTCACAAGCTGATTTGGCAATCCAAAACGACTGAAGATTGACCTGAGTGCCTCAATGGTTTTCTCTGCCGTTGTGCTTTTCATCACTGCCACCTCTGGCCACTTGCTATGAGCATCCACAACAATAAGGAACATGTGATCCTCTAGAGGCCCAGCATAATCTATATGGATTCTCTGCCATGGCTCATCTGGAAAGTCCCATGGATGTAGAGGGGCTAATTGTGGCACATTTCTCTGTTTCTGGCAAGCTACACAAGTCTTTGCGTTCTTCTCTATTGTTGCATCTAGCCCAGGCCACCAAAAGTAGCTGTGAGCAATCTCTTTCATTCTCACAACTCCACAGTGTCCTGAGTGAAGTTCTTCTAACACCTGGCATCTCAGTGATGGTGGTATTACCACTCGAAAACCCCACAGCAAACAACCAGCTTGAACTGTGAGCTCATTTCTTCTGAACAGATAAGGCTTTAGACTTTCTGTCATCTCTCCTCTTCTCCCACAAGAGACAATGTCCAGCACTTCTGACAGGACTGGGTCAGTTCGTGTGCACTTTCGCACTTGCGCTGAAGTCACTGGAGCATCAGGCACCTCTTTAAAATAGAAGATTTCTGCTTGTTGGTGTTCTGCATGCTTTATGGGCAAGGGAAGCCTAGACAAGCCATCAGCATTGCAGTGAAATTCAGACCTCCGGTACTTGATGTCATACATATATGCAGACAATAATAAGGCACATCGCTGCATGTGGCTGGCTGCAAGTGATGGAATGCCAGCCTGGCTACCAAAGATTGAAATCAGTGGTCTATGATCAGTAAGCAGAATGAATTTGCACTTGCACATTTGGTGGAATTTCTTGACACCAAATACAATTGCTAGGGCTTCACACTCAATTTGTGCATAGTTGCTCTCCGCTTTACTCAGGGTCCGTGATGCAAAAGCTATTGGTCTTTCCTCCCCATTTGGTAGAATATGGGACACAACAGCACCCACCCCATAGGGAGATGCATCGCATGCCAACTGAATCGGCAGAGAAGGGTTGAAGTGTGTGAGGGCCTTTGACTCAGTTAAGGCTACTTTTGCTTCATTAAAAGCCTTCTGACATCTGTCGGTCCATTTCCACTGTCTTGACTTAGCTAGCAATTCATGAAGTGGACGCAGTATGTTTGCCAAATTTTGCACAAACTTTGAATAATACATCAGTAATCCTAAGAAGGATCACAACTGGCTCACATTTTGTGGTAATGGAGCATCAACAATTACTTTGACTTTTGATGGGGCCTTGTGAAGACCAGTGCTATCAATCACATGGCCAAGGTACTCTACTGATGGGCAGAAGAACTCACATTTATCTTCTCTGACCCGAAGACCATAGTCCTGTAGCCTCTGAAGAGTAGCATCAAGATTTCTGAGATGTTCACTATCGTCTTTGCCCGTGATCAGAAGATCATCAAGGTAGCATTGTACACCCGTCAGCCCACTGAGGATCTGATCCATTGCCCGTTGAAACAATGCTGGAGCTGAGGTAATACCAAATGGAAGCCTTCGCTACCTATAGAGTCCCTTGTGTGTTACAATAGTCAGTAATTCTTGTGAGTCTGGATCTACATGCATCTGTAAGTAAGCTTGGCACAAATCTATCTTGCTAAATTTCTGGCCCCCAGAAAGACTAGCGAAAAGATCATCAATCAAGGGAAGTGGATATCGTTCAGCAGCCAGGACTGGATTTATGGTGACTTTGAAGTCCCCACAGATTCGAACTGATCCGTCTTTCTTAATGACTGGGACAATGGGTGTAGTCCATTCACTCACACTAACCGGTTCCAGTACTCCTGCCTCGACTAGGTGGTTCAGCTCAGCTTCAACCTTGGGTTTGATAGCATAGGGAACAGGTCTCACCTTCAGACATTTTGGCTTACAGTCTGGCTTGACACTCAGCTTTACTGTGATATCTTTCATGCTTCCAAGCTCCTTTGCGAATACTTTGCGTTTCTTCAGTATGCTAGGAAGAGTTGCACCATCTTTTGCAACCATGTGCACTTCCTGCCAGTTCAGCCTAATCTTTTCCAGCCAGGAGCGCCCTAACAGTGATGGATGATTGCCAGCCACAATGTACAAAGGCAACTTCACCTTTTGTTGAGTGCAACCATCACATCCACAACTCCTTTTACTGGCACAGTCTCACCAGTATATGTTCTTAACGTCAGATTAGCAGCCTTTGGCCTTAGATGCTGCAGCTTCTCCTGGTGGACTTTTTCTGAAACCAGCGATACTGCTGCACCAGTGTCCACTTGCATCAGTATTGGTTCTCCCTCCAGCAGGGGTGTCACCCAATAACCATCAGAGGTTCCCAAGACTGACATTACCTGCAAATATTCATCATCAGTTTCGTCACTTTTTCTCCACTGACTCCTCCACTTGATATACCTGCTTTTTTTGAGGTTTTCTGAAACCAACTTTGCTCTGTTCAGTGGTTTTGTTCGAAACTGGCTTCTTTGTTTTGCATGCTCGTTCAATATGCCCGTATTTTCCACAATGTCTACAAGTCATGTCTTTACACCAGCATTCCTGTGCTTGATGACCAGATTTACCACAGCGGTAGCATGGTTTGTTCACCTTGGGTTTTTGTTTTTCCCTGTGCACTTTGTGTACTTGCACAGATCCACTTAGCTGTTGAGATTCTTTGGCTGCCATTTCCATGGATGTGCTCACTTCAGTTGCCCTCTCTAGCGTTAAATTGCTCTCTGTCAAAAGACGCTTCTGAATGGTCTCACTGCGCAAGCCACAAACTAACCTGTCTCTTATGGTGTCGTTCAAAGTACGTCCAAACTCAGTGTTCTGACAGCTGCTTCAGAACTGCAACAAACTGTGATATTGACTCTCCCTCTTCCTGATTTCGTTTGTGAAATCTGAATCTTTCAGCTATGATGAGGGTCTTTGGAGAGTAATGCATTTTCAGTGTATTTACAATAGTATCATAGGAGCAATCACCAGGTTTCTCAGGTTGCAGTAGGCTATGCAGCAGATTGTAGGTTTTGCTACCCATTACGCTGAGAAATGTGGGCACTACCACTTCAGGCTTAATGCTATTGGCCAGTACAAAGAACTCAAAACGTTCTGTGTATGAGCTCCAAGACTCCGCAGACTCGTCAAATAGTCCAATGTGTCCAAATACACTCACCATTTCGTTCTTTCTTTTTTTTTTTTTTTTTTTTTTCAACGTGCGTGTATATAGGATTAGCAGTGCCTTATGTTCTTACTACCGCAAGTGTTTACCCTGTCTGCTCTGAACTCCCGTCAGCGCCGTCCCTGAACTGCGTCCCTGTGGCACAGCCTAGCCGCCAAGCGCTAACTCCACACGGATGAATTTGCGTGTGAAATGCACAACGAGTAGCTCAGTTAGTCCTCAACTGTGCTCCAGAACTTTTATCTGTACCTAACTTTTATCCTCGTCACCAGTTTTGTTGTATCGTAGCAATTAATTCACTTAACAACCAATAAACAGAGAGAGGCTTGAGTTCAGGTTCTCACACTGGTTCCTTTTTTACTGAGGTTGTTTTTCCTTTATATAAACTACAATACCTAAGCATAGAACTACAATTGCCTGGTACAGGACAGAATGCCATAAGGGTCAAAATGCATGAACAATACACAACAATCTCTTTTATTTAATTTCTAAACTTGTTGCTTTTCTTTATTTCTTAAATCTTTTGGTTTGACATCTTCGCCTATTTAGTTGGCTTTTCCTTCTTTCATTTGGGAAGTCCTTTTGGTTTTTTAGTTGAATTTCATTTTCTGTTTTTCTCCACTTTTGTCTGTTAACGAACTACTCCATTAGTAGCTCACTCAGGGTTTTTTGGTTTTAACTCGTCCCTGGAATGTTCAAGAACAGTGTTAAAACAGTGAAATGCAGTTTTAGCGATTTAACCTCTCTCGGGCAGCAGTTAAGCGATACATGTGCAAAACAACACAAATTATTCAGAGGTATTAACACTACAAAATATGTACAGGATTTATTTAAAAGTGCTGTGTGCAATTGCTTGTCCATTAGGATGAGTGGTTGTCCATTGATTCTACTGATTATCAATCAGGATGGATTGGTTAAAGTTGTGGGGGGAGGACAGCATGTCCAGGTTGAGTAATGTCCATTGAAATGCAGATAGCCTCTTTCTGGAGTCGGCTGTTGTAAATGTCACTGGGAGGGGAATGAAGTTACTTTGATTTTTTTTTTCCCCTCTTTCCACCTCTCACCACTCACTGCAGGTCTGTCCTGTGCTGTGCAACTGGTGAACCAAACTGTGCAGCAGTATGTCAGGATGCTTTCGATGGAGGCTCTGCAAAAGTTCACTATCAAGTGTTGAGGGAGGTGGGAGTGCTTCAGTAGTAAAGTAGTGTCTTGTTGTGCCTTCTGCACTTGGTATTGGGTGTTGAGGGCCCATGAGAGGTCAGCAGAGATGTGTACTCCAAGGAACTTGAAGTGCTCCACTCAACCTCCACTCCATTGATGAGGAGAGCCGTGGTCTCGGTGCGGCTGGATCTTTTGAAATCCACGACCATCTCCTTGGTTTTATTAGGGATCAATTCCAGGTTGTTATTCCTACACCATACTCTCAAGTGCCGGACCTCCTCCCTGTAGGCTGACTCGTTGTTTGTAATCAGTCCTACAATGGTGGTCTCATTAAACTTGATATTATTGGAGGTGTGAATGGGGGAGCAGTCATATGTGAACTGTGAGTAGAGGAGGGGGCTGAGGATACATCCCTGTGGGGTGCCTGTGTTCAAGATGATAGTTGAGGATGTGTGGTCTCCCATCCTGACGAATTGGGGTCTGTTGCTCAGGAAGTCCAATATCTATAAACATAGTGAACTGCTCAGGCCCAGATCGCCAGTTTTTTCACCAGGTTTTGTGGAATAACTGTATTAAAGGTTGAACCAAAGTCCATGAACAACATCTTTACATATGAATATTTCTGTTCTAGATGAGTGAGGGCTGAGTGGAGAGCTGTTCTCACAGCATCCTTTGTCGACCTGTTGGTCCTGTAGGCAAACTGATGTTGGTCAAGATCAGGTGGGATGGCAGATCTGATATGAGGAATAATGAGTTTCTCAAAGCATTTAGAGATGATGGGAGTTAGGGAGACCGGGTGGTAGTCATTTAGGCAGCACACTGTTTTTCTTTGCCACTGGGTTGATAGTGGCTGATTTGAGGCAGGTGGGAACTGCAGCTTGTTGCAGGTTGAAAATCGTGGCGAACACTCCTGATGGCTGTTTCAGTAACCGAGGATCAGAACGCCAGGGCCCCTGACCCTGGCTGCCACCCGATCCACAATGCACCAGACCTGGATTACTACCTCTCCCACAGGTGGTGGGCCCATGGGAGAGTGGACCCATGTTACTCCTTTGGACTGAGCCCGGCCAGACCCCATGAGTGAAAGTCCGGCCACCAGGCGCTCGCCAAGGAGCCCCTCCCCAGGCCTGGCTCCAGGGTGAGGCCCCGGTAACGCTACTCCGGTCAAGAGAAGCTGTGTCCCTGTTCTTTATCTGTTCATCCTTGTCTGTACTGTGCTGTGCTGGCTGGGGAGGTCCTGGCATAAGGGCTGGCTGGAGTGGCTGAGATGCTGGCTGAAACAAGAGAAGTGCCGGCTGGTTTGTCAGAGGTGCCGAAGGCTAAAGAAGCAGTAGAGTCTGTGAGGAAGCCGGAGCCTGTGGCTGGCATGGCAGTGGCACCGGCAGAGGCGGAGCAGACGTAGGAGCTGCGGTAGCAGGCTGTTTTCGCTGTACAGCTTGCCCCGACAGGTCTAGAGGAGTGGGGAGGTAGGGTACTCCTCCGGTACGTTCTCACTTGGCTCAGAACAGCAGCTGTGAGGCTTGGCTTGGGCAGAGAGGAATCTCCATCGCCAACACTGTCTGCTCTTGTTTCTTCTGGATGCTGTTGTGCCTTTATTAAAAAAAAAAAAAAAAAAAAAAAGTGCTGTTGTTCAGTGCTTGTTGAAGATTTTGATAAACAAAGTCAGCTTAAGTCTTACCACACAGAGGGTGCGCTGGTTGATCTCATACAACTGAATCGACGCTGCCTGCATGAGACCTGGGTTGTTCAGGACCAGCCTCCTGATCCTGCAGGATCACAGCCCAGCAGTTCACCCTCGCTCCAGCGACCCTTCGGCCATGAGGGTGAATGGCATATAGCTCCAAGCAGATGTTTACTGCTGCAATGTGCCAGGCTTTTGATCACCCGGTCTGTGGAAGGAAGTCTGGTTCCCGTCTTCTGCGCATTCAGCATGGAAAAAGATCTGTGGCTGATTATGCAATTGAATTCTGCACACTGGTGGCGGAAAGTGGCTAGAATTCATCTGCATTGGTAGCAGCCTTTCAGCAGAGGTTAAGTGAGAAACTCAGTTGGACAACTGTTTGTGAGAGTGTCGTAGGACTAATAGTTGAGTTCTCGCAGAGTTTTTTTTTTTTTTTTTTTTCCACATCACCTCCCCTTCATGCCCAGAGTCACCTGATGAGGCTGAGATGCCCATGCAGTTAGGGCACACTCACCTGTCTCGCCAGGAACGAGAAGCCCGCATGCGAGAGGGTAGATGCCTATACTGTGGGCAACCCGTGCATTTGCGATCAACTTGCCCCGAGTTGTCGGGGAAAGGCAAAGTTTGTCACAGACCAGGAGACCTGTGACGGACTTTAACCAATCTCCTCATGTCTCTGGGGTGTTTCTCAATGCCAACATCTCTTGGGAACATGCTCAGGAGAAGCACCTCAGTGCATTAGTAGATTCAGGAGCTGAATGGCAATTTTATTGATTTCTCCTTAGCAAGAACCTTAAAGCTCCCACTTGTATCTCTTGAACTTCTGTTGTCGATATATGCTATTGATAATTCCTAATCCAGACCTTCCCTTTCTGGTGGAAGTAGATGCTTCAGACATAGGTGTAGGGGCAGTACTGTCTCAGTGTTCAGCTTCTGACAAGAAGTTACACCCCTGTGCCACCTTTTCTCATTGTCTCACTCGTGCAGAGTGATATTGATTTTATTGACAGGGAACTTGTTGACAGTGAAATTGGCCTTGGAAGAATGCAGGTACTGGCTAGAGGGGGCTAAACATCAGTTCCAGATCTGGACTGACCACAAAAACCTGGCTTATGTCCAACAGGCCCAACGCCTAAAGCCCCATCAGTCCAGGTGGACGATTTTTGCTGCCTGGTTTTATTTCATTCTCTCATATCAAGGCTCTAGCAATGCTAAGCCTGCTGCCCTCTCTCGGCAGTGGGATCCTCCTTCCTCTGAAGCCCTTAATTCCTGAGACCTGAATTGTGGCTCCTCTATGCTGGGGTTTGGAGACTGCGATTCAAACTGCCCTCCAAAGCAAACCTCACCCAGGTGGAGGACCGCCAAGGAGACTCTGTCCCCACTTCAGTAAGGGTCTTGGTCATACAGTGGGGACATGCAGCAGCACACCCAGGCATCAATCGCACCCGGGGGTTTGTCCAAAGGCGTTTTTGGTGGCCCAAGACTGACCAAGATGTTTGGGCCTATGTAGTTGCCTGCCAGATCTGTGCAAAAAACAAAAAGCCTAGAACGTGACCGGCAGGCCTACGTCACTCCTTGCCCATTCCTTCACGCCCATGATCTCACCTCTCCTTAGACTTTTGTCACAGGATTACCAGTATCCCAAGGCAACACTGTGATCTTAGTTATAGTTGACAGATTTTCTAAAGCCTGCAAATTCATTGGGCTACCAAACATCTATCAGCCAAGGAGACCACCAAACTGCCCTTCAGCATGTGGTTAGGGTTCATGGGCTTCCTACAGATTTGGAAGGCTTTTTGCCAGCTATTGGGCACCTCTGTAAGCCTGTCATCAGGCTTTCATCCACACATCTGCACTTGAGCCCATTAACAAACTACTCCACTAGTAGCCCCCTCAGGGTTCCTTGGTTTTAACCCATCCCTTGGTAAGCTATCACATTACAGTATAATTGATTAAAAAAGATGGGGGACAGGGCATACTCAACAACAATAACAGCTGCATGTTTAGCTATTGTTTTAGCAGTTGATTGGAATTGCTGTTACAGAGGGAGATTGGTATTCAGTCAGTTATAGAAAGAATACCATTCATTCCAGTTATTACTGTCAGACTGTAAACACCACACACACACTGCATATTTATGCATTCATGCAGATTCATTCATAATTTGTTGAAGATTAAGGGAGCATATGGACTATCAAATGTATGACTTGAAATTCTAGCAACTGCTTTACCTTTTGAGGGATTTTTTTTTTTGTGCTGTTTCACTACTCCTTGCCTCAACACAAGAATGGCACAGTGGCGCAGCAGATAGTGTCACATTCACACAGCTCAAGGGAGGTGGAGGGGTTCGAGCCCCACTCTGGGTGATTGTCTGTGAGGAGTTCTCAACATGTCCGCGTGGGTTTCATCCGAAACACACATTGGTAGGTGGACTGGCGACTTGGACAACGAAGTGTCTATAGGTGTGAGTGAATGTGAGTGTGTTGCACAGGGTGTGTTCACAATGCATGCACCCGCCTTGCGCCCAGTGATTCTAGGTAGGCTCTGGACCCATCGCGACCCTGAATTGGGTAAGCGGTTTGATTCAATGAATGAATGCTTCAACACACCTGATCGATTCATAAAAGGTAGAATGATAATTATAAGTTGTAACTGGGTAGGGTCAGGAATGTTGCAGAAGGAAATGTAATACTAATAACTGTTTTATGTTCTATTTTAAAGTGATATACTAATAAAATGAGCTATTTTTACACATCTGGAATTTGCAGTTGCATTCAAGTGTCTTACATTTATAGATCTTTAGTACAGGTATAGTATGAAAACTTCAGCATATACTCAAATAGTATTAGAACTTACAGCAGTATTGATAACTCTTTGGGCACTAATGTGGTCTAAAACATTTGTATTAGAATTTTAAAGCCACTGTGCACAAATATGAAATAGCAAAGGGTAATGTTGATTAAAGGGGAGTTATCCCTTTTATTGTCAAGTGGAGAAAACAATCTAAATCTAAATGTTTTCATTTGCAACATTTATAGTATGAAATCCTTTCTTTTACTCTGCATTTTTAATCACTGAATACATGATCCTTATGTTTTAGCAAGAATGTTTTGTTCAGTTGTCCATGATTTTCCAGTTCCTTGCTGATAATAGATTTAGAAATGCTTATTTCTGTCATACATGTACATTTAGCTGTAAATATTCATATTAAAAAAAATATTAAAAAATTATACGCCATTATTTATTTTTACACTAATTAAAAAGTTTGAACATTGACTAAGAACAAAGACAGAACATAACTATTGTTGCTCTGTTTACATAGTGTCTTTCTAATAATAAACTCTAAAGGTTAATCACAAGCATAGAGGTGAGAGCCATTTTGTTGTACTTTTTTCTTCTCCTTTTTATACAGAAGAGACAGTACATTTCCTACAGATATATTTACACTGGTGCTTCTAGGAACCCTGTGCTGTGAACCACTCACATTCAAATATGACACACTCAAAAAAAATTTTTCTTTATTCAAGGGTTCTTTTATAAAGGCACTGGTTCTATTTAAAACCATGAAAACTAAAATAACCACTGCTTTCTCTGCTTAAACAAGTTTTCTTGCTCAAATTAAATCTTTTAAGTGTCTTTAGATTAAAAGTTAAGAACCAGATTTGCTATATTATAAAACACACTTTTCACATTTAAAATGGGTAGGTGTTTCTGAGATAGTGACTAAAATTACACGTAGGGTTACCTAGAACAACTCAGTGTATGTTATGATTTATGCTGTGTGATTTAACCTTCAACACAGACTGTGTGGCAGTTTTTGCATGTTCAGTTACAGCTTAACAACTGAGCTTTATGGAAACTCCCACATGTAAAAGACAGCTCACCATCACTTCCTTCCTCTGAAGATCTGACAAATTATGATCAGAGTGAAAACAAGAAAACAGGAGGAAGAGAGAAAAACAAAACACGGACGAAGTTAGAATAGAAGCACTTCATAAAAGTATTTAAGATTATTTTATCTTAAAGAAAAATTTTGTTCTTCTACATACTTGCCTTTTTAAGCCTGTAAGAGGGCTGAACAGAGATTGGAAAAAAATACTTCCTGACATTGTCTGCATCAAAGTGGCGCCATGAATAAGATGCTTCTGCGAGGGTTAATCGTCATAATTTTTCTGCATTCAGGTATGTTCTAATGTACAATCTGTGTTAAAAACATGCTTGATATATTGATAAAGTTCAAGTAAAGTAAATCAAAATATATGGAATATTAAATGTTTTACGTTTTGTTATGAAAATATTTATTGGTTTGTTCTTCATGAAATGTTTAAACAAAAACACAAAACATCAAAAATACTGAAACATTGAACCCCTGAACACACTGTAAAAACTATTAATGCCAATACAAGCAAAGTCTCACACGCGCGCGCACACACACACACACACATATATATATATATATATATATATATAAGAATATATAAGAACCTTTTATTTATAACACTAATACGAAGCATCAGCATCATGATATGTGATCAGTTTGAATCACATATTTTCCTTCTTCAGTTGTGAAATTTATGTCAGAGTGGAGGGTAACTAACAAACATCATAGCTTGATAACTTTTATAACTCAAAGTACTTTTACATTTGATATTCTTATTTGAACAAAAGTAATGTTCTTGTATAAATAAGCATCAAATAAAGTGGTCCAGAAAAGGCAAGTGAGGATCACAAATTTCAAATAAACCCTTAAGTTAATAACATTTGAAAGTTTCAATAGTTTTAAACAAGTGAAATTGCTTTGAAGCTTGTGCACTCAAGTATGATACATATTATACACCTTAGGCATGTGCAATGTAAATGTAGATATATTTTATTATATAGATTAAAAATAAACTTGAGAAAATAGTACAAAAAGTAAATACTTTTTTCAACAACTACTTCGTAAGAGAAGTGATAAAATTTGATTGAGTACAATTTGAGATAACATCACATGAAAAGCACATTTGTGTACATTTGCTTCTTTATTTATTTTTCTGTACACTGCTGGACTTGATTACCATTGATGTATATTTGAAGTCTGTACTTTTAGTGAACAAAAATGTATCTGTACAGGATTTTTTTTTTCTGACAATGTCCTGATCAACAGCTGAAATTTAAAAAACACAAA
The DNA here is from genome assembly GCF_029633855.1 of Hoplias malabaricus. Lineage (NCBI taxonomy): Eukaryota > Metazoa > Chordata > Actinopteri > Characiformes > Erythrinidae > Hoplias > Hoplias malabaricus. The sequence goes on from NC_089808.1 coordinate 30,813,604, forward strand.
CACCAAAGATCCAACAATTCAATTTTTTCAGCATATTTTCATGATATATTTGATATGATATATTTTACAGTACTTGGAAAACTGTATACAATGTGCTAATATTGTTACATTTTAAAAATAGAGGGTACAGTGACTTAGTACTTCAGTGCTTAGTGCTTAGTATTTCACATAGTGTATAGCACTAAGTGTAAATAAAAACAGGCCAAATGAATTATGGTCTGTTTTTACAATATACTGTTTGGTCCATGTTCGGAAACCACATTCAAAGTATGCTCAGAAAAAAGCATGCTATTTATGGCAATAACATAAATAATCAAAACAACCAAAAAATATCAAATGAGTGTGGTATAAGATGTTTCTGTGATTTTTCATTTGTAGGTCATTTCTTCTTATATCGTAGCAGTGGCACTATATAAACAGTAGCAGTAGCTCATGAATAAAAACACAATAATAATCACATAATTATCATGCACAATCAACATGAGTAAAAATATTTGTGAACCAACCAATCACATGGACACGTGGAATTGTGCAACACTGTGCTGCAGAAATGGAGGAGCCTATAAACGGTCAGTGGGCTTCTCGAGTGTGTTTGTACGTGTGCTCAAAGGTACGAGTGTGCCTGTCATAGGTTTGTGTGTGTTGGTGTGTGCCTTTGCTCATGTGCGCACCTCCATGTCACATTTTACGAAAATTTAAAGTCCATGATGTTTTTTCACACCCCAGTCCCTTTAAAGGAGCTGTAAAATATTGTCTGAGATTTTATTTTTTTTGTGAAATGTTACTGTGAGGGTGGGAGCAGGCAGGCAGGAAGAGGACAGATTAGTGGGAGTGGGCGGGAGTGTGATTAAGAAATCTGGCCTGTGCAGACCTCTATGTTCAAGTTCAAGTGTGATTATAGACTGACTAATGTAGCAATAGAATGATAGTTTAATTAATCCAGTTAACCACAGTCTGTTGTTCATGGGTGGGACATTCTAACTGTGCTCCGGTTTCCTCCCGCAGTCCCAAAAAAAAAACCACACACACACTGGTGAATTGGCGACTCAAAAGTGTCAATGTGTGTGAGTGTGTGCTGCTCCGCAAAGGACTGGCATCCCCTTCAGTGTGTGTTCCTGCCTTGCGCCCAGTGATTCTGGGTAGACTCTGGACCCACTGCAACCCTGAATTGGATACAATTTAGATACAATCAGTTACAGGCAACGAATGAATGACTGAATGAATGAGCCAGTTAAAACTCCATTGCTGGTCCCTACATGGGTGTGGCCTTACTGTCCATAAGCTTAATATAGTTTGTTTCACACCTATAAACCACTAAGTGTCAGTTACTTACTATTTTCAAATGCATATATTAGCTCAGTTCTTAACTTCTTCTGGAGAAAAAGGCGAACTTGCCCATGAACTGTGTAAATATTCTATATTTTCTATAGATAAGTATACATTTTTAATAGCAGATTAGGTATTACCAAAAAGCCCTGAATTGTTAAGAATTAAATAATAATAACAATTAATAATAAATCACTTTTTGTGGAATGTTTTTTAGTAATTTCAGTGTGTAGTGGGTGGATATTTAGACAAGCACCTGAATTAAGTGTAATCGTATTCATTAGTTAACAGCCTGGTATATTCAAATATCCAATTCCCAAATGCAACTTAGATGTTTGTAAGTTGGAACTCAAGCGTTCTTCTGTTCTTCCAGGTAATTCTAACAGCAGTTTGAACATCAGTCAGATGTTGGAGGGATCCCGCCTAAATGTGACCTGCAAGTTCACCGGTGAAGACAATATATCTCAGATCAACTGGGAGAGTCTGCAAGACTCTAACCGCACAAACATAGGCTCCTTTCTGCCCCAGGGTGGTAGCAATATGCCTGAGCACATGAAAGTCCACACTGAGTGGAAGAAGAACGCTCAATCCTCCATGTCTCTGGAATTGTCAGTGTTAAATATGAGCGCTAAAATCTGCTGTGTGTTCATGACATTTCCTTCAGGGATCCTGCGGCAATGTACCCACATCAAAGAAGAAATCATCCACATGAACACCATGAAAAGTATTACACCTCTAAATGCATTTCACACATCATTCCCCACCTTGGGTTAGTACTGCCAGCACTCAGCATTTAAACGTGGCCTGGTGGTAAGGGAACTGGGCTTAGGGAACAAGTTTGATCCTCAGAGCTGGTAGGTCATGACTGAAGCGCCCTTGAACTTAACCCCCAACTGTTCCCCTGGTGCCGTGGCTAGGGCTGCCCACCAATCAGGGCATGTGTGCTCACTAGTGTTCACTAGTATGTGTGTAAATATGGGTTAAATGCAGAGAACAAATTCCTATGTGTGCCAGCACAGTGGCTAATAGTGATTCTAATTCTAACTGATATTTAACAAAACAGTAGATCTCGAAAAAAAAAAAGTAAAAACATGCAAAAAATATATATTTGTATTTTATAAAACACCTACGTGATTTTGATGTGGCAATAATAACAATAACAATATTATACCTAAATCATCACTCTCACAATACAAATTTAAATGAAAAAGACAATATTAACAATATTTTATGTCATTTTGGACACGTTTTGTTTTCAGGAAATTTTCAAACAAATTGAGAGCTGTGGGCTAAAAAGCTGTTATGAGGCTCTGAGAATTTAGAATCTATTAGGTTCAATGTATATGTATTTTAAACTGGTAAATGTTTATAACCAATGTTTGTGCTTGTGTGCACAGTCCTGATATCCTGTGTGTTTTTATCTGAGTATATGATTGTGTTTCTTCAGCTGAGGCACAGGGTGCAGGCTATGTGATGGGAGTACCAGCACAGTTCGGGGCAGTGATAATCGGCTCCATTCTTTCACTCTGGTTCTTCGTCATCACTGTCTCCTGTTGTCACAGCTACTGCTGTAAAAGGTATTGCCACCACTTACTCTATTTAACAAAATGTGGCCCATGAAATTCAATAAGAAACAGCAATATATAGTACATTTACAGAGGATGGCAAAAACTTTCTTAGCTTTCAGTGTAGGTTAACAACATTTCATTCCACATAATGTTTAGAGCATTTACGTTGTTTTTTATTGATTTAAGTTTTCAACAATATGTTAAAGTTAAATGCTAAAGGAAAACTTGTTTGGATAACCTGTTTTTATAAATATTGTTGATATACATATTGGAATATAAATAGGATATTTATTACTGGACAGGGATGTTATTTGCACATGTCTAATATATTTGAATCTTGTAAATTAAAAGAATCTCTTTCTTTACTTGAACATCTTCATGGGGAAAACTCTTGTTTTCTAGAAGACAAGTGTTTAATGTGCAACAGGCATATCTGACAGACACATCCGCATCTACGCAGGTAAGACTAAATTATATCAAATTAACCTAAGCCTTTCTTTTCTGAGTTTCTGAGACACTGTTTTTGTTTAGAATGAAGAAATCTAGTTTATATCATTAAGTAAAAAACACTGCAAGCTGACATTTACAGAACCAGGCTTGTTTGTAGGGGCTGATGTCAGTCATCTCTGTCAATGGGGGTGCATCAAACTGACCTTAGAGATGAAGGCTTACATTTGTGGTGTGTGAATTTCCTGTGTTTTATTTTTTCTCACTTGTACAGTGGTTAAGAGGTTTTAGCCAATGTTTTTCTCAGCACTTTCTCAAACACATAGATAGCAATCGCTACAGTTTCCATTAAGTCATGGCAAAAGGCACAAAAAAAAAAAGATAATTATAAGTCATATCATTTGAAGAGTTGACATTTCCTTTGTAGCTCAGATCAGACATGCAAGCATATTTCCAGCTGCTTTAGTCAGCTTTTTAAAACAAAAAAATAATTTCAAGAGCTTTATAAAGTTAAATTTTTTTATAAAGGTAGACTCCTAAATGTGGTTCTGTGGGTCACTGATTTTTATATGACCATTATAAATAAAAACATTTCCAAAAACTTAGAGGAAACCACTAATATAATGAACACAAAATAGAAAAACACAAAACAAAAAATAAAATGAAAAAAAAAAACTAAAAACATTTTGGCCAAAATCCAGAGATGTTGACATCTATATTCTTAATACTTGATGCAAACTACCTTCATGTTTAAAATGTTGAATTATTGTTATTGTATATTAAATGTATTTATTGGATGATGATGATAAATGAATTTGTAAATTTTATTTGACAAGGGACTCACTAACCTGTCTGAATATTTCATATTTTGTTGTTTTTTTCAGCATCATGTTCAATGTGTAACTGCCTTAAGCATTCACAGTGTGACCTGACAAATCTTTTCAGATCATTTACATTCACACAATGTAAAAAGCAGCTAAATATAGAAGGGCTGATAAGTCTGCTCTGAACTATATATATCTATGTAAAAGGGATACCAAATATGCATAAGGTAATATGACTGGCTGGTGGAAATTCTGCATTATTTGTGTTTCTGTTCTACTCATCCAGGCATAGTACAATGTCTTTCTGCTTTCATAGAGTGACATGCTACATATATGCAATGTTTGTTTGAATATTTACCATGCTCTGCTTCATTTGTTTCACTGTTGCTTGCTGTTTTCTTAACATTTTAAACAAATACTCAACCAGCTGGCTGGCCTCAGCATTTCCCCCTTAGAAGATCACCAGTGCCATTTGAGTAGATGCTCATTTGCTGTATTAGCTAAAGTTGAGTGTGTTACATGAGTCTTTGAAAGGGTAGGTTACCTTGTGACACTTTCAAGAGCAGTTCTGTTTTGCAGCTTGAAATAAATTGCAGGCAGTGCTGTTTATAAACCAGTGCACAATACTACAAGCACTAAATGTGTCACATTTTTCAAACCCACATTTGATCGCTGGGTTTTGATGCAAATTACTGTTATACATAATTGCATGACACAATTTCTCTGCTAACTTCCTAATTACAGTTATACACTGCACAGCTAGAAACAACAAAGAAATGCAATACACCACAGTTCTAAGTCAAGGCTTCTGGATAGATAGCAGTTATTCACATGTTATATACATTTCATTTAAAAAAAAAAAACATTGCATTGCAAGGTGTCCTAAGAGGTAGTTGAAGTTGAGTGTATTCCAACTGAAATTTGTTCTCTTCTCTGCCACCTGTCCCCTCCCTTTGTACAGCAAGTTGTCATTTGTATATGTGTGATGCCTTGTTGCAAATGTATTAATACATCTTAAACAATTTTCATTCTGTTATGCTATTATATTTTCAATGCGTTCTGAATACATATGACAATAATAGTAATTGCTCTGGCCTCAAATGATATAATGTAGTGTATAAGATTAATGAATTAATCTTTATGTATGCAGCTGGAAGAGACACAAGAAACACCCATCACCCCTGGCTTTGACCCTGCAAAACTATACGCTAAGATTAAAGAGGATCTTTACTATGGCCGGCTTTGGAAGTCTTACCAAGGCAGATCCAGGCTACCAGTACAAGGATCCCCATCTCCCCCGAGGCAGATTTACTATCAGCTAGGTGAGAAACCATCACAGACGAAGGATGAAAGTCCACCTAAAGACACTGATACAATGTTATCATCAAAACCAGAAATTAACTCAGAGTCCTCATTAACTTAGGCACAAACTGTAAGTTGCACAACATAGCAAAACCTTAGCCTGTGCAATTGTGCAAAATATAAGGGAAAAGAAGCCAATTATCACCTGTCCACTCTATTATACATGTCTACATTGTTGGCCCACCTTATAAATGTAAAGTAAAATGTAAAAACAGGAGCTCATCTGGTTTTGTGTTAGCCCTTAATCCAAGGACACAGGAGAATATTGGCCAGAAGTTTTTTGTGTACTTTTCTCAGTCCAGCAATTGCATAGAAGTGTTTAAATTAGACATAGCACTGCTATGTCTGATCCATTCCTACAAGTGCAATACACACTAACAACAACTATTATCCCCCACCCAAATAATACCTGCTCAGATATCAAAACTTTTTGAACTCTATGTCTTAGAGACATGGCTGATTTGAGAGCTTGCGTGAATATATATATACATAGCAAATGCACTTGCATTGAATTTATAAGTATATTTAATTGTTTATAAAAGTTATTTTATGCTAACACATGTAAACTCATTGAGTGCTGCACATTATGTATCTATCAAATAAAATTGTTCAAAAATTCTGTGTCTTTGCCTTGTTCATAAAAACATATAAATTGATTTCAGTTATATTTCCTTTAGATCAACTGAAATTTTCTATATTTCAGAAATTTCTATAATTTACTGCGAGATAATATTTAAGAGTTGTTTATATGTACACTATGCACTACAGGTGTATCATAAAACATTATATATTACTTACCATTATATTACTAATTATAAGTAATATAGTACATACAAACAACACTTAAGTATTATCCTGTAGTAAATGATTCAATTAGTGAAATTGTGTTTTAAATCTATAGACATCATAGTGCATTATAGATAAATAAAATTTCACAATAATACTCCCTGAAAAGTTACATTCCCTGCAAAATATTCACCCAATATATAGTACTATGTTTATATATGAATATATTAAACTAATGTATTTGTATTTTAAAGTTATGAAAAATAAATATTCTCATATTTTGAGATTTATGGTACTTTTATAAGGTATTTACCTTTTAAGCATTGTTGATGTGTCTGTTATATATTTTCACTTTACAGTCTTTGTTTTGAGGTGTAAACAGTTTATGGCGGATGTGGTTTCGAGGATATCTGTGCCTTAGACTCCTAGGCAGAGGATGACCTTTTTCTTTCTGTGTAGTGTTTCTTTCGCTTGGTGGCACTATGGCTCTAGTTTTGGGTAAATCCAAGTCCGGAAATCACTGGATTTCTTGAAGCTCATAGCCTCGACTCCTCAAATCCTTTTTTAATGGTTGCATTGCGCACCTATGTTAACTATTTTATATTATACACGTATTTTATTATTATATTTATTGTAATCGAGGGTTTGCCTAAATAAAATTGTTATTAGTGGAGGAGACACCGTGGTAGATGGACCAATAACACAACCAAATATTTTTCTCCCCAACCCTCCATTTTTTTACTGCCCTCTGGGACACTGCAGACACATATTCAGTAATCTAGTCTGCATGAAAGTCTGTTACATTATTATTATTGTTAATTTTTATTTATTTATATATTTATTTATTTATGTATATTTTATTCTCATATTACTACCAGATTTTCGCCACATAAAGCCACAGTCTTCCAGATAATAACACGGTTCCAACTCCAGATCGTCTGAATGTGTGATTCGTGTGTGTATACAGCAGATACGCAGACTCGCGTACCTGTGTTTTCCCGACAGGATTCCGTGCATTTTTTTTACGAGCGCCCATCTACTGTATGTCTGCTCGGCCGATTCTCACTGTTTCAGATATACGATCTGAGGGCAGGGCCGAGAAACAAAATCACAACCGATTTCACCCGCACTCCACTATTTGTCGTTTTTTTTTTTTGTCATCCCCCAATCCTTCCATCTACTCCCATTCGTTTCGCACACACCTGACATTGAGTTTCATTTGCCCGACAGTCACTAGACTTAATAAACTCCATCAGAGTAGGTCCCCAAGCTCTAATCCACAGCCTTACTGACATATTTTTTTAAGCTTTAAGCACCTAAACCTTTCCCAGAGCAAGCACAACACAAATATCTACCACACCTTATCACAGCAACACCTTAGCAAAAACACTTATAATATCACTCATTAGCAACTACTAAAGAAATACCTTACCAAATCCATAGCAACTATAGCAACCATAATAGCAACACCTTAGCAACCAACATCTGCCATAGCAACACCTTAGCAACCAACCCCTATCCATACAGCAGCACCAAAGTAACCAGTTGTGTATTATTCAAAAACAGTACTGGGATCCCATATCTACACCATAGCCGTCATCAGCCAGCACTAGCAACCATTTACCAACCTCATATCAGTCAGTTAGAAACAGCACCCACCTTGGATACCACACTGATGTAAATCCAACACAGCGTTAACATTTTTAACCTAATTTATCTCTCAGTTGTTGGTAATTTTTTGTATTACTTTATTGTGTCTCTGTTTTATTTAAATAAGTTTGAGGAAATTAATAACTAGTTATCTTGTACACAGACCAGTAATCTGCAGATTATCTCATGAGCGGTCCGATGGTGGATCAGCAGTGGCCTACAGTCTGTGGTGTGCTGACCTTATTGAGCTATTGTCTGGGCATAGCAAAACTAGGGTGACCAGACGTCCTCTTTTCGTCGGACATGTCCTCTTTTCGGGACCTAAAAAATGCGTCCGACCGATTTCTAAATCTCCAGAACTGTCCGGAATTTTGCCGTCCACAGTCATAGTCGCAGTGGAATCAAGTGTTCAAGGGGTCGGTGCTCAGAGCAGAAATGGGACACATTTCACAGCCTGGTTCCGCTCCACATCAGTGTTTTACTGGAGCCTCGAACAGAAATGTGATGTAAGTTTTTAAGGTCATTTATTATCTTCTTATCTGGAAGCGTTTGTTTCATACGAGCCTCTGTGCAGTTTTTCTGTTTAACATTAACTTTAGAAGAAAACAGGCCAACTCTAACCGGATAATTAAAACTGGAACAGGGGAGAGACTGAATTATATATCACCTACAGCACTTTTATAAGACAGATCTTATTAAATATGAAAATATTTTAAATATTTAAAAGTATGAAATATATTTTGCCCTGTGAAGGACTGGCGCCCCCTCCAGGGTGTATTCCCCCCTTGCGCCCAGTGATTCCGGGTGGGCTCTGGACCCACCGCGACCCTGAACTGGATAAGCGGTTACAGATAATGAATAAATGAATGAAAATATATCTTACATTATGTCTAGAGCCCAGCGATGCTCTGATCATTTATCATATTATTTCTGGTTGATAAAGTGTGGTGCGTGCTTTTAGTAACCTTTAAAAACACAGTTAAAAGGTAAACTCGTCTGTTTCTGTCATGATCATGTGTTTTCTGGTGTAAAATCGCTTTAATACAGGACTTCAGGTTTGAACTTTCGTATGAACAGGAAATAACAGGTTTCAATGATAATAAACTGTCAAGAAATTACAAAAATATTATTTTATTATTTCTGATTAGGGCAAACTGTTGAATCAAAAGGAATCTGTCCAAAAAGGAATTTGTTATTTATCTTGTTAATGAGCATCTGTTCATGTGTTACATTTCAGCAGCATAGTTGCATGCAAGCATTGGTGCTGCCAACCTGCCCCATGTGTCCTCCTTTTTGAAAACTCAAATATAGCCACCCTAGACAAAACCATAACACGTAGCAAAACCATAAAGACCACAGCCTAACAGACAGTGGTAACCATTTAAGCTTTGCAACAATTCATGCCTTGGTTTATTTGAATAATTTGTTGTTTAAACAAAGTGTCACAGCAAAATGGATGGAGTCGTGAACAAACCATATTCTCCTTTTAGAGAGCGTAGGGATAATGTGATACAATAAAAATGTAAAAATGATTTCAAGTTCTTTGTTTAATTTGATAAAAGGCCGAATAATGCACTCAAAACCTAGGATTGAGTCGGTCCCAGGCGTTTCGATTTTCACAATCAAGTCCAAGAGTCGATACCGACTCCTACACCAGTCTATGAATCTTTTGACGTCAACTCAGGGGTTCTTCTTGTAGCAAAAACCCAGGGATTTGTTTGGTCCTTTCTTTGAATTTGTCAGAGAAGTCATAACGCCTTAAGTGCTGACATACACCCTGTAATGTAGACATCCGCGTAGAATGTGCATGTTCAGTAGTTTTACCTCAAGGTCAAAATGAGGAAAGATTAACTTGACACAGACATAAACCGAGAGAATTATAACGCTAGTCAAAGTGTTCATCAGAGGGTGAAGTTCAAGCGGATAAAACCCCTCTCTGTGTCCACGTATTCATGTGCTGAACCAAGACGGACCAACGTTAGATTCAGGTCAGATCACGAGGTGAGTTTCCAATTTTAAAGTGAACAGAATATGATGTTAAAAAAAAAACAAGAAGGATTTTAGCCTGCACAGACTTGTTTAACAATATTTTCTCAAATGCATTATTATGACTGATGTTGTGGGTATTGGCATTTTTGGGCAATCTCTAACTAAAGTGATAGTACTACAAATAAAAAAAGTACTTCCAAAAGACAAATATCAAAACAACTAGGAGTATAGCTACACTACACAAGAGCTAGGCTGGCTGCAAGATGAACATGGACTTTGGTATCTGAGCTAGTGGACCCAGGTGGAGAGATTTTGTGTTTGAGTTGCTTTATGTGTAGACCATGTTCCCATTACACGACCTTGGAAGTATCCATATGAGGGTCCCAAAAGAACTTGCTGGTACTCAGCTGGGCTGTCCATATGGGACCCGCATAGGGTATTGGCTGGGACTTCTGATTTTGATGCACTGGGCTAGAATAACTTTATAAAACTTAAAACAATACGATAAAATGAGACATGACCAAATGAAAATCAGCATAATTTAGCCAGCAGAATAAGCCCAAAAAGGAATTTATACTTAAATATTAACAAAAAGAAAATTTTAAAAGACAAATTTTCACCAATATACTCAAGTACAGGTAAAATCATTATGATCAAATATGTCAGCATTGTACCTGAGAACGTAACAAACATTATTGTCGTTCAGGCTAAGCTTATGGGTTTTCTCTTTCATATTAAATTCATAACAATCTGTATACAGACAATAGAAAAAATGCATGTATAAAGATTGATTTGTTAAGAGACATTTAAATTTCATGAGCTAATGTCTGCAAAATTTTGGCCTACCCTCTCAGAAAGTATTAATAAGAACTTACTGTTACTTATCTTACTGTTTCTTTATTGGTTTCTTTGCACTCACACACTAAGTACAATCATTTTGATGTGATGTTGTGATGAAACAATCTGAGACTAATCATAATGTAGAATGAGCATGTTCTTAATTGCTACAACAAAGGCAACTGCTTTTTTTTATTTATGAAGTTCACAAACAATCAGCATCAACAAATTATACTATGTTTATACTATACTGTAAAATAGTCATTGTTTTTCATTATTAAAATTTTGTTTGTTTTTAAATTAAAATTTCATGAGAATATTGAATCCTAAACTCACTCCAGAGAACTGAAAGCAAACAACAAGTACATTTGTTACAATCCTAACAAGAATATAGTGAAATCCTGAATATAGGTTAAAGTAGAAAAATGAAAAAAAGTTGTAAATTTTCAGGGAATGCAATGGCACAGTGTTTGGGAGAGAGTGATGGATTAACCTTCTGGCTGGCCACAATGCAAGACTATGATGAAGTGATGGCCATATCAGAAGACATCTATGGTGGCAATGACTACCTGCCTCACCGATACCACAGCTGGATGACAGAGCCAGACAGAGTCACCATAATTGCTAGGAGAGATGGACAGTTGGTAAGACGGATAAAAAATAAACTGATAGATAATTAGTTGCATGTAAAATTGCCAAATCTAGGTTTAAAACGTACATGTGAGGTAAAAAGTATTCCATTTTGATACTGAAAAATGTAGTTTCTATTTTCTATGCATACCTGTCAAATATTGAGCTTATCTGTGAGCAACGTCTGTTTGCCTGTAGGTGGCGCTGGAGTCTGGGCTGGTTGTGGATGGAGGTACGACAGTCGTGGTGGAGGGCCTTCGGGTGTGTCCAAGTGAAAGAGGTCATGGTGTGGCTGGAGTGATTCAGAGAATGACTGACAGATACATTAAACAGGTTTACCCAAATGTAAATACCAAGAGACTGACGAGAGGTGATGACCCAGGACCTGAAAAACTCTCCAAGTTCATTGTTCTAGCTCGGCGGGTAAGAACATTTTGTTGTTCACATACTATGTTGTTTATATCTAGTTCAGATATAAAAAAAAAAAAAACAACAACAAAAAATACATCACCCATTTTCAAATCTTACTGTTGTGTTAAAGTTTTTGCACATAATTATTAATAATAAAATCTGTGACTCTTTTTGGTACAGCCATTTGTCCCTGCGCATACTAAGAACTGAAATTTGTCACCAAATAAAAACAAAGATTCTTTGTATGTTTTGCCTATAGCTATTGTTTTTAGATACTGTCATATTTTTGATATATTTATTAAGTTGTTTCCTCATGTTTGCATTTCAGGCTGTCCTGTCTTTGTGTGGAGAGGCTGAGAGTTTTAAAAACTTTGTTTTAGCTCTGAAAGCAAAATTTGGCAGCTTAGAAAAGTCAGATGGATCTGCCAAACCCCAACTAACTGTGCTGAAGGACAAACATCACCTCAAGGCTGTACTCCTAGACCCTGGCCTTTCCTCCAGACTGCAGCTTCCAGCAGGTTCTATCATCCAAGACTGGCAACCTCTGAAGCCAGTTGAAAGCAACTTGGAAGTCTTAAACCGGAGAAATCTGACTTGGTTAGTAGATAGTTCTAATGACACACCAATATTCATGAGCTTGTACACACCTCCTTACCCCGTTCCATTTAATGGAGGTTCTTGGAGGGTGAATATAGATATGTATGGGGAAGACCTTTCCCTGGCAAAGAATGCACTGATAACCAACTTGGAGCAAGTAAGCAAGATTTATGGCATTGTTTTTGTTCATATCTACATGCCCCAATCTCTATGGGAAGGCTTGAGAACATTCTGTGAGGGAGATGGTGGTATGAAGCAATACAGGGATTACTGGGAGCAGCTGTTTCTGGAAAGCGAGATGTGCAGAAGCGGGTATTAAGAGATTCTTTGAGAATCTCGACCAGAGCTGATCATTATTGAGCAAATCAAAGGGGAGATATCACTTAGATCGGAGGGCATTAAAGACCAATAATGTCAGTAAGCGCAGTTCATTCTGTGTGTTATATACATTGTGTAGCAGACATTTTTTACTAGCATCCGGTTACAAAATTTTTCAGCATTTGCTTATGAATATAAATATATTGTCTACATTTCTAAATTTTTATTCTACACAAAAGCATTTATAGTTTTGTCTTTTGAAATTAACCCTGTACTTTGTATTACTGGGCTGGTTATATAGCTACATGGAGGTCTCTGAAGTCTGATATATTTTTGTGCATGACCACGAAAAGAAGTAACATATTTTTAACACAAATAATTTTATTAGTTCATTTTTAATTAAGTTGCCATGATTATTCTGGTTTGTCATGATGCTCCCTACTTGAGTTCTTTATATATTATATATAGGCGGCACGGTGGCACAGCAGGAAGTGTCGCAGTCACACAGCTCCAGGGACCTGGAGGTTGTGGGTTCGATTCCCGCTCCGGGTGACTGTCTGTGAGGAGTTGGTGTGTTCTCCCCGTGTCCGTGTGGGTTTCCTCTGGGTGCTCCAGTTTCCTCCCACGGTCCAAAAACACACGTTGGTAGGTGGATTGGCGCCTCAAAAGTGTCCGTAGGTGTGTGTGTGTGTCTGTGTTGCCCTGTGAAGGACTGGCGCCCCCTCCAGGGTGTGTTCCTGCCTTGTGCCCAATGATTCCAGGTAGGCTCTGGACCCACCGTGACCCTGAATTGGATAAGCGGTTACAGATAATGACTGAGTGAATATATTATATATATATATGGGAGAAAGAGAAATATTTTTAAACCTGCCAAAAATTACATTTCACATACTCTCATATATATTCCTTATGTTTAAATTACAGTAATTTAAAAAGAAATTTCACAAATGCCCATTTAAAGTGGAATTTAATATAGCCTCGTCTCTGACACAGTAATATTGATTAAGATTGTCCTGTCTATTTGATAATCTGTGGTTGGCATATTTGATAGCATTATTAACATTATTACGTGTGTGTGTTTGCTCACCATGCACTATTTTTGGTAATATTCTCATTTTTTTCTGATTAATGCTATTTTATTGAAATGATTTATTGAAAATCATTACTTAATACTTATTATAACATAATCAAAATTTGGAAAACATCTCAGAGTATGGTTTTTGAAAATTATACACATTCATAAGCACACATGAAACATTATGTCTGCCACAATAAACCACATTAAATAATGTGCCTCAAAAAATAGTGAGTGGGATAGATCTAGATCCTCTTATATGTACTAAGTAAGAAATTGATGGAGTAGAAAGGAGCTTAACATTGTGGAAAATCAGTCTCTTTTCTCACCACAGCTCTGTATAATTGCCTGTTAGCACAGAAAATTGTACAAAGATTCCTTGGAGGAAATGTATGATGTATGTACTACGAAATTAATGCACTAACGCAGGGCCAAGTGTTAATTCGATATAAACATATTAATTTGCATTTTAACTTCATCTGCTTCTGTATTTATTCATTTCCCTTCATGTTGTATGTTGTCCTGTTTATTTAATCTTCTAGTACTAATTCGACCTTTCTTCTTTTGCCCATCAAAAAAATTTTGTAGTTTCTGCTTTGCTTTTGTTGTTCCCTTTCAACTCTCTCCTCCTCCATTCTTTCCTTTATACATTTTCACCTGTTTCACATCACTCCGTTTCCGCAGAACCATGTGGTTTGCCATCACATTTGTTTATCATTAATTTAGTCTCTGAAATGCTGTACCTCTAACCAGACATTATTACCAGCTGCAGGCACACCTCCATTATCATAATAATCATAAACCCTATTAAACTTACTAAGGGAACCAATGGAAAGCTCTTGCATGTTTTTGGATTTATCAAGCAGCCACAATATGTTGCGTTAAACTAATATATTTAGGTTGTATGTAATGTAATGGATAGTTTGACCTGTACCTAATCAGACTTTGACAGGCCTTCTGGTTGTGTTTGAATCTGCATCAGAATGCTCATTGCCACTGGATTACCCTCTAACCATGTGTCTCATCATCAGACTGTTGCAAAATACCTGCTCTCAGCAAAATTACTGCTCAGTGCAGAATACTGATTGGGAAGTGAGGATCTAATATTAGCATTGAAAGAACTAATAGTAGCTAATTTGCAAACAAATGAGCAAGGTTAAAACCATTTGTCGTATATTACTCTCATGACAGCTTGATTGATTGGTTTATTCATTAATCAAAGTCATTTTCAATGCACACGCCTCATACTGCATTAGCAGAAAAAAGCTGCTTTGTTCTTGTCTGGTATTCAGTGCAAAGATACAATGTAATTCTGTAACTAACAGAGCACAGTGTTAATCCTTCTATTCAACTTACACCGAATAAAGGACCTGGTTAATGCTTAACACCTGAGCAATGAATTAGCAAATGGTAAAAGTCTTTGAAGGTTGTGTTCTGGCGGATTGATGTTTATTTAGTGTTTGCAATGGTGTACAGAAGGCTTTAAATTAATTTTTTTCAGATATTAGTGATAACAGTCAAGATGCTTCAAAGCTGATAATTATCATGATGTGGCTATTTAAACTTTAAACATCTAGCTAAATAAACTTCTGAGGAACAGTTTTGCTAACATTTTTGCAAATCATTAATTATATGATAGGGCAAGTTCCCAACATTTTCCTGTTTTTCAAAGTGCAACATATAATCTCAAGAAAATTATATTTTCTTTTATTAAACTATTTGTCCATACATAGCCTCCATGAAAAAAAATATAATACTTGTTATATTTGTTTTAGAATTATATTTTTTAATGCTTAAAAAAGAAAAAAAAACACTAAATGTAGGACAGAAAATGGATTGAAGCTGCAGTGGACTGTATTATTTTTGTGGGGTGCCCATATAAAAAAATATATATATATTTATATATATAGATCATTTTTAGAGATCAACCCCAGCCTCCATAGAAATTTGTGAATTATTAACTGAAAAATGTGCACATGAAACACTAATGCAGAGCTTTGAACAACATAACCAAGGCATGGTTCAGAACACATTGAAACACAGATAAGAAGTTGAAGCATGCTGGATTATGCTTAGTTCCTTCTATCAGGCACTAACAGGCATAAACTGTTCCACTTTTTACTTCCGTTCTGTGAATGAAATGAAACACAGTACAGTTATGACGAATGCAATCAGCACATGAAGAAAAAAACACAAAGAAAGTCCAGTACCAATATCATGCACATTAGAAAATCAATCTCTTTTGAATTAAAATTACAGGACTTGCCTAGAGAAGCACAGAGAATGGCAGAGTTTTTTTGTGAATAAAATGTTAATGCCTGAGGTAAGTGGAGAAAAAATGAATAAATATTAACATGAGAAAATGGGTATGAATTGAGATCAAACATAAACCTGATGTATGGGGTAAAATCCATGCTTTTACCTGTTTTCTACTCCATAATCTTTTATTTTATGTTTTTGTTAGTTCTGATCATGTTTGTTCTGACTACATTTGAAACAAAAATCACATCCTAAGTATGATTAAAAATGCATTTGTTTATTTGTAGTATATAATATTCTGCAGAAGTCATTTAATTTAATTATTTCTTAGGTTATGTTTGATCAGAAATAAGACACATAAAAACCATGCAAGACTTTGTGTTTCAGTGCATTAGCAAATTAGTTTGGAGATCTGAAGCTCCTACTGCTCCACAAACTGAAATAAAACAACCTAGTCAGTTTGTTGTATCCTGCCTAACATACCAAATCATGTCACAGACATTACATTAAGAGATTTCATCTTTAAAATCGTGGAGGAAAACTATCTCCAGTTTTGCTGGGCTACAAATCACAGACCTCAACATTACTGAAAATGCAGAGATGACTTAAATTGTATAAAACATTAAATGAAACCGGGGCGGCACGGTGGCGCAGCAGGTAGTGTCGCAGTCACACAGCTCCAGGGACCTGGAGGTTGTGGGTTCGATTCCCGCTCCGGGTGACTGTCTGTGAGGAGTTGGTGTGTTCTCCCCGTGTCCGCGTGGGTTTCCTCCGGGTGCTCCGGTTTCCTCCCACAGTCCAAAAACACACGTTTCAGGTGGATTGGCGACTCGAAAGTGTCCGTTGGTGTGAGTGTGTGAGTGAATGTGTCTGTGTTTGCCCTGTGAAGGACTGGCGTCCCCTCCAGGGTGTATTCCCGCCTTGCGCCCGATGATTCCAGGTAGGCTCTGGACCCCCCGCGACCCTAAAATTGGATAAGTGGTTACAGATAATGGATGGATGGATTAAATGAAACCATTTGTTAAGACTAAACTTAAAAGGGATGTTAAACTTAACTGAAATCAAACATACTGGCAATGAGTGGAAGCTCCAATAAGGTCATCAAATGATTGTGCTAAATACTGCAAATGTTTTATTTAACTATTAAATCTGCATTTTTAAGACATGAAAAGATCACAATTGAACAGCTTCTTTGTGGTTTCTTGATTATAATATTTATTTTTCAATTAATTCAAAATACAGAATATTTACATTTCTGAACACATATATATTCCAAACATGAGCCAAAAAGGCTTCTGCTTCTTTAAGACAGTCCTCTGCAGTCATCTCTTTTTCCCTGCTTTTTTTTTTTTTTGCCTTATTTTGTGAATGGACCGTGCAAACCCACTCAGAATGTAGCATTGCAGGCAAAAAAAGGACCATTAACGGCACGTGGAACAAAAATATGTGTGCACCGAACCCAAAATAATGTACGTGCATTGAAACGGCAAGTGCTGGCATCATAAAACATTTGCATCCACACTGCATCACGATGACAGACCCAGAGCCATTAATGCAATCTGTTTTATGCACCAGTGTTTTTGTGAATGATTAGAGGCTGTAGTAAAGACAAAGTACATGTTCTTGTAAACCGAAACTCATTCACAAAATCACCATCACTTTTTTTTTGTTCCTTCAGTTTTTATGAATGAAGCAATGCAGACAAGCACAGCAACAGCACACAAAATAAGGCACATCATGTGAAATAGACCCCTATTTAGACCCTTTAGCAGAACAAAATAAACAAGCAGTAGACCCCCCCCCCCCTCCCACACCCCCCAGTCTTCATTTGCCACCATTCTTACCTTCCTCTGGGTTTTTGTGAATGAAATGTGGCTTAGTCTTTCTACAAAAGACTACAGCTACACTTTTAATCCAGTAGTTGGCAGTCCTCAACCATGTGCTATATCACAGCATTGCATTTTATACTGTTCAGATAGAATGAAGTCCTACAGACTGGCCCTGTTCATACAGTCTAGGAGTGTATGAAGTGCCTCTATTCTATCTACTCTAGTAACACTATTTCTTTTAATTTCTTTTCCTCCATCTGAGCTCAGCCCAGCTATGTGAGTCATACACATAATAGCAGATGTGATGTAATGAATATGTGGTGGTGGTGGTGCTTGTGGAGTGTGTTTGAGGCCAAATTGAGGGGGTGTAAATGGGGTCCGTACAAATTATGAATAGAGCAAGAAATGCTTGTTAATAAAGACTAGTTCAAAAAAGCGATTTACAGGAGTAAATGTGCAGTAAGAAGGCAACTGTCATTCTGTTGAGATTGGTGATGTTTACGTGGTGCATTTTGAAAGGATTGTGTGGACAATTTAAGCAAATAAGATGAATTCTAGACGTTCTGCTTGAGGCACTTATTTTCTCTCTCTGTTTTTTCTTGTTAATTTTTTTTATTGTAATATCTTTCTGGATCTCTCTCTCTGGGTCTCTGCATTTATGTCTCTCTTTTCACTTCTCACTCTCACTTTGGGTCCATTTTTCTCAATTTCTCTCTGTCTCTCTTTCTACTGGTACTTGTACAGCTTGACCCAGCCATATGACACATGCCAGAGATTGAAGAGAGATAAGAGTTGAAGAGTGAATGGGAGAAACAGAAAGAGGGAAAAGGAGGGGTATTATGGAAGACCAAACCTGCCAAAACCAAAAATATAAATGACTCAATACAATGAATAAATCAAAAAAATTGTTAATAAATAAAAAAAAAAAACATTTTAAAAGCCCAGAAAAAAATCATCATTACATCAATTAATGTCTGTTTCCTGCATGTGTACTGAGTTTACTTTTTCTCTCTCCTGACTAATACCTTTTTACATTTTTTAAATATATTTTTGTTATTTATTTTTATTATTTTATTTTTTTCCTTTTTATTTAATATTTATTCATTTAGTTTTTATTATTTGCAGTATGGCACTGGCAACCATATCAGACTTTACCAGTGCTATTCTGGTAAGATTTATGCCCAGTCCGGAGCGGAGCTCCTGTGATCCCGCCCTTCGAGATCCTGCCTGTCATCCCGCCTTCTGTCCTATCACTTTAGAGTCCAAACCCTCAATGACCATGTGAACATAGTTAATGTTATATTTTATATACTGGACCCAAAAAGCCCCACCGCCCTTCTAAAAATCTCTATGACCAGAGACAGAGAAAAATGAGAGGAAATATTGGCCTTATGTTCAAAAATTGGAGGCAGTTTACAAGCAGCAACACTACAGAACAGAGCCAGAGCTGGCTAATTTTCTCCTGAACAGGTAAAAGCAAATATTTTCTGGAAAAACTATAGACGTACAGACACATATGTATAGATTAAAAGGAGTAAACGCCATAGACTGTGTTTAACATAAAGTATTTTATGCAAAAAAGGTGAATAACAAAATTGAAAGGTGTATGTATCATTGTTTGTTTTAAAGAAAATTACAGAGTCATGTGTATTTCTTCGTGGTGTTTGTGCTTTTTAAACAAATTAAGAAGTAAAAACTGTTTGAAAAACCTCACAGTCATTAATGTAATGTGGAACAGAGAAACAAAATACTTGGTAGTGCACAGCAAATATACATGTTTCTCTAGTAGGAAGATGTTTTAGTGACATGATGTGCACTTGGTTGTGTGTTTTAAGTGGATAAAATGGGAAATAAGAAGTGTTTAAAATGAGCTTAGTTTATAAAGCCTAGCGCTAGCTTTAGCATCGCATAGCTGGAGAATAACGCAAATGAGTCTCTTAAACCCATTTAAGGTGGAAACAAATGTGAATACGAAAAGTGGGGAAAATAACACCAGCCTTGTCTAGTCTAAAATTTGAATGTGGTTTAGATACTACATTCTTGTAAATGCAGGGGAAAGAGGTGGCGGCTCTTTGGAGAGAATAATCTCTGTCGTACCTATAAACATGGATGTATCATAAAATACGAATAAGACTTGTAAATAGATACATGTAAGGTGGAACAAAATGTTTGACTACAAAAATTGTGGATGAGAAGATTTGCCTCCTAGACGACATTTATAGTGGAAGGGAAAATCGATAAGTAACACCAGCCTTGTCTAGTTGAAATATTTAAGGTGGATTTGGACAGCAAAGGCTTGTGAATGCAGGAAGATGGCAGCTGCATGTTCATTTTTTGCGTAAGTAGATGTTTTAGTGAAATGATGAACACTTTTCTGTGTATTATGAACACTATGTGGATTATGGCACATTCTTCTTAGCTATTATGGCCCAAGTTCTTATACTCTCTTGCTTGTTTGCTCTGGGTTCTCAAGAGTGATGAAGCTTTTGGAAACTCATTCACACAAGGTTTGTTTAATTTGAAGGGTGACCATAATTTAAATTAATTAATTAATTAATTAAAAATGTAAAAATTACACACAAAAACATATCTTCAGGTTGGGGCAGAAGGATAGGACCTACAGCGTATGTTCTTTTCTGTGCACATATCTGGAGAGAGAAGAAACTGCAGCTGTTTTTACGTCTTCAGTCCATTTGCCCTTGTAAACCTGGACAGACACTGGACAGAGCCTTACTCATACCCTTCAAGCTCTGTGAGCTCCTCATCCTAATTACACACAAAACACAACACACCAGTCCCACATAATTTCCCAAACAAAGCAGCCATTAATCTAGCTGCACTTCCTCTTCAGTTTAGCACTAGGCTAATTAGCTGGCTGCTTGGAGACAGAGGAAGGGCTTTAATTGATAAACGTGGGCACACCGGCATACTGCGGTGACATGGCAGGACTAATTCACAGGAAATAAGCCCAGGAATGGGGGACTACGAGTGCCATTAGGCCCAGAGCATGCTGGGTAAAGAGGCAGCCATTAGAGAAACATTAAATTAAACTAATTCTCACTCAGGGAGGAACAGAGTAGTGTGGTAGAGAGAGGCAGTGAGAGAGAGCACAGATGAGTGGAGGGAGGGAAAGAGTCAAATGGAAGTGCTTGAAGGGTAAATTGGCTGCTTTAGTTTTGAGATGAAGGCTGATATATACTTCTGCACAGATTCATGTACAAGTCTCCATATCATGACGTAGACATCATGCGCAGATTTTTCATAGGTGTCTGCCAGGGTATCATTAGAACCAATGTACTGGTGTCACGGGTCACTTGGTGGACTGACGGAAGCGGACGCACTTGCTAAAGCACAGATAAAGTTTAATTATAACGAAAGAAATAACAAAATGACAGGCGACAGTAGATACAACACAACACGAAATGAAACTAAACTAACACTTAGACAGACTAGACTGGGGAGCAAAACGGTGAAAGGAAACGAAACAACTGGATATGAAACAACTAAAGTCAAACTGCAGAGACAGACAGAGGAACTAAATAACACGACTGATATGACAAAGGAGAAATGTATGACAAACAGGACGTGAAACAAGAGGGCTTAAATACTGACACAAACGAGACACACCTGGACAGATAACGAGGAGGACGGGTTAACACATGACACGGACGAGGAGGCGGAACAAAGGCGGGACAAGGGCGGAGACAAGGACATAAACAAAACATAGCCATGTGCTAAAAGCACATGACCGGGGAAAACTGACATGACGAGACGAGGGTGTGACAGATGCCCCCCCCCCCCCATGAACTCCTAAACCTCCCAGGCACAGGAGAGGGCACGGAAAAAAAAAACACGGAAGACAAGACTCAAGACTAGACAGGAACAGACACAGGAACTGGGGACACGACAGGACCGGATAAATGAGATGGGAAATGGGACATGACAGGAGACTGACAAAGTGGGGCAACAAGAGACTGAAAAAGAGATGAGAACGGACTGGACAGGACGGGAGTGGACACGAGACTTGACGGGAGACTGGACAGGGTCTTTGACATTGGACATGACACTGGATGGGAACAGGGACTGGACAGAAGACGGGACAGGTGACAGGACTTGAGACAAGACAGGGGGTTAAAAGGGAGACTGGACTGGAGACAAGACAGGTGACTGAACACTGGACGGATACGGAGACTGGACATGACTAACGGGACTGAACATGAGACAGGACAGAGGGTTGAAACGGGGACTGGACATGAGGCAGGACAGATGACAGGACTGGTTGCTGGGAATGGACGGGAGCAGAGACTGGTGACGAGACAGGGAACAAGGCACTGGACCGGACAGAAACGTTAGACTGGACAGGGGTATGTGACTGGACAGAAGACAGGACAGGTGACATGACCCTAGACTGCAACGGGGACTGGACTGGAGAGGGGACAGAAGGTTGAAACAGGGACTGGACTGGACTAACAGGGTACTGGACAGGACTAGGCAGGGGAACAGGGACAAGAACATTTACAGGGACCGACACAAACACAGTGACCGAGACTGGGACAGAGACGAAGGCAGACATAGGTACAGGGACAAGGACAGAGACAGGAACCAAGACAGGGACACACAGAGGAACCAATATAACAGGGGGATGCCCAGGACTGGCAAATATTTGTGGGGCAGTCTGAGAAGCCAGCCTGGGCACAACTCTAGGGATCGGCCCCGAAGTCCTTCGGGCCGACGTATGGACATGACCAGTAGTGGCCGGGGCCACAGTCACGGGGACAGGAGCGGCCGAGGGAGCCGTGCTCACGGAGACAGGAGGCCCTGCAGTGACGTCCACGGAGACAGGGGAACCTGCGACGACGTCCACGGAGACAGGGGAACCTGCGACGACGTCCACGGAGGCAGGAGGACCTGCGACGTCGTCCACGGAGGCAGGAGGACCTGCGACGTCGTCCACGGAGGCAGGAGGACCTGCGACGTCGTCCACGGATGCAGGAGGACCTGCGACGTCGTCCACGGATGCAGGAGGACCTGCGACGTCGTCCACGGATGCAGGAGGACCTGCGACGTCGTCCACGGAGGCAGGAGGACCTGCGACGTCGTCCACGGAGGCAGGAGGACCTGCGACGTCGTCCACGGAGGCAGGAGGACCTGCGACGTCGTCCACGGAGGCAGGAGGACCTGCGACGTCGTCCACGGAGGCAGGAGGACCTGCGACGTCGTCCACGGAGGCAGGAGGACCTGCGACGTCGTCCACGGAGGCAGGAGGACCTGCGACGTCGTCCACGGAGGCAGGAGGACCTGCGACGTCGTCCAAGGAGGCAGGAGGACCTGCGACGTCGTCCACGGAGGCAGGAGGACCTGCGACGACGTCCACGGAGGCAGGAGAAACTGCGACGACGTCCACGGAGGCAGGAGAAACTGCGACGACGTCCACGGAGGCAGGAGAAACTGCGACGACGTCCACGGAGGCAGGAGAAACTGCGACGACGTCCACGGAGGCAGGAGAAACTGCGACGACGTCCACGGAGGCAGGAGAAACTGCGACGACGTCCACGGAGGCAGGAGAAACTGCGACGACGTCCACGGAGGCAGGAGAAACTGCGACGACGTCCACGGAGGCAGGAGAAACTGCGACGTCGTCCACGGAGACAGGAGAAACTGCGACGACGTCCACGGAGGCAGGAGAAACTGCGACGACGTCCACGGAGACAGGAGAAACTGCGACGTCGTCCACGGAGGCAGGAGAAACTGCGACGACGTCCACGGAGGCAGGAGAAACTGCGACGACGTCCACGGAGGCAGGAGAAACTGCGACGACGTCCACGGAGGCAGGAGAAACTGCGACGACGTCCAAGGAGGCAGGAGAAACTGCGACGACGTCCGCGGAGACAGGAGAGGCGCGCGCCGCGCTCACAAAGACAGGAGAGGCGCGCGCCGCGCTCACGAAGACAGGAGAGGCGTGCGCCGCGCTCACGAAGACAGGCGCGGCAGGAGGCGCCGCGTTCACGAAGACAGGAGAGGCGCGCGCCGCGCTCACGAAGACAGGCGCGGCTGGAGACGCCGCGTTCACGAAGACAGGAGCGGCCGTTGGTGCCGCGTTAATGAAGACAGGAGCGGCTGGAGGCGCCGCTCTTACGAGGACAGGGGTTTGTGCTGCTCCCTCAGAGGTGCGCCCCTGTTAGCCCCACCTCCCTCGTCCTGAGGTTGGAGGCTAACAGCCCCTAACCTTAACCCCTCCAAAAAAATTTCCCCGGACCTAAGGGGGTAATCCACCGTCGAGGGGGGACTCCAGCACGCTTCTTCCGCCGACTCTTTCGACTCCCGCTGGCGCAACTACTCGATTCACGAGTCGACTCCTCCGGTATAGGAATCGGAACAGCGCCAGGCAGGAGCTGGAGCCGGCGACTCCATTCCGAGGCCGCTTTCAAAACCTCCCCCACAGGATCTTTGGGGCCTGTACGGAATGGAGTCCGGCGAACGGCACACCCCTTGAGGTAATAGTCTGTGCTAGCTGCGTCCATGTAAGGGTCGTACATTCTGTCACGGATCACTTGGTGGACTGACGGAAGCGGACGCACTTGCTAAAGCACAGATAAAGTTTAATTATAACGAAAGAAATAACAAAACAACGACAGGCGACAGTAGATACAACACAACACGAAATGAAACTAAACTAACACTTAGACTAGACTTGGGAGCGAAACGGTGAAAGGAAACGAAACAACTGGATATGAAACAACTAAAGTCAAACTGCAGAGACAGACAGAGGAACTAAATAACACGACTGATATGACAACGGACAAAGGAGAAATGTGCGACAAACAGGACGTGAAACAAGAGGGCTTAAATACTGACACAAACGAGACACACCTGGACAGATAACGAGGAGGACGGGTTAACACATGACACGGACGAGGAGGCGGAACAAAGGCGGGACAAGGGCGGAGACAAGGACATAAACAAAACATAGCCATGTGCTAAAAGCACATGACCGGGGAAAACGGACATGACGAGACGAGGGCGTGACAACTGGTGCACATGCCCCAGTAAATCATTGCTGTGACCCACTAAAATCACAGCAGTAAACATTATTACAATTTTTTTCCACAAAATAATGAACTTTTGTAAATGGTTCAAAGTAAGTCAGCCATTCAACAGACAAGATAATGACTGCACATAACGATCTGTTTTGGTTATTGACACTTGTAACCATATAACATGCCATAAATATATATTAAATAAGTAAAGCAGACAGTCTGACAGTGAATTATGGTAAGAGCATATAACACTACCCAACAACTTCTCATATGCATCTATATTTTAATGACTGCTCTTTTGGAATCCATAAATTCTAGTCAAAGCCATCTTAAACTAAGAACTGAAGACGGTAACTCAATTCTCTCACATTTTCAGTGTACCCCATGTGTATGGCAGAGGACATGTGGATGCAGTTTTGGGAAATATTTGTGCAAAACTGAGAAGACTATTGTTTCCATTTCTATTTGTTCAACAAAAGACACAAACAAAATGTAAAAATGAATTTAGTATTAATTTGTTATTAATTTCTCATCAATGGCAGAGTAATCTATTTAGTGTTAACAGCCATTTACTAGATGCACAGTTGTGGTCCTACGACCGATTTGTAAGCAGACAGGTACAGCTGTGCCATTGTAAAATTTGTGCATGCTCTAGTACAAGTAATCTAGAAATGTCCCTGGAGTCAGCCAACATACTTTAATGTAACTTAACCTTGCACTAGGAGCAGCATACAAACCAGAACATTTGAAACAAGCAACAAGGAAGATATTCTCATATTCCATTTGGGTCAAGTATTGTTTGGATTTCTTGACCAGTCTGCGTTTACTTGACACACATTGATGCAGAGCCACATGGTTTCTAGTGAAGAATTGGGAGCTGTGCACCTCACTGAGTGCTCAGTTTACACATGAATCATTTCTCTTCATCATAACTCAAAGATTTAGTACATGGAGGCAGACCAAAAAAAAAATATTAAAACCTTTTTCAGTGCCTGTGCACATTCATTTTGGGATCCAGAGCTCCCACCCACACAATGTGAAATAAAACTACCCTGTCAGTTTTATCTGCCTAAGTCTGAACATGGGATGAAATGAGTCATTCTGTTTTTGCTCTGCATCTTGAATAGAGTGTAGACACTTTAGGACAAATTAGGGAAGCCCCCTCGTTTGTGTATCTCCTTTCACAGCACTGGGCATTTCATTATGACTCCAGAGAACTTTGCTAACTTGTGGAAAAGTGGTATATGTCCTTTTTAATATTTGTAGCTTTGTTTAAGCAACTGGTGCAGCATTGGGAACTAGAGCCCAATGATATTTTACTTATTTTATATCAGTTGCAGTAGATTTAATAGAGCATTTGTATTGGTAATAAGTTAACAATAAGGGTGACAGTTGACCCCATGGCAATTCTACAGTCATAAAACTGGCACCGAACTGACAAACAAACAGGAACATAAAAGCACAAAGAAAAATAGTCTCCACACTTTATTTGTGTCACTAACTATAATTTTTCTAATCACAGAATGAGTGAATAAGTGAAATGCATGAGCAATTTTCAAGCTATTATTTATAAGAATAGCACACATGGTAATTTGCTTTATTGTGTTTTTTTAAATAAGAAAGAAAAACAAATGGGTTGCAGTTATTATTCATTCTAGGCCCTGGTTCTTCAAAGGTTATCATAGAACAAAGTCAAATTACCTCACAACAAGCCTTTTATTATTTGGCGCCACTGAGTTCTCAATGAATGAGCAGCATGCTCAGTTCAGGGGGCTCGCAATGTCACATAATTGAAAGCCATCAGGAAGCTGCCAGTGATTGGTCATTTTCAATGGCCAGTTCTTGTATAAATACTTCCTTTTCCCAAAGTATGTTGGATTTTCACTTCTTTACCTGTGAGGTGATCATTTGACATGCCGTTACTTAGAACCAACATGAGGTAAAATCCTTTTATCAAAGTTTTCCTGAGCACTTGAAGTAAGAGCCCTGGCAAATCAATAAAATAACAGCAGCAATTCTTAGATTGCAAAATGGATGATCCATGTTATTTCAATTTCAGAATTCCAGTAGTGAAATACTGTCCCAAAAACCAAGCATCCTACTATTATTGATCCGTGTGATAGAATTCCCTGTGTAGTATGAAACTGCATGCAATATATGTTAAGTTGGTTCAAATGACAGTTAAATTACATGTAATATTCATGGAAATTCTGTTGCCATGCATTAGAAGGCCATTAAATCCCTGTACACTGTCTTTACAAACACCATGCACTGACAATGCACACCTTAAATGGTAGTTAACACTGTGTGCAGTTCCTAGTTTCTGGTCCTAATGGCAGGCAGTAATTTCCATTAATTGTTGGTTGAGTAATTTAATGTTGCAGCTGCTCATTGGTTTGTCTCTCACCTGAAACCAGAATAGACCTGTTTACCTTAATGAGGGGAGAAATCTGAGAAAGAAGAGAGGAGGAGTAATGAAAGTAAAGAGGAAAGTTGAGAAGAAACTTTGAGGAGGACAATAGAATGTGTGGGAATGAGAGAGGGAGGGAAAGAGCGAGAGAGAGAAATGGAAAACTGGTGTGTGCAGGAACTCATAGCCATTGCTCTTAGCTGTTGTATATGTGTAGTCATGTCTGCTCAAACAGATGCACAGGAAGTTGTTCATGTTAATATATATGAGGCAGGCACATTCTGCTCATGTGTTATTTACCGTTATATAAGGTACAGTGCATTTCTGTTCCTTGTGAAAAACATGGGGAAAGAAGTGGCTGTAGATTTTACAATTTCCACATATCCTGCTCTAAATACTAAAGTCTGAGCAACTCAAGGCAGCTGATTTTGCTGTTCAACCTTATTTCAAAACTCAGAAGACAAGAGATTGAGAGACTTCCTTTTAACAGGATATTTTACATCCCAGGGCACGGTGGTGCAGCAGGTAGTGTCGCATTCACACAGCTCCAGGGACCTGGAGGTTGTGGGTTCGATTCCCACTCCGGGTGACTGTATGGACTTTGTCCGTGTGGGTTTCCTCCGGGTGCTCCGGTTTCCTCCCACAGTCCAAAAACATGCTTTGGGAGGTGGATTGGCAACTCAAAAGTTTTCGTGTGCCCTTTGAAGGACTGGCGCCCCCTCCAGGGTGTATTCCCGCCTTGCGCCAAATGATTCCAGGTAGGCTCTGGACCCACTACGACCCTGAACGGAATAAGCGCTTACAGATAATGAATGTTACACCCCTTTTCCAGAAGTTAACACTGTTCCTTGTGGTCTTCAAGAAATGTCTATGACAGGTTTTGTTCAAAATACCACAAAGTTCTATCCCTGTCCAAACAGCCCTGTTCAGAAAGACCGGTTTGAGCAACATCACAAGAGCCCAGGAGATTTTCTGTTCTCATTTTCTCCCTGTTTAATCAGTAGTCTTATTTTTCTGTGCTCATCGTGTTTCTTTTGCTCCAGTTAATGTCTTCTATGTGCTCTTACATAAATTTAGGTCCAGAGATATGACTGGCTCAAATCTCAGATGACAAGGTGGGTGAATTTTAAAGTTTCTTCTAGCTATTTAAGATTAGCAAATAAAAATACTAATTTTATCTCATGTTTAATGATTTAGGCAGATAAAAATAAAACAGACAAACTAACCAAAAGCCAAAACAACTGTGTTGTTTTATTTGACATTCTGTGATTCAGTAGGAGCTCCAGATTCCCAAATAAACACATGCACTGAAAATATTATTTGTCTATGTGCCCTTTAAAACACAATGAAAGAATGCTTACACATTTAAAAATAAAGGTGCCATAGAAGAACAATTTGTTTCTTTAAGAGACGTGAATGTGAAGAACCATATAAAACTTTAAAAATCCATTACTCTATCACAAGGTTCTTCACCCATTTAGGAGCTGTGGAATGTGGTTCTTCTATGTCAAAGAACCTTTATTTTTAAGAGTGTAATACATTTTTCTTAACTCTCAAAACCAGATGTACGTATTATAAAAGGAACAAGGAACAAATAGATACAACCTTCTATTTTATTTTGTTTATATCTAGTCCATTTCAGGTTGAAATAGATGGTTGTATTCAGTTAAAAATATATAAATAGTATGTATTCCACAGAAATCAGAACAGCTTAGTTTACATTGTTGAAAATGATCAAGCATATAATTCCTGATTGCCATTTTAAGTAATTTGTCAATGAATGCATTACAGGGGTTGGACAATGAAACGGAAACACCTGGTTTTAGACCACAATAATTTATTAGTATGGTGTAGGCCTCCTTTTGCAGCCAATACAGTGTCAATTCGTCTTGGGAATGACATATACAAGTCCTGCACAGTGGTCAGAGGGATTTTAAGCCATTCTTTTTGCAGGATAGTGGTCAGGTCACTACGTGATGCTGGTGGAGGAAAACATTTCCTGACTTGCTCCTCCAAAACACCCCAAAGTGGCTCAATAATATTTAGATCTGGTGACTGTGCAGGCCCTGGGAGATGTTCAACTTCACGTTCATGTTCATCAAAGCAATCTTTCACCAGTCTTGCTGTGTGTATTGGTGCATTGTCGTCCTGATACACGGCACCACCTTCAGGACACAATGTTTGAACCATTAGATTCACATGGTCCTCAAGAATGGTTCGGTAGTCCTTGGCAGTGACACGCCCATCTAGAACAAGTACTGGGCCAAGGGAATGCCATGATATGGCAGCCCAAACCTTCACTGATCCACCCCCATGCTTCACTCTGGGAATGCAACAGTCTGGGTGGTACATTTCTTTGGGGCTTCTCCACATCGTAACTCTCCCGGATGTGGGGTAAACAGTAAAGGTGGACTCATCAGAGAACAATAAATGTTTCACATTGTCCACAGCCCAAGATTTGCGCTCCTTTCACCATTGAAACCGACGTTTGGCATTGGTGTGAGTGACCAAATGTTTGGCTATAGCAGCCCAGCCGTGTATATTGACCCTGTGGAACTCCTGACGGACAGTTCTAGTGGAAACAGAAGAGTTGAGGTGCACATTTAATTCTGCCGTGATTTTATGATTTTTGGATACAATCCAGGTTAGCACCCGAACACCCCTTTCAGACGGCTTCCTCTTGCGTCCACAGTTAATCCTGTTGGATGTGTTTCATCTTTCTTGGTGGTATGCTGACATTACCCTGGATACCGTGGCTCTTGATACATCACAAAGACTTGCTGTCTTGGTCACAGATGCGCCAGCAAGACGTGCGCCAACAATTTGTCCTCTTTTGAACTCTGGTATGTCACCCACGATGTTGTGTGCATTGCAATATTTTGAGAAAACTGTGCTCTTACCCTCTGCTAACTGAACCTTCACACTCTGCTCTTACTGGTGCAATGTGCAATTAATGAAGATTGGCCACCAGGCTGGTCCAATTTAGCCATGAAACCTCCCACACTAAAATGACAGGTGTTTCAGTTTCATTGTCCAACCCCTGTACATGATACATGCAACCACTCTGTATAAATTCAATTATTGACATATTATTATTCAAGATTGAAACTAGAACTTGTTTTTTTTTTTCATCTGAAGACAATACCCACCACTTTTGTGTTGTTTTTGTCCCCACATCTCATCAGCAAACTTTGCACTCCTTGCCCAAATCAAAGCGATGACTCATCACCATATTGTGTGCTGATATCCGTAATTCCAGTCTCTCTCTCTCTCTCTCACTCTCTCCCCATAAACCCAATACAATTTGCCCATTCACATTTAAATAAGCTTAGCACGGCACTATTGTGTTGCAGAACAGCAGTCTGACGGCCAGTGGTAGAAGTGACTCAGTGGCAGGAGAAATGCTGAAGAAATGCTGAAGAAATGCTGGAGCTCAAACCACAACATAATACTGCGCCTCTGCTGAGACATCAATGTTTACTCCACACACTGGGTAACCCCCTGTCAACCTCAAACAACATACAGACCTGTTTTGTTCTCTCTCTCTCTCTCTCTCTGTGTTTTACAATGCTGTTTGACTGAATACAAACAGACGCCCACAGCCCGTCTATTTTTTAGAGGGAAGCAGTACCAAATTAACCCAGATATGAAGATGGGCTATTGCAAGAAATGCCCAAACTTATTTCAATATCAAACACTGCACTGTCATGAGGAAAACAGTCCTTATAAAGCATGTCTTAACTGTGAATATGGGACTATGCACATGAGCTACTGTCTGACTGAAAAATATTATAAAATAAATTATTTAATTTTTAGACTCATATTGTAATATTTCAGAAAATGAAAGATTGTGTAATACATTGCTCATTAGTATATTTCAAACTGTTGTCATAGTAACCAATAAAATACCATGCTGTTTGATGTCTAAAGGACACATGATTTAAAATGTAGGATTAAATTAATGTTTCCATACTAGGGAACTAAGCAGCCTGTTTTGAATTCATCATGAGGGTTTTGTCACAGTCAGTAGTTTAGACTCATAAAGATATTTGAACAATGTGTGATACAGTGCAACAATCAGCACAGAGTTCACTTTCTAAACACCTGTATATTATATATTAAGTGCGCTATAAAAATGCCTGGGATTTTAATGAAGAAATATTAGAAAATGATCACATACAAAATGTATTATGACTTATGAACTGTGTTATTATCGATGTTAATATTATCAACACTGAAAAAGTGGGGAAAAAAAGGGTCCTTTTTAGGGTTACACTTGCTTTGACTTTTCTGCTGCGTGATACGTATGGAAGTCTCCATGGAGGGCTCTCATTTTCCATTACTGAGCTACAAGAGAACTCTGTCTGATAGTACATATTTGCTCTAATTTAGATTTTTTTAGTTGTTTCGAGTGACACGGAGGCTCTTTGTGCACAGTGAACCACCAATCACAACCTTTCTTCAGTTGATTTTGGCCTGGATTGTTAGTTGAGCATTATATGACTACAATGGTGTTATAGTGAGTCAGAGATTGTATTAAACTCCCTAATTCCCCTCCAGAATCACTTCAGAAAAGCACCACAGCGCTCACCGGCTTTTTGATGCATTGAAAATCCATTGAATAGTGCTGAAGTTCAATAAAAGATGATTCACACTCAAAAGGTCTTCAGCATATAATACAACTTTTCAGCTATTTGTATTAATACTTTGATTTTATATGCAGAATATTTTATATACAGAACATGACCCCAATCATTCTAGTGTTCTTTTCTTTTGCAAGTAGAGCTTATTTCCAAATGCTGATGATGAAAGTTCAGTACCACTTCAGAATAAGTTTACACTTATAAACATTTGTAAATTGTTTACAGTCTCTTTATTAATGGTTATTACGTAGGTTGTAATCACATTAAAAGTCATTAACAATCATTAATAACACAGAGATAGATATGGTAACAGTAACCTGTTATTTGTCAAATAGTGAACCCACATCAATCTACACTGCTAAAAATCAAATCTAAATACTGACCTTACTTTGTCTTCTATATCAGTCAACACTAACCCTGTCAGTTTTAGCACATAACTGTTTATAGGTTTAACCATTGAACCCCTAAGTTGAATGCATTAACCTCTGATAGAATATCTTTTTAAACAATGATGGTAATGCATCTTTCATTCATTCATTCATTTTCTGTAACCACATTATGCAGTTCAGGGTGTCGTTGGGTCCGGAGCCCACCCGGAATCACTGGGCACAAGGTGGGAACACACCCTGGAAGAGGGGCCAGACCTTCTCTGACACTTTTGCTATTAGGCAAAATAAGTCACTGTTGCACTTATTATCTCTGTGTTAAAATTTTTTACTAAAGAACTTTAAAGTGTTTACAACATAATAAATAACCATAGTTCTTAGTTTTAAATCAGTCATGCCCCACTGTTCATTTTGTATATATACATTTATTTGTTTATATTTGCGCTGTATACTCTTACCTCATTCTTCTTTGTTTCATTTGTGTAGTTCTTTCATTCCGAACCCTCCGTCGCCTGCTCCAGGTCTCTGTGTCTGTTCATGGTCTAGCAACTGGACTGCAGGCATGAAACCTTATTATAGAAAGGATTGAGAGAAAGAGAGTGAGAGAGAGAGAGGGGGGGGGGGGCAGGAAACAGACATGCTTTAGATGGAGGACACAGGCAAGGATGACAGAACAATGACATGGCAGACAGAAAGTTAGATTAAAGAGTTTTAAGAGTAACAGAGAGAAAGACAGAGACAGATAAGGAATGACAGAAAAAATAAGTGAGAATAGAAAAAAAACAGCAAAACAGAAAATGGAAGAAAAGGCGAAAAAGCAGAGAGAACAAAGAGAGAAAGGTGAGGGAGAAAGAGAAAAAGATCGATGTAGCAAAAGAGGGAAGTGCCTTTGTGTATGGGGGAGAGACAAGGGGGTAGGAGAGGCTGAGCAAGAAAGTAATGGAGAGAGAGAGGGAAAGACAAATAGGAAGAAATGAAAAGAAATAAAGCTACTGAGACAAGTGAAGGAGAGAGAAGATAGAGTGAAAGTCAAAGTAAGAGGGGGAGAGAAAAAGGAGAAAGAGAAGCAGAGAGATAGGGGGACAAGAGAGAGAGAGAGGGGAACTTTGACTTGAAAGATTTACTGCTGGACCTCCAGAGTGGAGTGAGCGAGGAAAGCCTTTTAACCCTCAGCAAGGAGATAAATAAGGGTAATTGAGAAACATATATCTCCAAGCAGTCTCTCTCTCTCTCGCTCTCTCCCTCCCTCTCTCTCTCTCACACACACACACAGTGCCAGTGGCTCAGTGAATGGTCTCCCCGAAGGAATAACTGAGTGGTCTGATAGATTAGCCACCCACTGCTGTAGAGGAAAACCTTTAAGGTCATAGCACAAGAAAGTTAAAGAAAAAAAGTCGGGAGACTTTGGCAGGTGGAGTCATTTAATCATTATGATGTTAACCTTCTGTTAATATGTTTAAATGTAATATTTCATTATGAAAGCACCAAATGCAAATAGAAAATGGCTTGAAACTACCTCTTATATAAATCTCACATGTCTTTACATTACTTAAATTTAAAGTAAAAAATTTTGGACCTACACTATACTAAACAACAAAAAAATGAACAGACACAGTATATTTATTAGACACAGATTAAGCACGGAGGTTTCGATACTTGGGCCTTCAACAGTATAATCATGGCACCCTAACCACCAATTCACAGGTATATGTCATCATTAATCCTTCTAATAAACCTCTATGTGGCCAAAGGTTTGTGGAAGCTATTCATCCAGTATTTCTTCTAAAATGGGAATTGGATTGTCTTTTGCTTCAATAACAACTTCTACAATTTCTGAGAATACTTTAGACCATGTATTGAAATGCTGCTGTTAAATTTGATTGCATTCAGCCACAAGAGCATTAATGAGGTCAGGAACTGACCTATGGTCAGTGCTGGATCACAAGCGTCACTCCGGCTTGTCAACCATTTACCAGCTCCGTCATTCCTGAAAATACAGTTCTACAGCTCCACAGCACAATGCTGTGGTCTTTAGACCCCTTTGGTTGACACTAGGCTCTGAGTTGAACTGATGCTTCTGCTTCCTATTATGAATTTTAGTGGAGATTAATACTCTGTGTAAACATCTGG
This sequence comes from Hoplias malabaricus, assembly GCF_029633855.1. Taxonomy (NCBI): domain Eukaryota; kingdom Metazoa; phylum Chordata; class Actinopteri; order Characiformes; family Erythrinidae; genus Hoplias; species Hoplias malabaricus. The sequence continues at coordinate 30,848,118 of NC_089808.1, forward strand.
TGAGCACTTCTTAACAATTGTGTGCAAGCTTTTGGATGTATATGGTTCATGTTTCTTCAAAGCAATAATATTAATTTATTTAGCATTTCCATTGTAATTCTAACATTTTCTTGTTGACACATTCATAGTATTTTTATTTTTATTTTTTAATGGTCAAGCTGTTTTTTTTTTTTCAAATATATTTTGAATATTCATTATAACAGTATTTTATTTCGTATGAATTTATTCCCCCAATGTAACAGTTGATGCTTGTTGTAATAAGCTATTAAAGATGTTTATGTAGGTTGTAGGTGCCTGAGTAAATAGAATAGTGTCACCATGTTTTGTGATTTTTTTTTAATAAAGTATGCCACTCCTTTGCTGCACATTAAAGGCCATGATGACTTTGACCACTGTGAGTATCAGAGGGGAAGCATGTTGTGAGTTTTGTCCAAGCCATCTGCTTGGCCTGCACCTCAATTAACAGTTATTTCCAGCCTATCCCTTTGAAACCCTCCTCCTTATACTCATCTGTCAGAGCAGCATCCCAAACTACTCACAGTACAAAGATTTAGTTTCAGGAGTTAAATGTACATGGCAGAGTGTGATGTTTTTCATCAAAAGTGCAACTTCTATATATCTTTTCCAGTTCTTTCCAGAAAATAAAACTTTTGGGTGAGTTGGAGAGGTGTTTGTGATCCAGGACTGATCATTCAACCCATACCCCACTGAGGTTTTTGTGGCTGAATGCAATCAAAACTTAACAGAGATGTAGCAGCATCTACAGTAAAGTCTTCTTTGATGAGTAGAAGTTTCTGCAGCAAAATGTGGACAAATGAACTATAATACACATTGAAAAAAAATGGACATGCAGGTTCAAACAAACAAAATTTGACATTATAATATACATATTCATGTTTCTAAAATGTAAACAACCCATGTCTTTTTCCCTAGAGGCTTTTTAGGAAACCCCTTTTTAAATGTGCACTCATTTTAAAAAAAAGAAGGCAAAAAAGCATTCTCTAGGTGATGCCATAAAAAATAAAAGAAAAACTTGTTTGGTTCCCTGTGAACCATCTCTGAAATACAAGCGTGTAAATAGAAATGAATGGCCTAAAGTATAAGCATTTATCCAGTTCAGGGTCGCGGTGGGTCCAGAGCCTATCCGGAGTCACAGGGCGCAAAGCAGGAACACACCCTGGAGGGGGCGTCAGTCCTTCACAGGGTGACACACACTCATATATTCACTCACACACTCACACCTACAGACTCTTTTGAGTCGCCAATCCACCTACCAATGTGTGTTTTTGGACTGTGGGAGGAAACCGGAAGAAACCCATGCAGACACAAGGAAAACCCACCAAACTCCTCACAGACAGTCAACCGGAGCGGGATTTGAACACACAACCCCAGAACCCCGGAGCTGTGTGGCAACGACACTACTGGTTGTGTCCCAGTCACCCTCCCAATATTAAACGTCTGTGCTAAATTTAGACCTTTTCTTATGTGGAAGTTCTTTAACTTGTAAAATGTACCCTGATATATCTCATATATAAAATTTGTTCACTACACCATCCATTGAGTGGTTGTCTTATGGTTTGCACTTTATTTTCCAGAGTGTGTGGGGAAGGAGTAATAAATCTCATCTTTTTTAACTGACATAATAAGCCAGGTAACATAGATCCTACCATCTCCTCTTGTTAACAGTGATTAAACACACTCTATGCTCACAGCAACAAGCTTCTAGAAGGTGCTCTGTGTCAGGAGCTAATATTAAGATGATGCTCTTCATCCTGCGCGGCTCTGGTTATTAATCATGTAGTGTTTGTTGGCGTTGAAGGGACGTGTTCAGAGAGAAGCAAACAGGGCTCGTCACTGTCACTGCCACAAGCTGTTCCCTCATCTGCTCCAACAGCAGTTCACCAACGAGAGCCAGGCGTGTGTGTGTGTGTGTGTAGACATGCTCGCAATGCACACATACACATTTCCCAGAAGGAAGTATGGTAGATCACACTCAGCTACAGATGTCTGTGTGTTAACATTGGTATACCTGTGCTGTCAGAGATGCAACACAAACAAACGTGTGTCTAAAGCTACAGCACAAACACAGAACACCTAAAAGACATTAACACACCATTGAGAAAAAAAGCATTTCAAAAGTTCTGCTGACTGCAATAGTATATAAAAAAAAAACCAATGGCAATGTAAATACTAAATATGGCAGTCGTGTTTTAGAAAACATCAAAACAAACATGGGGCAGAAAACAACAATGGAATAATGCAGCAGAAAACATCAAAGCAAACAACCAGTAACAGACAACAAAAACATGCAGAAGAAAATGTAAACTGCAGAAAAAACCCCAAACAGAGCAGAAAACATTAGAAAAACATGCAGCAGAAAACTATTACACAAACATGCAGAAAAAATAAGAACAAAAAACTTTTGGCAACAATATAAACATATCATAGAAAACAATAACACAAGCATGCACCTGAAAATAAAAACATAAATACACAGCAGATAACAATAACAAACATACAGCAGATAATAATACAAACATGCAGCTAAAATAATGTATTAACACAAACATAATGTAACAATAATAGAAATATACAGGAGATAAAAAAATAAACATGTAGCTGTAAACAACAGCAACATGCATCAAATAAAAGTAAAATAATGCAGCTGAATATAATGATATTAACACAAACATGCAGCTGAAAGCTTATATTCTGTATTTTGCTAAATTTGGAAATACTTTATAATCAGTAAATATTGATGCTGACTGTCATATTAGTTGCATCAAAATCATTTGATTATGTTTCTCAGCACGCACGCACACACACACACACACACACACTGTACCACAACAGTAACCAGGGCATTCTGAACAATGTTGTTTCAGGTTGGCTATTTCTTTAGAGTCATTTTTGCTTGTAATGTCCCTGCTGTGACTTCATTGCGTTTGGCTTCATTGATCTCATGTCATGTCATTTGTGTATTGAACTACACACAGTAATCTGCAGCATGGGCAACAGTTGCAGGACTGTTTCACTGAGGATTGTTTGTGTGGGTGTGTGTGTGTGTGTGTGTGTTGGGGGGGGGGGGTTGTGCAGGCATGGTTGACCTTTTTTCTAGTCAATCTCCACATCTGTTCCTAGATTTTTTTTTATCCATGTGTATCCATGTGTGTGTGTGTGTATCACTCTAGTGTGTATAAATTGGCAGGCGGTAATTAAATGCAGAGCTCTCCACTATCTCCTCCTCCACACAGCCCCGCGCCAGTGACGCACGAGCCAGCAGCAGGAGCATGAGTCATACAGCCCCCGGGGATCCGCACCCCTCCCTCTCTCTCTCTTTCTCTCTCTCACCATCCTTCACCCCTTCAGCTGTAGCTTTCCTCCTTCTCTCAATGCTGTTTTTTTCAGTCACTTTAACACTTTGTACCCCCTTAAAAGTCTCCTTTTATCTCACTGCCCCCTCACCTGCTTTGCTGTTTGCTGTTTTATGACACTCCAGCATCTCTCTCTCTCTCTTTCTCTGTCGGTCTCTCCATGCTCACACGCTTGCAGATTTTTCTGCCTTATAAATTCTTTGTTCTTTTGCACAGTCACACACACACACAACATTATATATATATATATATATGTATATATATATATATATATATATATATATATATATATATATATATATATATATATATCATGACCACCACATTCTTTCTGTCCAGTGGAGTTTTTAAACTCCTCAGTGTTACTGTTGGATTGAAAATAGTCCACCAACCAAAAATATCCAGCCAGCATTCTCCTTTGAGCAGCGTGTCCTGATCACTGAATGAACTACTGTCTCTGACTTAAATCTACAGAGTGGACCAACAAATTAAGTGTGTCTAACAGAGTGGACAGTGAGTGGGCACAGTGTTCAAAATCTTCAGCAGCGCTGTTGTGTCGGATTCGCTCATTCCAGCATAAAACACACCAACACACAATCACCTGATCATCATTGTCACTGCAGCACTGAGAGTGATTCACCACCAAATCATACTTGCTCTGTGGCCGTCCTGTGGACTACATTCTGTAAATGTATAACAACAAAGTGCTTCTGTATGGTCAGCAAAGATGAGAGAATGGACAGTGAGTGTAGGAACATGGAGGTGGTCATAAATTTATGGCTGATGTGTGTGTGTGTACAATAATTATGTAATAGTATGTCTTATATGTATTTTCTGTGTAACTACCTATATTTAATGACAATGTGCCATCAATATTATATAGATTTAAATGCGTAAATAAAACAATATGCATAATACCTGATTTTATTCTGGTTTTCCAAATGTCTGGTCATTTTGGCCTTGGAAATATATAAAAGTCATGAAAGTACACTAAGGCACATAACCTGTAACTGTGTTTGACTGCATTTGCCATTTTGCTGGTAAATTAGCCCTAATCCAATCGTCAGGACATTTTTGTCCTGAAAACATATAAAAACCAAGCAGAAACACACTAAAACATATTAATCCACACACACTGTTTGTTTTTCTTGTGTGAGCGCTGGGCTGGTGCTGGCACAGCAACCTGTAAGCCATGATCTGCTGAAGACTCTCACTACCGACTGCACTTCCCCTGCTGAGCAAAAGCAGCCTTTTTAAATTGAATATCCAAAGGGGGCACCGCTTATTTAGCAGTGCTTCATAAACCTGTCCACACATTTCACACCAGACCAAACACACAGAGAACCACTGTGTGACCACCTGCTCCATTACACACCTACAGGAATGTGCATTCATATGCTGTATGTGGCGGGTGGGGGGGTGAGAGAGAAAGAGAGATTCCCAATAGCAAACAATATCAACAGATGAATCTGGTGTGACACACACCAGCTGGGACTTAGAAAGGTGTGTGTGATGCTACCCAGATACACTCTAAGTGAAATAAATGTGCCTGTGCAATGAGTAAATAATAGGTACTGTAAATAATTAGGATTTCATCAGTTCTGTGTTGCATCTGAAGCATAAATAACTGACTTACACAGGTGTGTGTGTGTGTGTGTGTTTGTATGAGAGAGAGAGAGAGGAGCCGTGAAAGAGTGTGATCTCAGAGAGCATAGTGGCCAAGTCTCTCTCCCTCTTCTTCTCTCTCTCTCTCTCTCTCACCACCTACGTCTGTGCAGTGAAGGGTGAAAGTGCGTGGGAGAGAGTCCAGTACCAAGCAAGGTTGTAAATTGTCAGGTTCAATAACATCAGCTCTATAGCACTGTCTCTCTGAGAATACGACATGGGGAAGGGTAGAAAGGAGGGAGAATGGGAAATGTTTTATAGATAGTTACTGGAAATGAAATCAAACTAGAGCATATATATTTAACTGTAAATGAGCTATATCCATGCTTTGCCCACAAATGTATTCTGTTCTACCAGATGTTGTGAGGTTGGATAAACTTTACAGAATGTTGTTAAAAATCCCATTCATCAAGGGGATGCTCAATATAAAAGAAGATAAATCCAGTTCAGGGATTGGTTACGGAAGGACAACTCACAGGAGGGAAAGACCTCAACAGGACTGTGATGGACTAGTTGTACATGACATCAGGTTCCATCACTCTGATCACTGTTCTCAACAAAAATACTTTAAACTTTCTACTGTAATGATGACCCTACTAGGGAATAATCAACGAGCAAAACCAAAAGAGAATAAAGATCAATAACCTGAACTGCAAAAGGAAACAAACTATGGTAAATATTCTAAAGAGAGAAAATAAGAACCATAACTTGAGAACACAAAAAGGAAATGTAGAGACACTGAAGCTGGGAAAAGAGAGGGAAATCAGGACCCTAAAGAAAATGACTTTGATTAAGAGCCTGAAACATTAATTAATAAAATAAGCAACAAGAGACTAAAGAGACACAAAGAGAGAACAAAACCACATAAACCGTGAATGGTGGACAAATGACCTGGCAGAGGACCTGGGAATATAAAGCCTCAAATAACACAAAACACCTGTCACTAATAAGGACATGTGACATGAAAGTGCTACAAAAGCAGGACAAAGAACACAGAATTTTAACAAGCAGACAGGTGGACAGGAACCAATAAGACTGAGCAAAGGAAAAACAAAGAAGTGTCAGACATGATATCTACCAGGGAACACAAGACCACAAATGCTACAAAAAATAAAACTAGCAACAGGTCAATGACATGACTGGCCAAAGACAATCTCAGAGAGTTAGCATCTTTCAGAGAAATGATGGGGAGGGGTTCACTATTCTGTGAAAGCTTACACAGGCATATACTGAAACAATTCAAAATTATGTTTTCTCAACATAAACTAGCAAAGACTTTGGGGAGTTTATCATAGCATTAATTTCTCTCTGAGAAGGTCTCTTCTCTCTCTTTCTCCAGAGGATCTGGAGAAATCTCTATATGCCACAGACAAGAGCCCTGATCTTTGGGCCATAACATGGCACTGATTTAAAAACAGCTATGTTTCCAAAATAGAGATCACTGCCTGCCAAAAACACTTCAGAAAACCACTGTCTGTGAACATACTTCATCACTGCATCCACAAATGCAAGCTAAAAATCCTGTCATGCAAAAAGAAACTGTATACTGAACAAAAATATAAACGCAACACTTTTTTCATGAGCTGACCTCAAAGATCTAAGACTTTTCACAAATTTGTCTAAATCTGTGTTAGTGAGCACTTCTCCTTTGTCGAAGTAATCCATCCACCTCTAAGGTGTGTCTTAGGGCTGGCCACAATAAAAGGCCACTCTCAGATTCCACAGGTTTTGAGGGAGCATGCAATTGGAATGTCAACCAGAGCTGTTGCCCATGAATTGAATGTTCATTTCTCAACCATAAGCCATACATCAGTGCATCAAACCAGCCCCACAACAGCAGACCACGTGTAACCACACCAGCCCAGGACCTCCACATCCAGCATCTTCACCTCCAGGATCCTCCAGCCACCTGGACAGCTGCTGCAAAATTCGGTTTACAAAACCAAATAATTTCTGCACAAACTGTCAGAAACAGTCTGACTGCAGTTTGTCGTTGTAACCAATTGCCTTGAGAGGGCAAATGCCCGCATTCAATGGTGTATGGCATGTTGGAAAGGTGTTCTCTGCATGGACGAATCCTGGTTTTTACTGTACAAGACAGATGGCAAACTGCGCATATGGCGTTGTGTGCATGAGTGGTTTGCTGATGTTAGCGTTGTGAATCGAGTGGCCCAATCGACTGGCAGTGGGGTTGTGGTATGGGCAAGCGTATGTTATGGACAACGAACACAGATTTAGACAAATTTGTGAATATTATTTGAAAGAATAAGGCCTTTTATATACATAGAAAAAGTTTTAGATCTTTGAGGTCAGCTCATGAAAAATGGGAGCAAAAACAATAGCGTTGTGTTCATATTTTTGTTCAGAATATAAACAGGGTCCAGAAATTCTGCCACATTCTCAGAGCCTGAGCTCATATATGATGGACTGAGGCGAAATGAAAAGTGCCTTATGGTCTGATGAATCTAAATTTGAAGTTCTCTTTGGAAATCATTGATACCACTGGCTTTTTATAAATGCACAGTCCAAAAGCCAATATCTGTGATTGTATGGGGGTGCATCTTTGAAGGTTCTGTTAATGCTGAACAATATATGCAGATTTTGGAGCAATATGCTGATATCCAGACAACTCCCAAGTTTCCTAGAACGCAGTAGAAACCCCCCACCCCCCCCCCCCCTCTCATTCTCTCTTTCTTTCCAAACACCAACCTCTTTACTATCAACTTTTAGGAAGACTAATACACCACATCACCACCAATCAGTGTCTCTGCATAGAACCATCTGTGATACCTTGATACCTGGAAGTGTCATGGGCTTAACAGTGAAACACTAAATAAAAAGAGTTCCACTCAAGAAATCAAAAGGTTGCTGATGATGAAAAGGCATAGTGACGATGATCCTGCTGGACTTAAAATAGTCCAGCAACCAAGACTATTCGGACAGCAGCACCCTGTGACAACTGATGAAGGGCTAGAGGGTGACTACCGCAGAGAATGACAGCGCTGGTAATGATCCACCACCCAAATAATCCCTGCTCTGTGGTGGTCCTTTGGGGGTACAAAGGGTACCTATGTGTTAAGTGAACCTGATAAAATGGACAATGAACTTAGACACTAGGTTGTATTTTTAATGTTATGACTGAACACTATATTATAAATAAATATGGGCAAATTTTTATCACATGGATCTTACCACAATGTTTTTAATGTCTCATCAAAATGAATGCGATATGGGCAGTATGTAGCCTGTAATTTTAAAACTACAAAATATGTGTGTGTATTTGTGTGTGTGTGTGTGTGTGTGTGTGTGTGTGTGTGAGAGAGAGAGAGAGAGAGAGAGAGAGAGAGAGAAAGACAGTCAGCCAGCCTGTGTGTGCTTGTGCCTGGTCTATTTATCTCTTCCTCTGAATTACACTTCACTTTTCATTCATCACTTCCACTCACCCCCACCCCTCCTCTCATACAGATTTTGTCACCCACCACAGAGCTCCCCTCTCCTCCACTCTCATCACTTCCTACCCTTCTTACTTCCGTACCTCCCTCCCTTCTTCCTTCCTTCCTATCTTCCTTTCTTCCATCCATCCAACTTTCAGTTTCCACTGGTTCCATTCCTCTATTTACATAAACTTTTTTTTAAACTCAAAAACAAAACACCACTTCACATTTGGGTAAAGTCGCCATCCTATGTGAAGATAGTTCTCTCTTTCTCGGTTATTCTGTCTTTCCCCCTTATTCTCTCTCTCTCTCCCTTCCTATTTCTTTCTATCTGTCTCTCTTACTCTCTCATTGTCTACCTCCCTCTCACAGTCCCTTTCTCTTTCTGTGTTCTTCAGTGTCTCTTCTTTCCTCTGTCTCTATCTCTCTCTCACCAAAAACATATTAGAGGAACAGATATTTAACTGGATTCCTTTTTTTCCCTTCATGGAGATTACATCATTTTTTTGATGAAGCTTGTGGGTGAATGCAAACACGATTAAAAATGATGTGAAGCTAATAATCAAAGACAGTATCAGAAAAAAAAATCAGAAACTGGGAAGCAAGGCAGATAAGAGTGAAAATGACAGGCAGTCAAGGTACAAGACAGGGAAAGGGCTGGTAGAAGAATGAGCAAGAAGAAGGGAAAAAGAACATAAAAGAGGAAATTTCATCCCCCTTTTGAAAAAAAAAAAACATGACCTGAACATGAGGTGTCACTCCCATATGGAAACGTTTTATAAAAAACAGATATGATTATTGCCCTGTGAAGGACTGGCGTCCCCTCCAGGGTGTATTCCCGCCTTGCGCCCGATGATTCCAGGTAGGCTCTGGACCCCCCGCGACCCTAAAATTGGATAAGCGGTTACAGATAATGGATGGATGGATGGATATGATTATTATGTGTGTTTAACTCAATCATATGGAAGCCTGTTTCCGCCACATAAAATAATACAAACAGGCACCAATTTTTATTTTTCATTAATATGTGATTTGCTATCTCAATATTTTGAGATACTATCTCATTGTTTTAAGATATTAAGTCAATATATTGAGATATATGTATACTATCGTAAATATTGTATACTATACTAAAATAATATTGTATAGTATGCTAAAATAATGAGATAGCATCTGAGTATATTGGCTTAGTATCTCAAAATAATGAGATAGTATCTTAAAATATTGAGATAGCTACTTGCATATTAATGAAAAATAAAAATTGGTGCCTTTTTTTTAAAATAATTTTATGTGGAGAAAAACGGCTTCCATACAATCATATAAGTTTAATATATGACACTAAAATACATTCATTCATTATCTGTAACCGCTTATCCAATTCAGGGTCACGGTGGGTCCAGAGCCTACCTGGAATCATTGGGCGCAAGGCGGGGAATACACCCTGGAGGGGGCGCCAGTCCTTCACAGGGAAACACACACACACTTTGGAGTCACCAATCCACCTACCAACGTGTGTTTTTGGACCTTGGGAGGAAACCCACACGGACACGGGGAGAAAACTTGGAGCGGGAATCGAACCCACAAGCTCCAGGCCCCTGGAGCTGTGTGACTGTGACACTACCTGCTGCGCCACCATGCCACCCCACTAAAATACATATAAATACTTATACAAACCATATTAAATTAATTTATTATCAGATATATGTCATACATACATGAATGACATATATGAACAATGCATATGAATCTAATATAACCTGTCCATATATGCCGCACATATATGAACAGCCTATATCAAATGTATATATTGTCCAACATATGTCCTATACAGCATAAGATTTAACATAAAGGATGAACACCTCTCCAACTACCCCAAGTACACAATAGTTGATAAAATAATATAAATGTGGCAAGACATTTATGATCAGATGCCAAATATCCCAAAGCAATCCAACTGGTCAAAGCAACCAAACTTTATTCAAAATCCTTGACCACTTTTACCAGTGATGTCTTTGGGCAAGTCTGTGAGGGCTGGTGTTGATGATTAATATGTATGTTTTATTTTAACATTTTCAACATTTAAGATTTTCATTTTAAACTATATGTAATGTAGAAGTTTATGGAGGACCAAACATGCCAAAATTAAAATCAAATCAATTCATTAATGAAAGTGGATAAATTAAAAAAAATGTATGTAATGTAACAAAATAAATACATAAATACATGACTTAATATGGGACATAAAATTAAAAACAAATAAATAAATCCATGAAGGGGGGTATAATATAATTTATAGTTTGTATATTTATGCACATTTTTAAAATTTTGTGCATTTTGTATTTATTACTCAATATATATATTTCTTTATTATTTACACCACGAGCCTGAACTGGATAAGCGGTTACAGATAATGAATGAATGTATTATTTACTTTTTTATTATTAATTCCTATATTATTTTAAAAATGTTTTTTTCTGTATTTATTTTTTAACTTTTTTTATTTACTTATTTCTTTATTTATTCTTTATTTAATTTATTCATCCATCCATTTCTGTATTTCCTCCTTAATATATGCTTATGAAGGGGGTATGTTTTTACGTTCAGGCTCAAGTCCAGAACAGAGCAGCTGCTCGCTTCAGTGAAAGGGAGCGATGTATGTATCCGCTTATTAAGTGTGACGCACCTTTGGTCCCGTGTCATACATTAATAGACGTGTTTACTGTTTGAATGAAGCTAAATGCCTTAATCAATCATGTGATTTCAGTTCAGGAGTTCAGAAAAAATGAATAAATTCAACATAATAGGAATCAATTGTGTCTTTGGCAGCACTTTCTGCACATTCACAGCTCATTCTAATATATATATATATATATATATATATATATATATACATTTTTTTTTGGTGATTTATTTATTTATAATTTTGGCAGGTTTGGTCCTCCATAGAAGTTAACATCAATGTATAAGTTAATATTAATGTTATTTACTTATTAATGTTAATATTAGTGTGTATTTAAACCAGATGCTATTTTGGGACATCAAAGGCTATATGCTGACACTGAATGATATCTTAAGATTTATTCATTCATTATCTGTAATCCAGTTGAGGGTCGCGGTGGGTCCAGAGCCTACCTGGAATCATTGGGCGCAAGGCTGGAATACACCCTGGAGGGGCCGCCAGTCCTTCACAGGGCGACACACACTCACACATTCACTCTCACCTATGGACACTTTCGAGTCACCAATCCACCTACCCACGTGTGTTTTTGGACTGTGGGAGGAAACCGGAGCACCCGGAGGTAACCCACGTGGACACAGGGAGAACACACCAAACTCCTCACAGACCTGGGACTTGAACCCACAACCTCCATGTCCAGGTTTTTATTTTTTTCAATCTACATTAGAATCACCAGTGGCAGAAAACTTTTGGCATGCCCAAAAAGTATTACTTTTAATTAATAAAAATATAACGTGATATCAAATGCCCTAATACTCTATGATGCCTCAGTGATGTATGACGCATGAAATTTAACCTCATTGATGGATTTTAAGAGGAATCATTTGATAAATCCCTGAAATATAACGTCTTGCAAAAAGACATATTATTTTATTAAAAATAAATAAATCTGTTGTTGATACTTTCCCACAGTGAAATAATTATTATTGTTTAATGTGCTGTCATTCAGGAAACTGGCCAATGAGAATTGAGCCCAGTTAGGTTTGAAAAGTCCCTCTGTTCACTTGTTTTATCACTGCTCTGTTATTCGGCCGGGTGTTATGACCAGTTGTGCTACCTTGTCGAAATGTGCTGCCATATAGTGCTAGTACTTTAATATGTACAGTTGTTTAAATAAACAGGAGTATAAGCAGGAGATGCCCAGCCCAAATCCCTTTATTAAAGAAATTGTATGATACGGATTGGTTTTATATGCTTTTTTTTTTATTATTATTTAATTCACTGTGTAGAATTTTGGAAAACTCAAGCAAGTAATGACAGTAAACTAAGATTGTGTAATACACCGGAGTAAAAATGATTTAACACAAAAAACATGGAAACATTAAATATTGCATAATACTGGATACTTTCTATTGGTCTGTGACATATTCACACAATTATAAAGGCAGGAAGTGTTAAACAACACAAAGTTGTTTTTTTTGTGTGTTTATTTGTTTGTTGTTGTTTTTAAGTGAGCACTTTCGTTATATAAACCTTTAAGACATATGCTTTATTTTTACTGTTCCCTTTCAGCATTGATGGGGGTCAAAGCCCATGAAATATTCTCCACAGCCTTTAGAAGGCTGTAAAGCTCAGGCAGTTAGAAGAGTGCTCTTGACCTGTGACTCAGTGACGTGAGTAATGCATCAGTCTCACTGCAGAAAGTGAAGGCCTGAGTCAATAGGAGAACGGCAGAACGCCTGCCTTTCGCAGCCACAAAATAATGGAGCCAGAAAAGGTTCTGGCACTGATACTGTAGAGGAACCATTCTGATATTTCCTGAAATAAACTTTCATTGAATAACAGACAAAATAACCCTTCTGTAATTCATACTTGTAAATGGGATTAAGCAGTATTTAATTGCTAAAGAAATTTCAATCCAAACTTCAGTATGACCTATTATTAAAAGAAAAGAAAAAAAACAGGACAAATGCAGATGAAGCAGTCTGAATGTCAAACAGCCATTACAGAAAAAAGAAACAAAAGCTGCTTGTCCTAAAAAGATGGACTGGCCAGTTCCCTTTTGGGCTTTGTGCCCCATATGCTGTTGTAAGATAACAGCAAATTTCAAGTTGCGGTTTTATACCAAAACACTGCCACCGGACATGTACTAATGATGAGTGTATTAGAATATTAAGAGTATAAGTGCATTATTATGGATAGGACAGAAATAAATACACCCAGGCTTATCAAAGAAAAAAGCTCCATTCAGTTGCTGTGCAGTGTAATTAAGATAGATTTCCTTTCCCCTAGCTACCTGTGGCATGTTGCCCAGTCATGATGAAATGCTGTATAAGTCCAGCCAAATACTGAATCATTCATTTATATGTCCATGGATTAAAGGTCAGATCCACACTGCAAAAATAGCTTCAGAGGCTGGGATTGCCCACATTGCTTACTTTGGAAAATGACTACAAATATTACAAAAAAAGATTTTAGTAAATAACAAAGGAAAAGCAACTTTCCAAAAGAAAGTTTTGAACCCCATTTTCTGATTCACATATTGTTGCAATTATCTGCAATAATCGTGTAAGATTTCATCATAATGTGTCTTTTAATTAAGACTAGGCCATATGTGGCCTTTGTTAGTGGATTTGTCTCCTAAAAACCTAGTCCATACACTGTCAAACAACAAAAATCAATAATAACTAGTAAATTGCTCTGTGGGAACATAGTCTTTCTGACATAATAACTGTAGCAAGACAAACTCAGAAATGAGGAGTAATTAAATGCCCATGGCTCCAGATGTCACAGCTGCTTTTTTCATGAGAAACATTTTTAAAATCTCAGGAACAAATGTAGGACATTCACTGTACTCATGTAAGGATTGGTTGATGATTTTAAATGGATGATACTGGCCAAATTGTATAAGGCACCAAACATTTCCCAGAGTTTCCTTTAACTGTCAGTCTAATATAATTTTGCTAGAGATATTCAAATAATAGCTACGCTAATATGTACCATCTATCCAAAGCTTTGTAGACACAAATTCTATAATCTGCATAGAAGAGATGAAACGGGTCACTCTGAAGCAGCTGTACTTGAGCTTGAGGTCACCATACTCAATGCAAAGCGTTGGTTAGAAGGGTATAAAGCCCCCTGATATTGAGCTATTAAGCAGTTAAATGCATTCACTCTGAAGTACTGGAACTCCACTCCACTTGTACCTATGGGACAAGTTGAATTAGCATTTGTGATCCGGAAATAAGTGTCTAACATCAATACCTGACCTCACTAATGTTCTCATGGCTGAATGCCATCAAATCCTCAGAGAAATGTATTAAACATCCCAGAAGAGTGAAGAGATGTTTCATTTATTTTGAATTGCAGCCATCCAGTCTACTCTACATTCATAAAAATGTCACAGAAGAACTACTTGTTACTGCACTTAGGGTACCACATCTGAGATGATACTGCAGCAAAGAGGGGCAAATATTCTATGAATACACTTGGATAACTTGGATAAGCAGGTGTATGCAAAACATGTTGCCCAGAAAAAAGCTAGTTTATCAGTCTCAGTGCTAAACATGAACACATATTTGCGGATCTATTGTGTTTAAGACAAGGGGATTATCATAAACTTGAACTTTCATCAAACATCCCTTTTTCTTTCTAAATATCATCAGATTCCAAAGAAAAACATTCATCTCTAAAACAGTAGCTTTACAGGAGAAGGAAATAAATATTTGTAAAGGGAACACCTATGATTGTGGGCAATCGTAGTTCTCTCTGGTTGTTTACATTCCAAACTAAGTATCTTTTAATGTGGAACAGTGTGTTTGAGGGGAAAAAACGACTGTTGATTGTACATGGATGAGGTTTAACTTGTCTTTTTGAATTACAACAGAAATTCATTTGTAACTCGAGCTGTTTAGTTTTGTAGCACTTTCTGTAATGTAGTTAGCCGTCTCCTGAGTCTGGAGACATTTCCACGCTAAGGGATCCTAAAGCAAAAATAAGTCTTTATTGCCCACTTATGGAGCAGTCATGAGCAATATCCTCATTTCAGTTCAAGCCTTTTAACGTTTGGAGTTCTCTCTGTTATCTAAAAATATTCCAGATGCTTCTGTCACGAGCAGCCGAACTGAGCCAGTTTGTCATTTCACTCATGTACAGGCAATGGGGCTTTGTAAACACATTAGACCAGTTTCCAGCATGCAAACAGACTGGAAAGCTAGCTAATGGTGAGTAAACATCTGAATTTTCTAAAAAGTGTTTCTTGAATTATGCTTTTAACTGGGAGTAGAAGTTAATGTAAGTTTTAAATAATAGGAGTCATTTTAGGGCATTTCTATTAGTCCATTCACCATGAAAATTTCACATCATGTGTAGGAAGGTTGCTGGGTTCAAATTATGTAGTAAAATAAAAATGAAGATACATGCTTTTCTTTGAAGAGTGATGATATCTTGGATCACTGTAATGTGATGAATATGTGGAGACAGGATACAATTGTGAATGTAGTTTAATGTAAACGAAGGTGAGACACCTGTGTAGCAAAAATATAATTGGGAAAATACAATGGGTACAAAAAAATGATCAAGGTTACACACGGCAGGACGAACAAAGAGGTTAGAAACAAAGTTCAAAACACAACAGAAAAACATATACAGTATGGACCAGGACAAAACTCAACAAACAAATGAACACAAAGGGCAAAATGCTGTGGCAGAACCTGACACACAGCCACTTCTGTATATGCCTGTATTTGTATATCATCATCATCATCTTCTTCTCCGCTTCTCCACTTCAGGGTCGCGGTGTGTATTTGTATAGCATTTCTCAAATGAATAAATGAATAATTGGACCTAACATATTGGTCAACAACAAATACCCCAGTTACAGCGGGATTGTATTGTGTGGGCTCAAAGGGGAGTACTCGATACTCCACGAATTGATTCAAGGGTGTAATGCAATGACTATAGCTTGCTGCAGCTAACATTTCAGTGGATGATCCATATGTATAATGGAAAAGTAAATGAGCATTACCTCCCTCATTACCTCGTGCATTTTAAAGAGCTTTTAGAAGGAAGGCCCACTGCAGCTGATGTGCCGCAGCAATCTGAGCAGCTAAGTGATGCTGTGCGTTTGCACAACACTCCAGTGAATCCTAATTAGAATAAGGCCATGAGCGAGCTTTGGGAATACTTCAGTGATAGGCCATTCTTACAATAAAGGTTCCTAAATGGTTCTTACCTTTAATTGGTATAGATCTTTTATAGATTCTCTAAACATGAAAACAGGTTTCTCACACTCACACATCTCATTTAAGGTAGAAGAGTTTTCAATAAAGCTTCCATTGAATTACTCTTTAGCTGAGATATAGGTTAATAAATCAGAGAAGTGACACAACTTATTTATCTTCACAGAAAAGCGTGAACTGGAATGTCACTGGAGCAGCTGCACATGATACCCATGGCCAAGCATTGTCTATAGGGAAATATAGCTCCTCAGAGCTTGTCTGTGGAGAAGAAATGGAGCTCCATGCAGTTTCATGGGACAAAATGGAGTCTCTTTGTGATATAACTGTAATCATTCAGCAACAATACCTGACCAACTAATGTGGCTCAACGCCACCAGACCTCCACATGTTTCTACATCTCATCTAAAGCCTGTTCAGAAAAGTAGAAGCTGTTACTGCAGCAAATAGAAGGGTACAAAATTTATCTTAAAACTAGTAATGAAGATTAGTAATGAAGATGTGTAAAATGAGGAAATAAATATACAACAACACAACAGGATTAAAGACAAATTTCATTTATTTTAATAGACCTCACAAATAAGCCAAGCCAATAAGCCAGGTACCATAAACCTTTATGCAATTTGCTCACAAGTCGCTTTCTCTGGTTCTTGTGGAAAAAAATGCCCTTGTGTCAGGGCCTCGGCTGTGGAGAAGCATGACTCACACTGGTAAATTGACCACTCATGGAACTGCAATCGGCTTTAGATTATTACTCTGTCTACAGTATGACAAGGATTATGGTTATCTGCAGGCCACTGATAACATGGAAAATCAATACTGTGACCCACCATCACAAACCCAACTAAAGCAGTGACTAATGAGAGGGACAGGTCATATAGATGCCAGTATTTGGTGATAATGTGGATGATGAGGGCTAAACAAAATGAGTGCAGGAGTGAACCCTTCTTATCTGAGGCAACAATGGGGATTTAATACCAAGATTTTACTTTTGATTTTATGACAATGTCCATAGCAGTTAAATTGTTTGCCTGAGGAAATGGTTTAGCCAGTTTAGAATTTCCGGTCAGTAGAAGTATAAATAAAAAGAAATTATATACTGAGAAATAAAACATCAATGGGCGGCACAGTGGTGCAGCAGGTAGTGTCGCAGTCACACAGCTCCAGGGGCCTGGAGGTTGTGGGTTCAATTCCCGCTTTGGGTGACTGTCTGTGAGGAGTTGGTGTGTTCTCCCCGTGTCCGCATGGGTTTCATCCGGGTGCTCCGGTTTCCTCCCACAGTCCAAAAACACACGTTGGTAGGTGGATTGGCAACTCAAATGTGTCTGTAGGTGTGAGTGAATGTGTGTGTGTGTGTGTGTGTCTCTGTGTTGCCCTGTGAAGGACTGGCGCCCCCTCCAGGGTGTATTCCTGCCTTGCACCCAATGATTCCAGGTAGGCTCTGGACCCACCGCGACCCTGAACTGGACAAATGTTTACAGATAATGAATGAATGAATGAAATAAAATATCAGGACTTTATCATTTTTCTTTCTTTTGTGTCCACATTCAAACAGTTGCAACTAATGGTGCTTTTCCACCCACCAAATCTGGTACCCGGTCCATGGAACCAGGTACTTTTTTCGGTCCCTGCTCGGTTATGGTTCCAGCCGAATCCAGAAGGTACTAAATCGTGACATGTAAGCCCTACTGAGAGCTGAGTGGCCAGAGACACCTTTCACATTTATTATTATTTGACTCACAATAGCAGCTCATAACATTACGGGGGAACTGTGCTAGTGGCTAAAAGTGAGTCAAGCCGATCCCATGCAATGGAAAAGCATCATTATAGTGTATTGTTAGTAAATATATAAACTAATCAGCTCAACCTCAAACAAAACATGGCTTCAGGGGTGGATTTTAAAGTCTGTTGGATTTTTTTGGGCCACACCGTCCAGTCTCTTGTGTTCTTCTATGAGATTGTAGTACTGTTTACAGTTTTTTTTTAGCACAGTCTAAAGTACTTTTAGCACTGTCTATAGTCATCTTAAAACACTTTCAATTTCCATAAAACACTGTATAAAGTCTTTTTTAATCACTGCTTCTAGTACATTTTGTAGTAAATAAACATTTAGCACTGTCCTTTAAGCCCTTAAGTACTTTTTTAGACTTTGAGCACTGTCTATAGTACTTCTTAGCACTGTTCATATTCCTTTTTAGCACAGAGTGTGTTTTCATGCACTTAATAATCGGTTAAGAACATAGAGAAAATCAGATTTTGTCAGTATTCCGATCAACGTTTACATGCACTTGGGTAATCAAATAAAAGGAAAATTCTGGGTTTACATGAGTCATGAGCAGTAATCAGATTTCTACTTTGCGTATATATCCTGCCATGGTTTTATTAAACATAGACAGCTTACTGGCAAATATGGATCTTCAGTTTTTAATGGATCTTCAATTTTTGGTTTGTAATATGCTGACCTTCTTCCAGCCTTCGCTGCAAAGACAGAGTCAAGCTTCTTTTGAACAGTGATCTGTTCTTCGACCCAGCATGAGTCCATCCGTTAAAAAAAATTAACAAAAGAAAACATGTCTGCTTGTGCAAGCAAATAGTACTTAACAAATTTTTAGATACTAAATGGTGAGAGAACATCAGAATGTGCTAAGAGACAAATCTACACTGTCCAGTTCTGTTTGCATGCATGCAGTCTGAGAAACTTGTAAGAAATCAGGGCAAGCCTATATATGTCCTGCACTAAAATACAGCTAATTAGATTTATACTTTGGTGTACAGATTTCTTTGGATTTCTGGGTCTTAGTCTGATCTGAGAAATCAAAGTATTGTTTTTACATGACCACTTGAATAATCCGATAACTGGAGAAATGTGATTATGATTGGATTATTAAGTGCATATCAACACACTCACTGACTATAGTCCTTTTTAGCTTTTTTCAGTACTGTCTGCAAACATATAGTTTATTCACATAGTCAATATTGCTATTCTGACACTGTCTATAGTTCTTTACAGCACTGGTATATTCCTAATCCTTTTCACTAATCACTATCATAGCCATCTGCAAACCTTTTTAGCACTGTCATAGTCCCTAATTTGTAAAATTACATTACATTTGAGTGTGTGTGTGTGTGTGTGTGTGTGTTATAATTCATGTTAACTTAAGGCACATTTCGTTTTGGGTAGCATAATGTCTTATTTCCTTGTCTAATTATAATCGAAATCAGCCCTGAAAAACATACCAGTGAAGTCCTAACAAATCATGCGAAGAGGAAAGTGTAATTCACCATTGCCATGGTAATAGCAGATAGGTGCATGTTCAAAGGGAATATTCACTTTTGCCGGAGGCTGTTTTTTCTAAGATAAAACAAGGCCATTGTTTCTCCTCCACGAATTCCTTTCACCTCTCTCTCTTCTCTCTCTCTCTCTCTCGCACACACACAAACGCCCACGCCTAAACTATGGAAAAGCCCTGGAAAAGCACTTCGTGTTAGCCCACCCCCGCACGGACTGCGCGTGGAGGGTTTTTTCGTGAGCGAGCGTGGGCGGGTGGCTTCCCGCTTGATTCCCATGGCGAAGGGCCCCTCCCACGGTTCTCCGTCTGCCTCCATTACAGATGCGCTCATTTGGAGGCGCTCCCTGGGAAAGGTTCTGCCGGGTGAAATGATGGCCGCTGCAGAGAGAGATTGATCTGAGGGAAGACTGAACCACAGCGCGCGCCGCCTCATTAACTCCGAGTCAGAGGCGCGTGCTCGGTCGATCTGTCTTCGGCGTGAACGCGCGCGGCAGGCCGGAAATGAGGAGGAGGCAAGTGGCCTTTTAAGGTCCCACAGGCCACAGCGAGCAACAGCGTTTAGTCAACACGGTGTTGTTGATCCTCTGAAGCAAAAAGAACCAGCAGACATTTAACGCGTCTCAGATCCGCTCCTTGTTCCGTGTTTTATAAACTAACTCAGAATTCAGACACTTCCTGAGGGAGGGGACCTGGGGCTGTGCTCGGAAATGTTTGCTCATGTACTAATCCACTATTCACTTCAGCGATTTTGCTAGCCTAGGGATACTCAAATATGAGTCTTAGAGGCCCACCAAATATCCACAGAGCGGAAGGTCCAAAGACGTCATTCATTCTTAATCGAGTTGTTTGCACAGTGCAATTTTTAAGTTTTTGAATGCTATGCTGCACCACAAATTTGCAGGTGTTAACACTGTAAATGTTACAGGAACACTAGGTAAGATTGGGTATTTTTGCTCCTGAGCTCCCCCTACTGTTATAGAGTTTCATATACTTTAACAACACTGTCCTGAAATCAAGTGGGTTTTCCTAATATCCTCATGGTGTGATGTACTGTAGCAACAACAGAGACTCTATTCTCCCTGTTAAAGGCCAGTGAAGGATCACAATGAATTTGAAGCTGTACAATACTACATATTGTTCCTTTAATGTCTGTTTTAGCACTGGTAAATTTGCTGTGTACCTTTCTCTTCAGATTAAACAGCTTTTGAGAAGCCCAAGTCAGAAACTAACTGCCTGCTAAGTAGAGGATGTTTTCCAAGTGCCCTGATTGGACTGCAAGCAACGAAAAGAGACTGTGCAAAATATAGACTGAATGCAGTTTTTGTCCACTCTGTTTTGTTGTAGGTCCATAATAAACAGCATCTAGACAAGCTTCTGCCCATTGAATACTACTGTGCTAGCTTATGACCACACAATTGTTCTTACAAAGTTCTTTCCTAAAGTCGGTGGTATTAATGGAAGTTTGCCCCTTTCCTGCAGCAACAATTTGCTCTACTCTGAGGGTTTTCTATGACACATTCAAACATTCTGAGAATTTTACTGCATTCAGACACCAGAGAATTAGTGAGGTGAGGTAATAGTGTAAGATGATTTGTTCTGGACCACAAACACCACTCCAGCTCATCCCAAAGAGATTGGATGGAAAGCCATTTCTCCACAGAACACAGCCCAATGCTAGAGGTACTACTCTTCTTGGCACTGAGCCTCATAATTGTAAAGTGCAGCTTCTCCAGAGCACCCAATTGATTACATGTTTTTCTGTATATATTATACAAAATGGTGTATTCACTGGAGAAGAAACGCAATCAAGCATATTCTTTAATCAAGAATGTGGACATTGTACATTATGTAAAAGTACACTCTGACCTATATTATATTTAAAAGAGTAGAAATGAGCTATGGGTCTAGGTAAATGTACAAACCTGCCTTCTGCCCATTTAGAATCTAATGTGGTTTTAAAATTCAGTTCAATTTCCACCGCCATTGTCTCAAAGCCTAAAACATATTTGGTGCCAGCCTCAAATGAGCAAGCCAAACCAACAATGGCAAGGAAAAACACATTCAGAACAAGAGACCCATTTACCTCTGATCAACATCAGATCAAAACAACATACAGAGTAGATGAATGACAAATATCTTACATCAAATCACCAGGGGGTACACAATGATCAACCTCAAAATGGACTTTATGCACTACATCAACATCAAATGGCTGAAGAAACACAATGTATTTTGTCCCTTAAAAGAAATGCAAAAAACATGCAAATTACCAAACACAGTCATGTTGTTTACTGTGACAAAAGGGCCTGGTGATTTTTAAAATGGATCTAGAAGAAAAACAAACCCAGAGGAATCACATTTATATTCTACAGCCAAATATTGAATACATTTATTAAGTATAAAGATGAAGTATACCACACTGGGAACTGAAAGCATAGGTTTATGTACCTTTAATTTTGGAAATGAATAAATGAAATATATATTTTGTGGGGGGGGGATTTTTAGTTTGTCCCCACATGAATTCCCAAAATGAATATGTGAATGATGGACCAAATAATAAAACTATCTGATGTAAAATCTTTGCCCTGATCAGGGGGGTGCAGTGTCCACTTGAAATCAATGGGCACAAGGAATGCACCATTGACAACACGGCAGTCTATCAAAAGTCATCCATACGCTCACACCTGGACTATTTTGCATAGCCAGTTTACCTGCTGTGTTACTACACTGGGAAGAAATGGTCACCCAGAGGAAACCCATGTGCATGTTGGGAAAACTTTTCGAACTACTCACAAAGAGTGACCGCAGGAGAAGTTTGAACCCCGAAGTCTGAAACCCTGGAGCTGTCAGTCATGCTGATGTATGCTCAGGTATAAGCTGAGGTGCTACTGAATAATACCTGACAAACACCACCACTGTTGGACTGATACCACTCAATACATTTCAAATTTGAATCTGATCAGTTCATGAATTTTAGTCCTGTAAAGAGAAATTCACTAGGAGCAGGTCTCAATTTGAAAAGCAGCACTTCTATGGTGTGAACAAACACTCTCATTTTGAAGTTAATGTAAAACGACAGCTGGGCACAGTGACCCAGAATCTTTTCTGACAGCCATGAGAAAATTTTGTCCACCCATTCTCTGCATGACCTAATCCAATTCATCCATCTTAAGCTATGAGAAATGTGTATGCCTACTCCATCTTTGAAGGTTTTCTTTGTTGAACATGCCAAACAACACCATGCCGGCTATAAGTGAGTTAATCTGAAAATTGGCTACACTACAGGACTTTACTCTGTCTTTACGGCTCTGTACAGGTCTTAGTACTTGCAGTGAAATAAGTCTTTGTGAAGCTGTCAGAAACACTCAAAAAATCTTGGAAGATGAGTAATTCTTTAGAGTACAGGTCTGCAGTATAGTAGGGCACATCTCTAATCTAACTCCTGCCTTGCTTGGCTGAATGAAATGCCAGCGAAGCAGGAATAGGAAAAGACAGATGCGAGCTATTCACTTAAATGATATGGAGAACATGAGACCTAGATTTTTGGCTTAATGGAAAAAGGGAAGATTTATATTCAAGGGTAGGATATTGCAGCAGAGCCAGCTACGAGGCTGAACCTGGGATTTTCCCTCAGCAGTTTTCTTTTCGTAACTGGACCACTGTTTAGTGCTGAGACAGGGAAGCAATTCACATATCTGCAAGAGTTTTTCAGGGAGTTTCTTGAGTTGTGATTTGAGTAGAGTGCTTTTCAGTAATGCAAATTAACAGTAGATTTCTCTGAATAATATAGTAGTCACAAATAGCAAGTTGGTAACATTTTACAATATTGTTTGGTAGTTAATAGGTAAGTAGGTCAGTGCAAACAGAGTGGAGAACTAGCAGATGGCGAGGACACATCCTCAGAGTTTTAGAAAATATTTTTATTAATTAAAATCTTGAACATCACCTTTAACATAGCCAAGACATGCCAATTTACCAGCCACATACAACACACACATTCAAGAATGGGACTCAGGAAACACACTGATGCACATCAACAAACAAAACACCTGAATAGGATTAAGGAAGCAGACTTCGCAAAGGATTGAATCTCTTGCTCTGAAAGCCTTGTGCATGGCCCACTGAGCAGGTTGGACAGATACATGAGATATAGGGGGTTGATGTACCCTCACACAGACACTAAACAGAACCGCTGAGACAAAGTCCAGACCTTAATCAAGCAGAAGCACTCGTGAGTCAAAGTCATTCTTAAATTGAGGGAAAAATAGTACAAATAGTAAACTTCAAAAGAAAGCTGTAAGAAAGGCTGGTCGGACACAAATATTAAGTCAATATATTGAGTCACTGGACGGCGTGGGGGCGCAGCAGGTAGTGTCGCTGTCATACAGCTTTAGGATCCTTGGGGTTCGAGCCCTGCTCCGGGTACTGTCTGTGGGAGTTTGGTGTGTTCTCCCTGTGTCTGTGTGGGTTTCCCCCAGGTGCTCTGGTTTCCTTCCACAGGCCCTGCGATGGACTAGTGTGTGTTCCCGCCTTGCGCACAGTGAACCGGATAAGCGATTACAGACAATGAATTAATGAATGAATATTGAGTCTTTGTATAATGTTAAGTTCAGTACTTTTTCTGTTTTGGAGTCTGCGATGCTCTGCGATGGCCTGTTGCTCTGTCCAGTGTGTGTTCCTGATTTGCATTCAGTGAGTTCAGGTAGCTTCTTGGAGCAAGTTAACCCCGATCAGCATAAAGAGATTACAGAAAATGAATGAATATTTTCTGTTTTTTTCTGAAGCTGAAGATTGAATACTGTGAGGAGTTGGTGTGTTCTCTCTGTGCCTGCATGGGTTTCCTCTGGGTGCTCTGGTTTCCTCCCACAGTCCAAAAACACACGTTGGTAGGTGGATTGGCAACTCAAAAGTGTCCGTAGGTGTCAGTGTGTGAGTGAATGTGTGAGTGTGTGTGTGTTTGTGTTGCCCTGTGAAGGACTGGCGCCCCCTCCAGAGTGTATTCCCACCTTGCGTCCAATGATTCCAGGTAGGCTCTGGACCCACCCTGACCCTGAACTGGATAAGCGCTTACAGATAATGAATGAATGAAGATTGAATAGCATGTAATTTATGGCTATTTTGATGTTCACAAACATGGGAACAGAACAAACTGACATAATCCTAAAATAGTGGCTTAAATAACACGGGCACCTAAGATTGTCCGACTATGCACATGTAGGGTATGCCAATGTAGGGTATCCCTAAATGTAATGCAGTTATTGATACATTACATCATGTTTCTCTCCTGTGAATGAACATGACTGTGTGTTGGTCTTGTGCAAATGCAAGTGAGGAAGGCGAATTCTGAGTGGGACTAAATGCTGAAAACAGCTTCTCCTCTCAGCGCCTAGTGCCACTCAGTGTTGTTCAATGTTTCTAATACATTCTGACCTTCCACTGACACTTCTCCACTCTCTCTGCAGGAACACATGTTCACACACACAGACATACTAATGCAACCACCCCCTCAAAAAAGAACCCCAAAAAACACTTTCTGTTTGGGGTGGCACGGTGACACAGCAGGTAGTGTCACAGTTACAAAGCTCCAAGTGACTGTCTGTGAGGAGATTGGTGTGTTTTCCCAGTGTTCGCATGGGTTACCTCCGGGTGCGCCGGTTTCCTCCCACGGTCCAAAAAAAAACAAAAAAAACACATTTTTAGGTGGATTGGTGACTCAAAAGTATCCATAGGTGTGAGTGTGTGTTGCCCTGTGAGGGACTGGTGCCCCCTCTAGTGTATGTTCTCACCTTGTGCCCAATGATTCCGGGTAGGCTCCGGACCCACCGCACCCCTGAACTGGATAAGTGGTTACAGACAATGAATAAATAAATGAATTGACTTTCTGTTTACAGATGAATGAGTGGTGGATTTAATGACACACCATGACTCTGACCAGGATGAGATGGTGACAATACAATGGATGAAATGAAAACAACAGAATGAAATTGAAATAAAGTTATACATATCTGCAACCATGGGCTTAAAGTGATGGTGTCAAAGTATAAGACTTTCTATGCAAGTCTCAACCCCCCCCCCCCCCCCTTTGAAGTTTTCTGTGTTTCCTCTATGAACTATGAAAAAAATCCAAATGTCTACATTTGTGAGGGACTGAGTTAGTGTCTGATGACCTGTGATGGACTTGTGCCAAGGGTATGTGCACCCAACACTCTTTTATTTGTGTGAGAAGAACGAAGGCTAGACCATCTGGTCCAATCTCATGTTGCATGTGATTTGCAGCCAGCAGCAATGCTGCAAGGATGACAAAGCACAAATGCAGCAAAGGCTGCAAATGCCAAAGGCAATATCATGCTTGGTAAAAAGAGCAGACTTGGGACTGAGGAGCTGAGGCTTTAATTCTAAACTATACACTTGGGCAACAGGGAGCTCTTTGAGCAATGATTCTAAGAACATGTTTGATAAAGACATCATGTGAAGTACATATTTTAATATTCAAAGGAGCTTCACATAAAGGCTCTTCACCTGTTTGCAGAGCCTGAGGGTAGAATCCAAGGGAGTTTCGGCAGCAGAAAAGAGAAACCATTACGCCTTATATTATCTCTCAGGATGGTCATGCAGTAGTGGTCAGCATCCAACCTTGATAAATGTTTGGGCTAACAGTGTATCTAATGAACTCCAGCAGATCCTTACTGGGAGTCTCTTTCTCACACTCTCTCTGTCTGTGTTCTCCCTAGTGCTGTCTCTCCCCCTTCTCATCTCTCTCTCTCTCTCTCTCTCTCTCCAAACTGGCAGAGTACTATTTCATTCATCCCCCCGCCGTTCATTCATGTGGGCACTGCAGCGTAGCGAACGCTCGCGGCTCTGATCGACGCGGCGTTCTTATCAATGGAAGGCGATGACGTCAATGGGGAGCGGTGACGCGCGGTCACGTGGCCCCAGGAGGGCCCGCATATAAAGGCGAGGAGCTGACCACGGTGCTGAAAATATCTCTCAGCGGCAAGTGGGACTCCACGGGGCGCGAGCGAACGGTGATCCCATCCATCTCCCACACACACCAGGACACTTCGGTCACACACGCAGAGGAACGCTTTAAAGCCGTGCGCCACAGCAGAGCTGCCACTGCTAAAGAGAAGAGACCAGAAGAAGTGCATCGGTGCGCCTTGCGCGGGATCCCGGTAAGTCCTCGTGTTTGTATACAATAACACAACAGCACAATAACGCAACAGCAAAGTGGACAAAACTACTTTGCAGCGCAGTGTGAGATGTGGCAATGTTGGGAAACGTTTTCGGGTGCAACTTTAACGAGCTCGTGAAGTACAAACAAAACCCGCCACTTTGTTTACCAGCAGTAATGCCCTGATTCTGTTCAACAATACTTGATTAAAGTATGCGATATGTATAAAGATATGGTTTATAGCGTCAATCAATAAATTGATAAGGCGGGAACCGTTTTTGCCCAGAAGTAGAACATTTAATGAGCCGCGTCCCTGGGTGGAGTCGGGACTGATGTTCCTTCATCATCCACATCTTCCACCTCCTCCTCAGTGTTGTACTGCGATATGAAATCGCAGCTCGTTCCTGTAAATGACGCAAGTGTTTGTACTTGTAAGCAGTGGTGGGAATGATGCGGATCAATACCAGTTTACACATTTCAGGAACACAAACGCCGCTACTCCCCCGCTGCTTCTTTCATCACATTTCTCGTCACCATGGCATCAGCGGTCAGAAACAAGAGTAGAACTCCCCTCAGAGACCACTCAAGTTCCCGCTGCTCTGTTTTGAGCGATGTGTATGGACTGGTTTGTCGGGTCACATTTTTCTTATAGAAAGCTTCAGTGTGTCTGCTGCTCGTGCTTAGTGTGATGCTAAACTGGTTCCCTAGTTATTTAGAAGAGACCGGCTTAGGGCAGGAGATTACCCCAAGTCACGGCGTCTTAAAGGCGGATTACTGGTGAGTTTTGGCGCTGTTTGCTCCAGAGAGTGTCTCGGGATGGTGGGAGTGATGGCAATGGAGTAGGACAAAGACAAAAGAGAGAAGAAAGATACTTTTACAGAAGAAGTGGGTGGCGAGGCTGTCCTTAAGTACAAAGTGTAGCTACTTTTATTGCTGACATGAAAGTGGCTGAGACGCTGACCGCTGTAACGCGCTATTCGGTCAGAGAGGGTGGCATAGTGGTGTTGAACGGGATAGTCAGACACACAGCTACTTTTCTTTCTTCAGACTAAGCGCGCATCTGCAGTACGATGGTCACGAACTCCAAAACAACCATGATGGACTGAGGGGATCTGCCTGTGTCCCACAGGACTGCGAGTAAATTCACTGATATTGGATTTTCTGCCTAAAGACAACCGTTATTTTATGTTATTTGGGCCGTTTGAATGGGATAATATAATATAATATGATATAATATAATATTTTAATCACCAAAGTGGGTTTCTTTGTTATGTTACCGACATATTATGCACTGTATTAATATAAAATCAGGGTTACAGTACTGCAATATTTGAACAATGTTTTTCGTTTTTAACAACTTAAGACCTCAACATTTGCCTTTGAATCGAAAGCTTGGCCAGCATTGAGTTATTCATAAAACTAATGATCTGCTCCTGATTCAAACATAAAGAAGACTCCAGCCTCTCTGCTTTCTTATTTTACAAAATGGGCTACAGTATCTCTACCCACCAGTTACACTGTAGGGACTATATCGGGGGTCTATATAGTGCGCGCGCTTTTCCCCGTGCGCTCGCGTTTGGCTGTCAATTAGAAACCAGAAGGAAAAACAGATCTCAATAAGCGCGGAAACAGAGCCCGGGTTCCCTGTCTGTTTCCTGACGCGTGGCTTCTTGCCAGGTTTTCCTTTTCAGTATTTTGTGGTTAAAGGTGGTGACGCACTACATAGTGACAAGGGCCAGTCATTTACTGTTTTAAGGAGTCTTACAGAGCGTCATAAATCATAAATAAATACACAGAGCTGGACTGCATATGTTTTCCGTGAACATACAGCAACGTCAGAAAAAGCAAAAAAAAAAATGGGAGGATTTGTAGTAAATCAGATTTATTAATGAAGTAAATACATGCAGTAAATCTAATTTGTTTTAAACCGATACAAATGATTAAATATGAAGGGATGATGACTGTCCTGTGCGTAGCATTCATGCGCAATCCGCTGCGTGCGCCATGTTCTCAGGGAGATGGTTGCCCGTGCATGAGGCAGCTGAGCTTCAGTATCCTTTGTGTGGATCAGGCTGTTTATGAAGGGCAATAAGACAACCTTTTACGACCACTGACATTAGCTTATATTAATAATTAAAATGTATATAGGCTTCTTCCAACAAGCATCAATAATCTGTCTATCTGTTTGTTGTCAAAACAGCCTTATTCTAATGTAGGTGAAATTTATGAATGCTGCTCTGCTGTAAAGCATCAGCAGCCTTTCTACCTTCTTGTTCGACCAGAATGAGTTCTAACATCAAATGTAGGGATGAATATTGGTTATCTTCTTTGACCTTTCGTGAATATTTTCTCTTCCCTTCTTTCTTTCTGAAGGCGCATCAGCTTTGCACCTCTCCTCCAGATCTGCACGGTCATGATCCGGTGCCACCAAGTTGCAAGTTCCCCAATTGTTGTTCTGTTCATCTTCTTCTGCCTCACATTTGAGCCCACAAATGCCAGCCCTGTGACTGAGGACACAGAGACTCTCAACAATCGATATGGACCCCCCTCTCCTGCTTTTACACAGACAGAGATTGAGTCCACTCAAGCAGTAGATGGTCAGCAAGTGGCACCGGGTGAAGAAGAAGAGGAGGAGGACGAACTTTTCAAAGATGTCGATCCCAAAACCCTAGCAGCAGTGCTCTTAGAGGCTCTCAACAAGCCCCAGGGGAAGGTGACGAGTGAGGAAAACAAGAAAGAAGGAGATGAAAAGGCTGAGGAGGTGAGGGAGACCCAGGGGGCTGAAAGAGACAGAGACAGACAGCAGGAGCTGGAACTGGTAATGGCAGCTGCTGCAGCGCAGGGCAGAGAGGAGCGAGAGAGGGAGGAGGATGAAGAGAGAAAGAGAATTGAGGAAGAAGAAGAGAGGCTGACGGAAAGGGTGACAAGTCGTACTACCAGTCAAACGGTGCCTGTGAAAGAACCAGAGGCAGTAACAAAGGAGGTGGTGAACAAGGAGGGGCAGCAGGATCTAGAGAGAGGCGCAGATGGAGAGATGGAAGAGCAGCTGAGCCCAGAAGAGTTGAAGAATCTGGAGACCATGCTCAAGGAGTTTCAGAGCTACAGCACAGCCACAAAAAGGGAGCGCGATTCCTCAACTGGCCAGAGGGAGAGCCGTGGTGAATACCTTGACTATCTGGACCGAAACGGCCTCATGAACAATGAGATCAAGCCCAAAGCCAAGGGCCACGACTTGGCTCTGTCCAAAAAGAAGCTCAAGTGGCAGATAGAACAGGAAAAGAACAAGAATCGGCCGCTGTACAGGGGAGGGAACTTCATGGATGACTTTAATGACAATCTTGAAGACCAAGAAGAAGTAAATGGAGAGGATGAGGAAGACGAGGAACAGTTGAGTCCTGAAGAAGAAGAGGCTCGGGCTAAAGCTGAACAGGAGGAGGTGCGCAGACAGGCTGCGGAGGCCCAAAGAGCAAAAGCAGAAGAAGAGAAACTTGCAGATATTGCATCTGACATGCTCCTGCAGTACATGGTAAAGCCAGATGGTAAGAAGATCCAGGACAATAATGCAGCAGAAGATAAGCGCTCAGAGGAAGACACCAGTGATGACGATGACGATATTGATCCACAAACTATTGACAAGTTGATTGAAATCTCCAGTAAGCTGCATCTCCCTGCTGATGATGTGGTTGATATCATCAGCGATGTGGAGAAGAAGAAGAAAAAAGATGCACCTGAAAATCTACAGTGGCAAAGACCTCTGGTGCCCCTTCCAGCTCCTGTTGCACCGTCTACGGCCTTGAGAACAACACCTCTGTCAAAGCCACCCAAACCTAACACCAACCCATTTAAAACATGGTTTAAGGACAGAGCTTCCGTTAAGCCCAGTAAGCAAGACTTTTGGTTCAAGCAACAGTGGCCCTTTCGGACCTACCCCTCTTACGGGTTCTACCAAAAGCCCTACAATCCCTATTACCCCATCTACATCCCACCTCCAAAGCCTAAACCACGCTACTATGCCAAGCCCTCCTACTCCCTTAATGACATCTTGGGGAATTCACTGGACAATGACTTTGATTTCTCCCTCAAACAAAGGTACCGTCCCTGGGCACAGCCTCGCCCAAGGGCTCCTCCAGCATTCCGGAGGAACCTCTATTTTCCAAACTACATTGTCCCTTATCCCCGGACTTTCCAAGCCATACCCATGTCCAAACCCAGGTCAAACCTGCATTATTGGCCTAAAATCTTTTACCCATCCCCAGATTCTATAGATGCCACAGAGGACAAGTATTACTGGAGACTGGGGAAGCAAAAGGAGGCTCGCGATAAAGAGCTTGAAGAATTGTTCAAGCAAATTATCTTTAAAGGCTCCCAAAAATTTCAGTAAGGTTAGGGTTAAGGAAATGAGATTTGAGGAGGAAAAGTAGGAAAGGGAACAACCGCAAGACTGTTTTTTTTTTCATCCTACCATAATTTATTTTCATTTGCAGAAATATATCTGTCACATTTACATCTTTCCCATTTAAGTTGATTTGAACACTTTGCCTGGAGACCGTTGACTGTTGCCGTTTCTCACTGCTGTTCCTCGTTCCACTTGAACAGCGCCATTTCTGTCTATAATCAGAATGGATAGATGACGTCAAGATCCCTCTTCTCAGTCACTCCATCTCATCTACTGCCCCCCCCTCCCCTGAACGGACTGAGAGACAGACAGAATGATGCGAGGAAAAGGGAGATTTTGTTAATAGTGTAGGGGTGCACACAGAGCTCAAATAACCAATAGATATTCCTTTCTGTCTATACTCCAAGAAGGCCTTTCAAAAAACAGAGATCAATGGAACATTCCTTTGTAAGCCTTACCTTTTATTCTTAGTTTATTTAGAATTTTTTTTTGTTGTTATTGTTATTTATCATTGTCAATTCATTATGATATAGAAGAAGAGCAAAAAATATTTTAAATGCACCTTTAAAGAATGCATGCACCAAGAGCATGTTTATTCAACTCTGTTAAACTCAGCCGAAGTCTTAGAATCAAAACCAGTGCCATACCGTTTGGACATGTTCAGGTTTGGTTCATCCTCCAGAGCAAATATGTTGAGTCTTAATTGTACCTAGAAGTATTCTGCTTAAGCATTTACTACGTGTGTACTCATGTGTAATAAGAACACACTGAGTCCTGTACATAGAATTAGTTACTGTCGGTTTGACATTTTTTTTTCGACGTCTTTTTTAAATAGTTTTTCTACGCAAAAAAAAGACTCTGAAAGATGGTGCAAAGAACGCTCATACATTCCGAATATTTCTAAGAAAAAAAAATCTAATTTCATAGAAGCTCTTTTGAATACAGTTATTTATTGCCTTATTAAGACACTTTCCCTTTTGAGACAAGCAGCATTTTTGTCATTGTTGGTTTGGCAGGTTAGATCCTGGTCACAGGGGTTTTCATATAAAATTCTCCAAAACTTCAGACCTAAGCCAGTTAATTATTAAACAGCCGTATAAACTGCATGAAGCATAAAAATATAAAATTACCTTGAAAATGACCCTGTTTTACCAATAAGTCATTTGTGTTCCTAACTCTGTCAATTGTCTGTGGATTCCTGTCTATTGAAAACACAGATGAAGTGTTGTCTCTTTGAGATTTCTTCTGAACAACTGAACATCCGGCTCAAAAAGAGATTTCTGAGTCAATGAAAGCTCTTTCAAAGCAGCATTGACAATATTCTAATTGAAATTGATTCCAACACACATGTCCCTGGAAGCTTTTGATCGATATTTACCCTTACACAACAGTCTGGAGTCCAACTGGGGCCAAAATCGCACTTCTCCTTGAGGGACAAAGTGTATAGTACACATGAACCGCATGAGACCATCAATGACCCATTCTTCTCACTGAACTCCTGGAACTGGACACACTCAGAACTAATGGTCAAATAAAGAACCTTTTGGAAAGCTCACTAGTTCCAAGTAGGTTTAATAATAGCCACAGTCCTTCAACAGCCCTATCTTATTGAATTTGAAATAAAAATTCATGAATATCAAACAGATTCATCACCTACCCAAATTGTGATACCTCATCCAACAGGACAGTGAGGGAGATGAAAAAAGATGAAAAAGGGGGAGGTGCTTGGCATTCTAATTCCTTTGAGCAATTTTTTAAAGCTGGGAAGAGAAGAAAAGCTGACGACAAGAAAATGGACAAAAGAAATTTGAAAAAGTGTCTGCACGTTTATGTGAACTTGCATCTAAAATGTGTTTCTTCTTTGAAGACATTATGAGCATTCAAAAAATGTATAAAAAAAGACAAAAGATAAACGACTAGCGTACCATAGGAAAAACTGTCTTGTATAAGGAAATTCAGCTGTTTGTCATTTCTAGATGTACCTTGTACGTACCGTAATAAACATGCGTTTGCTGGATGTAAATAACCGCATGTTGATGGCTAGTTTTGCTACACAGAGAGAATTAAATAAAATCAACTATTTTTTATTAAAATTGGGTTTTTAATTGCGTCTTGGGGAGAATATGACATGAATGAATATTTACTCTCTGCACCTTCCACAGTTAACCAGAAATGTTCACAAGTTACTTCATGAGAGGCCTAGTCAAAACTCTAGTCCCTCGTTTTTGAGTTGGAGTTGAGTCTCAAGCAACTGGGGTTTTAGCCAGAGTTTTGAGTCCCTGTAGTTCAGAGCATGGCCCTCCAAATCTAATCCATTTTGTTCATGTTTACTCTGAGATTCACACAAGGCCTTAATCTCAAGTCACGACATGAGTCATTTAAGGGCGAGCCTGTGAGTCACATAAACACGTCACTTGAATGCGACTCAAGTTCGAGTCAGTGATATGAACCTCCTTCTCTGGTCTACACTTTTCACACATTTTTTGTACATTCCCCTCCTCCACATTGCACTTGATCAACACCAAGTTTTATCTGTTTTTGCAGTTTGATATTTTCCCAGCTCAAACACATCTAATTAAATTTCAGTAGTTAATTTTCAAATGGCTGCAGGGTAGTGTAATAGTCTCACAGCCTCAGGGAACTGGAGGTTGTAGATTTGCCTCCTCCAGGGTATGTTCCTGCCTTGTGCCCAGTGATTCTGGGTAGGTTCCGGACCCACCGTGACCCTGAACTGGATAAGCGGTTACAGATTATGAATGAATTAATGCATTTTCAAATGTAGACGTGTTGGAGCAGAGAACTGCTGGACACTGGCTTTGAAATGAAATAACCCCGTTATACACAAACAACATTATATAAAAAAACACCTTAATAATAAGTCATTGTTAAGTATTCAAAAGCATAGCTGGACAAATATAGTAGTGAATGAATCACAACCCTTACATCACCCCAGACCAAGTGCTTGTGCAATAAAACACAAAATCCAAATAAGAAAAATTCCCTAAGTAGTGTCAAACAGGTGCATTCATGGTCCCTTTGCAAGTCGTCTTCAAAGAGGATCCAGTTAATGGGCTCTGGTGTGATCGTGTTATAGCGCTGCAGGGATTTTCTTATAATAAAGCAATTATCCAGGCAAACTCCTGGAGCACATCGCTGCCACATTTTGTTTTCATAATTAGAGGCAGGAGCAAGTTTAGGCTTAGCTTTGATATGCGCCATGCATGCCCACATGCTACATCACAGATGCCTTTGGGAAGGCTTATGGAGTAAAGGCTGGGTTAGAAGAGAGGCTGGTTAGACTGATTTGCTGACAGGGGTCTCTGGGGAAGCTGGGGAGAAGGGAGGTCGCTTGAAAGACAAGTGTTAATGAGACACAGTGTACGATGAGCACTACACTAGAGCCCACTAGGACTACATTAAGACTGCTGGGCTTAATCAAAGACCCTCAGTGGGAGAGGCGCTGAGTAGAAACTAGAGACCCCCTATTACCTTGTCTAAGACAGTGGGCTCAGGGAAGATTCTTGTTCAGTGTACACACTATTGTATACAATACAATTGATTGATCACTGGATTAGGAACACATACCTTGCATCTACACTTGATGTTCCATTTTATCAGCTTCACTGACCATAGAGGAGGATTTTGTAGTTTGAAAACTAGAAATGTAGTCCACCTGTTTCTCTGCATACATTCTTATCCTCATTTCATGCTGCTCTTCTATGGTCAGGGCCCCCACAGAACAGGTATGATTTGGGTGGTTGGTTATTCTCGGCTCTGCAGTGACACTGACGTGGTATTGATGTGTCAGTGTAGATCAGACACAACAATGCTGCTAGTGTTTTTAAAGCCCTCACTATCACTGATAGATTGAGAATAGTCCAAATACCAAAAATATCCAATAAGTGTTCTGTGTGAGGCAGGAGTGTCTAACAGAATGGAGATTGAGTGGATACAGTGTTTAAAAACTCTAGCAGCACTTTGCAGAGTTAAATAGGATACTACATGTCCAAATACTTAAAAAAAACATCTCTATTAATTTTCTGAAAAGTAATTTTCATGTATTACTTCCAGATTCTCCAAGTCATTGCACCAAAGAGGGGCATTTGTGGAGTCATCACAGCATCTTCCAACATCATCTGTAAAGCCTTCACTGTGGAGCAGAAGCTTTTACTGCAGCAAAGAGGGCCAAACTGATAACTTCCATTTCAGATTAAACGTTGGATGAGCAGGTGTCCACAAACTGGCCATAAAATGTCTGCTCTGAAATATAAAGCTGTCAAGAAAGGGTCCTTGGGAGTGATTAGGAAACAGTAAAGTGTTTCCCAACTATGCTCCTGCTCACTAGTGTGCTTTTGAAGTGATTTAACACACCCCATTCCCTTCTGTCAGTTCACTTGCTTACTTGCTTTAACTTACATTCATGTAGTGCTTTTCTAGACACCCAAAATACTTTGCATTCTTTGGAACATTAGGGAGTCACCTCAACCATCGGCATCCACAGGCATGATGCGATGACACACTCCTAAAATAAAGGTGCAACAAAATGTTCTGGGTGATGCCACAAAGAACCACTTTTGGTTCCATAACGAACCACTTGTGCTAATATGTTTAAAAGGGTAAAGAACCTTAAGATCGAGTGATGGATTTTTAAAACTTTTAACAAGTTCTTCACACTCACACCCTCTTAAACAAACAAGGTTCCTTATAGAAACAAAGTGGTTATTCTAGGGAATCACTAAAAGAACCTTTTGTAGCACCTTTATTTTTAAGAGTGCAGCTAAAAACACCAGTAGGCTTGTTATATATCTTTTATTTCAGTGGTTTTGTCCATGCTTCCATTGTGAGATGATAACTCTGAACTATGGGTCTGAAGCTGTAACTAAGAAAAGGAAATAGATTTCAGATCGTTTTGTACAAACTGATCAACAACAATTATGTTTTTATCTGGTGCATTGCACAGTATTTGCAGCCTTAAAAAAGATAGAAAGACAAAGATGTTAGATGCCTATACCTTGTCATTAGGATGAGGAATAGAGTCTGATGCTGAACAACAGCAAAATAAATATTTGTAACAGTTTTATTAACGTAAACCTGTGTTAAAATTGCTGTGTCATTTTGAAGAGGCTACAAAAGCATAGAATGCATGCTTTTACTGTAAGAAGACAAAGAATGTTTGTTTTTGACAAATGTACGTACAATGACGACAGAGAGAAAGCATGGGGAATGGGGAATAGGTAAAAAGACAAAAAAAATTATATATATATACACATCACCTCCCAAAGAAGGGAAGGTTGTGGGGGAAACAAAGGGAAAATGAGACACCTGAGAGACAGAAATTACAATCAAGGCAAACACAAAAGGGAGCAGAAAGGATACTAAATGAAGAAGCGAAAGGTAGATAATAATAATAATGAAGAAGGAAAGTGGGTAAGAGACAGGGCGAGAGAGAAAGGGGGGTGTTGAGGTTGATGAGAAGAGCACAGCCCACACGGAGGTGCAGTGATTCATGAGTCACATGGTCGAGGTGTGAGTCATACTCCCTCTACTGCAGAACCCCGTCCTCCAACACACACATTTCTCTTATATGCACTAACTCAGGCACAGCCTATGGCTACAGTCCCTGTCAAAATCAGTCTGTGATCTTCCCTATTTCAAGGAATATTCACAAACAGAAACACCACACCATGGGTGTTAACAGCTGAAGGTGTTTTACTTTACTCCCTGGCAGCATTTGTCTTCTCTGAAATACACCATAGTGTAAAAAAAAATAAAAAAACACCATAAAACCCACATATGATTCTCTTCCTCAGTGTATTGTCGCTGCTGTAACAGAACAAAAAGGTACGTTTTTGAGAACATTTTAAACAGAATCTTAATGTTAAAACTACTGTATCGACATGTAATAAGATTTTATTTTTTATCTGTTTTTCTTGATTCATTTGTGTTAAAAAAGGCTTACTAAGAAAATCAGCTTGACAGAATCCACAGTAGAACCACTCTAGGCCCTATTCAGTTTCAGAAAATGCAGAGTCTGTTACTAAATGATGGAAATCCATGCAGTCAGTTCCAAGATCATTTGACACAAACATGATTCCGAAAGTTCAATCACAGAAAGAGACAATAATTCGATTTTAACTTACTTCTGCTACTGCTTCTGTTGTTCTGCAGGAACACATTTCATTACAAAGACTGTTTATTGTACGCCTCTGTTATACAGCCTGTTTGACCTTGGCAAGAGAATTTGGAGAACCAAAGCTAGGTAGATTGACTAAGCCATTGAACAATGCCTAGCTAAACTGCACCTGATTCTCCTCTCACTGTTCCTTTAAGTGTGTGATTGTACGCCTTTTCATTTTTACAATAGTTTTACATTGTACTTTTTGGAAATGTCTTCCATCTCTACAAAACCATCCTTCTTAGTTTAAAGAAGTAGTCTAATGAGCACTTCTGTGGTTCCTTAATTAAAGTTAAAGTTTGTACCTTAATCTTAACTGAATTTACCAAGGACCATGCATATACGACAGCAACACATGGAGTTTTTGGCTAATAGGAAACCTTTTGTCCTATAGACTTTCAGTGTCGTAGGAGGCCTGTGTTGTCATGGGCAGCTCATAATTTGTAGACTTTGTAATTCTCAACATGAGGATCATTCTAGGCATGTGCAATAATACGTGGATAAAGAACATTAGACATCATCGCTTGGGTGTCCTTGTGATGTGATGATTAGCAGTTTTGCCTCTCAGTGCTGAGGTCTTGGGTTCCCATCTGGGTGGTGTTCTCCCTGTGACTGCATGGGTTTCCTCCAGGGTCTCCGGTTTCCTCCCACGATCCAAAACCATGGAGTTCAGGGGAATTGGCTACTCTAAATCTGTCCTGGTGTGAGTAATATGCGTATATGAACAAATGTCTTTACTAGGGTGAAACCTCTAGTGTCCAATGCAGTCCTCCAGGTGAACAGTTGTTCGATTCAGTGCTGAATCGAATGGTGTTAGGTGCAGTGTTGACTATAAAGCGTACTTGGGTGTCTAGAAAGGTGCTATAACTGTAATTAACTATAAATCTTCCAAACAAGGATCTCAGGCAAGCTAATCATTCAATGATGTCCGACTCAGAGACACTTGAAACTTTACTTCCTGGAAGAAAATCGAATTTAGGTAGAATCTAGATAAAGATTATGAAAGATGAAAATTCTTCTATTTATATTTATTTATACAGCTCTTCTAGATTAAATGTCACTTACTGTTTCTTCATGTTTCATGGTAGCACCAAAATAAATCATTATTACTAATTGCATGGTGTTTTATCTTTACCTGCAATGATGCTGAATCATAAATAAAAAAATAAACCTCAGCTGTATGGACTAAAGAGATTTTGATGCGCTGGCAACGATATACACTGCTATTACAACATTTGAAAGAAACATGCAACAATATCCAAACCCATTTTGTTGTCGCTATCAAATATTGATCTCTTCCCACATCCTGCATGACTCAGAACCCATTGCTCCTGAACAGGAAAAAGGTAAAAACAACATAATGGATAAAGCCACAGAAAGCAAATGTCTTCCAACAGGCTTTCACCAAGTCTATCAGCATCTGACCTGAGGCAGAATCTCACCCTGTTAAATGGCTATGATGATAAGTTATGTTTTTACCACTGAACAGATAACAGGCATCAACTCTATGCTCTAAAGAAACAGTATATTTGTTTGCTGTTCCAGATGTCGTACATTTGTGGTATAGAAAACATTTTAAATGAGAATTCTAGAGCCCTGAAAGGGGAAATAGGAAAATGTGCTTTATATGGATAACCTTTAAAAAGGTAAGCTGAGGTTGTCCAAATGTGTGTGTATGTGAAAGTGGTCTGATGACATTCAGCAGCAGATATTGTAGCCAAGCGACGGCCCATACGGATAATATGGGAAGCTGTAAAAACATGGCATTAAATATTCATGGTAATGAGTGGGAGGCAGTGAGTCCACGTGAGGTGATGAAGCAGCTGACGAGGGCACATGCACTTGGCAGACTCTCAGCCACTGGCCGAGCTGAAATCATGCTCACCTCAGTCCAGATGTGCCTCGTACAGGAGAGAATCAGAGGCTCGTTGCAAGAAAATTACCCTTTTAGAAGATGAAAAGGAGCTCGTTTTCTTATAGAGACAGGAGATATTTCTATGAGAGCTTAGACTCTTCTGAATAGAGATTTTCAAAGGGTTTGATCAATGCCTTAGAAGAACCACTTTTGGTTCCCTAAAGAACCTTCTAATGGAGCTTTTTACAAATTCAATTTGTCACTCACATGGAAACATTCCTCAGGGAACCAAAAGGAATGGCAGCACTCCAACGAACCCTTTATAGGCCGACTTGAAGGAAATGAGTACAAATACAAAATTGCTGGGTTTTTTTTTTGGTTTGTTTTTTTAATCATTGCACAACAAAGTTTTGCTTCCACAATAACCCATCTGTGGCAGTAAACAAACACACACAAGTGCACAAAGGGCAGTAAACACACACTCAGTGCAACGGGGTGGAGAGGTGATTTGATGGGGTTTAGGTGTCTTACTCAAGGGCACAGATGTTGATGTTAAGGGAGGAGACAGCTCTGCACTTCACCTCCATTCATACTGGCCAGGGGACATGATCTGTGACCTTCCAGTCCCAAGCCCGCTTTTCTATGCTTTAGGCCATGGCTGGCACCAGCATAATCAATCACAATATCTGATTGGTTGAGTAGTATTTATTTCCAGTAACTGCATTATTTCATTAAGAACCAATTGCTAAAATAACAACTAAATTTTCACTGCAGCCAACACTACTACTACTACTACATCCAACAGTTACTTTAACCAACACAGTTACACACAATACACAACCTAGCTAACATTTCTAAGATTGTGTTTGAACTGCAGCCTTTTTGTTCACTCTGATTCTAAAAGGCATCATCTTAGATGGAACAGCAAATTCAAATGCAAATAATTTGACCATGTAAATAGTATTATTTGCAGAATAAATAAATGTTTCTAATTTTGCTTTATACAGTTATTTTTATATTGTGACAATACTCTGTCTTTTACCATGGTAACAGATAAAAATAGCTGTTTAACCTTGTGTTTAATCTGTTTCCCACCCAGGGAACTTGAAGGTCACAGCTTTGGGATTCATTCTCAACGCAAAACCTCAATGTTTGCCAAATGAATGACCAGTATTTCTGCCACTGACATTCATTCTTTTTTCTTTTTAAAAATGTGGTCCGTTGCTTTACAGTAGAAAGGATTATTTGTACACAGAATATCACTACTGTATAATTTTAGTGCTTATTCTCACCAATTAAGACAGATTTTACAATCCTTGCTTTTTAAAATGTATTAATTACATGTTTTTTTTAAGCCAGCTTATGTTATAAAAACATGAGTCAGCATCTGAAAACTTTTAAACATACAGAGTAAGTTTCTTGGACAGTGCTAGGTCACGTCCTACACTATGTTTTCATATGTTTTAAGCCTAATCTGCTCTGAGGACAGTGTACACTCGGAGAGTATACGATCTTGACTTATAAATCAAGTGATTTACACAGTCTTTTACTGACCTACAAGCAGTTCACTAAGTGCACACTGACTAAAAATCAACACCACTTTTCTCTGGGTAGATGTAATTTTCAAAATGAATGCTGCTCTATCTGATGTCCTTGATGGAGGGAATTGCAAAAACTGCATGTGACTCAGCTGTGCCAAATAAGATGGCATCTATACGCACGCCCACATATTATTAACAAGAATATTCTGACTTAGTGCATTACCACTGAGGGTTTAACACACTTTGTGGAGCAGTGACAGGAGATAGCATTTACATTATGATTGGGAGTTGACTATGTTTAACTTTTTGTTCTTTCGAATGGAAATGTCAACATGACACCTTTCGCTAATAGTAACATTTCAGTAACATTACTTTTAACTGGCCAAAGGCAATCTACAAAAATAAGACGGTATCTCATGATGAATCACCAAATGCATTAACATCCTTATAAAGCAGCTCATCGGAGAAGCAT
Organism: Hoplias malabaricus; assembly: GCF_029633855.1. Classification (NCBI taxonomy): domain Eukaryota; kingdom Metazoa; phylum Chordata; class Actinopteri; order Characiformes; family Erythrinidae; genus Hoplias; species Hoplias malabaricus. Next base: position 30,889,405 of record NC_089808.1, read on the forward strand.
GGAAATGCAAAACTACTTAAAAGAAGTACCAAAGTGTGGGTCCCTGGATTCACTCGGTGGTATTAGCTGTATTATCCTGAGATTAGCTTTAGAGGTTTTATTATAATACATCATTAATACAGTATTATAAACATTGTGTAGGACATGTCTACTTATCTTCTGTTGTCTTCATATCTTTACTGTGATAAATTAAGACATTTCTAATCCTCACATACCCAGCCTTTGAGCACTCTTCCTTCTGAGTTCTGTGTGATGTTAAATATTCAAGAAGTATGGAAAGAAAAGAAAAACAGTTCACACCAAGCTTGTCTGAACACTATTTTTCAGGATTTACAGGGAAATTCAAAACATTACAGACTCCATATATTCATGTGTTTCCCCCCTCCTGACTCTAAGGCCCTTTTCAATTTGAAACAAAAACTTCTTATATAGTGCAGGCTTAATAAATGCCATGTATATTTAGATTTGGGACAGTCAAAATTCTTACAGGGGCTCTACGAGATTAAATTTATTTATATAAATGAGGTGGTGTCAGTTTGCATGACACTCATGAATATTTTAAATTCTCTTAATCATCCCTTGAGAAAAAACTGCAGCTGAAGGACACACTCATATATACATTACATCGCCAAAATATTCACTCACCCATCCAAATAATATAACTCCCTTGTTCCAATCACTTCTATGGCCACAGGTGTATAAAACCAAGCACCTAGGCATGCAGACAGCTTCCACAAACATTTGTGAAAGAATCTGTCACTCTCAGGAGCTCCGTGAATGCCACGTGACCTTCAGATTAGCTTGAGAACAGTGCATAGAGAGCTTCATGGAATGGGTTTCCATGGCTGAGCAGCTGCATTGAAGCCTTACATCACCAAGTGCAATGCAAATTAGTAGAGTAAACCAACTGGACTCTAGAGCATTGGAGATGGGTTCTCTGGAGTGACTAATCGTGCTTCTACATCTGGTGATACGATGGACAAGTCTGGGTTTGGTGGTTGACAGGAGAGCATTGTACCAAGTGTAAAGTTTGGTGGAGTGGGGATTATGGTGTGGGGTTGTTTTTCATGGGTTGGGCTCTGCCCCTTAGTTCCAGTGCAAGGGACTATTAATGCTTCAGCATGCAAATAAACTTTGGACAATTTCATTTTTCCAACTTTGTGGGAACGGGAGGATGGCCCTTTCCTATTCCAACATGTCTGTGCACCTGTGCACAAAGCAAGGTCCATAAAGACATGAAAAACTGAGTTTGGTTTGGAAGAATTTGATTGGCCTGCTCAGAGTCCTGACCTCAACCCGACTTACCACGTTTGGGATGAATTAAAGCAGAGACTGCGAGCCAGGATTTCTCATCCAACATCAGTGTCTGGCCTCACAAATGGGCTTCTGGAAGAATGGTCAAATATTCCCATAAACACATTCTTATACCTTGTGGAAAGCCTCCCCAGAAGAGTTGAAGCTGTTATTGCCGCAAAGGGTGGGCCAACATCATATTAAATCCCTTGAATTAAGAATGGGATGTCACTTAGGTTCATTACTCAAGTTTTGGCAATATAGTGTACACTGTCATATAGTTCATGTTTTTTGAAAGGTGATGTATGGTATGTTATAGACCAACTACATGGACCTTTTTTAATGCTTCGCTAAGATAAATGCACCCTGCCACACTGACCCCTACTAGACTGATGCATAGGTCACAGGGTTGAACAGAAGATTTTTTTTTCAAAATCTGAAGGCTGGATGGATGATGGCTGGAAAGAACAAACAACAGTGTGCTCAGACATCCAGCTGAGATTATGTTTAGATGGATGGAGGTCATGACCATGCCACATGTCAGACCTGTCAAAATTTGAGCACAAAGAACAGTAATTATAACCATACACAAGATAAGATGTAAAATATCCTATGCCAATCCATTAGAGCTTCACACAGGGCCCACCATACTCTCTTCCTACCCGCATCCACCAAAATTGAATCCTACACCTCAACACTAAGGTTGCTGTGGCCATTTATGATCCGATCAGCAACCAGCTGTCCTTAACAACTACGGTTACTCATTGAGCCTAGCCCATAAGTTCCCAAACCAGCCACAGTATCACTAGCTTTTCACAGGAGTCATCAAGCAGGCGCCTCCTCTCGGTGGTGTTTCGTTGAATTAAGCCCACAACACCTCCACCTTATCTACTGCACCCTCAAATGGAACCGTCAACTCTATGAAATAATCTATCAGTTTATTTTCAGAGTAGGTCACCATGTCTGGCCTTAGTGTAGTTAACGCATAGCACTCTGAGACCTGCAGCTTTGTCCACCAGCAATTTCCAGTCTCGTGCTTCACCCCATCTACCAATATTTGTAGCCTGGGCACTTTCTTGAAAACATTCAACTCACACACAACGCTAACTATTTTATTACTACAGCTACTTGTCAATGCATTAACCTCCAGCCATTTGCTGTCCAACAAACATGCTCAAACCCTTAGCACCTGATTATGCCTCCATGTATACCGACCTGTGAAAAACTAACATTAAAAGCTGATAGAATATGCATCAGCGTGCCAAACCCTGTACATTACCACAACTAGGGTCTACACTTACCCACTGTCCAAGATTTTGCAGTGTTGGACATCATAAGTTGTTTCAGGAAAAGCTTAGTACGACTTGTCTCCATCCCCCACAGCTCTTGTCAAGAAATCTTCCACTTCTCTAGATTCTCCCATCGAAGCCACTGGCCTTGTTTTGCCTGTGACACAGCTGTTGCACACAGTGCCTCCTCCTCCTGTTCCCAAATAAAACTAGTCATCATTTGCCTTCTCTCTGGTGATGTGGCCTTACTAAAAGCTTTCCACGTATCACCTGACCCAAGGCCTGCTCTTCCACATTGTAGTAAGCCAATCACATCCCTTATTTCTAATGAGTTCCTGGATACCTGCACGGCCCCTTTCAGACTCCACTTCCTTCCTGTTTTTGTGAATGGCGCTGCTGCTTTTACCACTGCATCTTTCGATCCTGACAAAATCATCTCATGACTCACCTTTGCACATTTAAAATTTCTCAACTAAACTTGAGTGGTAACTCCAGTACCCCTCTTCCATACCATGCTACTTAAATACTATGACATCCCTAGCCACTTCCTTATGGCCTTGTTAATAACCTTTTCCATCCTCTCTACTTCTGTGATTGAAACATCATAAACTGTCAATGACCACCTAATATGAAGCAGGAAGCCAAACTTCAGACATCACAATTTCAACACAAAGAACAGGAAATAATTAAGAAAATAAAGACTTAACTGGAACATTAAATTTACCTGGGTGTGCATTTGCTTGTTTTAATATCATCATCATTCATTCATTATCTGTAACCACTTATCCAGTTCAGGGTCGCGGTGGGTCCAGAGCCTACCTGGAATCATTGGGCGCAAGGCAGGAATACAACCTGGAGGGGGTGCCAGTCCTTCACAGGGCAACAGACACACACACACATTCACTCACACCTACGGGCACTTTTGAGTCGCCAATCCACCTACCAACGTGTGTTTTTGGTCTGTGGGAGGAAACTGGAGCACCCAGAGGAAACCCACGCGGACACAGGGAGAACACACCAACTCCTCACAGACAGTCACTCGGAGTGGGAATCTAACCCACAACCTCCAGGTCCCTTGAGCTGTGCGACTGCGACACTACCTGCTGCGCCACTGTGCCGCCTAATATCATCATGATAATTCTATTCTTTTTTATTTGTAGGAAAAAAAAATATATATATATATATATATAAAATCATAAGAAAGCATAAGGAAGACAAAAGTAAAAGTAAATTAAGTGAAAAATACAGAGGTTTCCAAAAAATTATCAAAAGATATTCAAAATGGGAAATGGGACTACAAAGACCTGTTAACCCATTATTTCTGTCAACATCAGATAAACTGCAGTTACTTAAAGCTTTTTCATTTATTCTCCTATAATTTTTCTCCAAGACAGGAGATAATCAAGATGAAGAATATCAAGACTGCATCACATTAACAGTTATTTGTGTTTACTGTCCAGCCTACTGTTCACTGCAAAAACATAACTTGTGCCATGGGTCCAAAAGAATGTGTAGCTATTGAAAAGTTGAGACTGGGAAAAAACATGGTGGGCTGAAATTTTATATTATTATGGAGTTGTTTATGTTAGTATACAATTATCTGTTTTTTTTCTGCTTCTGACAAATTCTGACATTTTTAAAATATTGAATTTCATTGTCACTTTTGCTGGAATGTTGAAGAAATATCACACATAAATAGTTACTTAAAATTCACAGGAGAAGGGAGAGATAGAGAGATTATTAAAAATCTGAGGTTTTCGGAGACAAAACGACAAGAAGTCTACAGTTTACGCTTCTCGAAACTGATATAAAGAAGAATGTTTACAGAATCTTATGAAACTCTCATCTTTTTTCCTACTCTCCTTCACTCCGCATTCTTTGTCTTTCTTGTCATGGTGATGCAGTCAATTTCACTGCACCACTGTGACAAAAGACTGGTGACTCATCCACTTACATGCTCCATCTCTCTCTCTCCATCCTATTTCCTCCTGTGCTAGTTCTCAGTGTCCATCTCCGCTGCACACATGCAAATAACAAAAACATTTTCCTATAATGCATCTGTCATCATTCTCTATAATGGCACACAAACATTCCAACAGTCGTGACTGTCAGAAGACATGTCTGTAAACAATAAGAGAAAAGATGTAGAAGGGAAAAAAGCTCCATACAGATTCAAAAGTACAATGAAATTGGGTTTTTATTTCAATATAAAATTACATTCAAACACAATCTGATTTGATTACCTGACACTTCTCTGACAGGTAGACATGCCCTCATGCTGAGTTACTTAATTGAGTCATTCCATGTCAAATCACCTGAACAAACACAGAATCAACATTGTCTGCAGACAACATGAAGCCTGTGTATCAGAGGATACAAAAACCAGGTATCACATAACATGACAAGTTGCTTGTGTCAAAGTGTCATTGGAAGCAAAGAAAAGTTGACATTTGTAACAACCAAAGTAACTGGTTTTATTTTCCTCAGGCACTTCCTACTAATCATAATCAAATTTGGATTCCTTAAATAAATGTGCATCTTCACAGTTTTCAAATAAATATTAGGATGCTAGGAAGCTGTAAATAAATATTAAGAAATGTTGTGCCCAGAATGATGATCTGACCCTACAGATGACTCTAAGATGACTGAGAAGCTGAACAGCACAAAGAATTAACTTAAAATAAAACTAATTTTAAGAATTCATCACATTCCAAATGTGATGATAAACTATAAATTCAGATCTTTATTAAAAACTAAGCATAAATTGAACTACATATTTGACAGTTAATTTTTTTTGCACTGAATATTTGACATATTAAATAAAACATCATATTTGCCCAATAGTAATTCCCAAATGTCCCCTGTGTAAAATGTGAATTGGTACAATTGTTATGGAATGCAATTCCAATAAGCTTACACAAGGTTTAATGTACTGCAACCCACTAATTAATTAACAGGAAACCAACTCAAAACTATTTTCACTTCTGTATTCAGTAAACCTGAAGTTCTGTTTTGAACAATTTAACACAAGCAGGACAAAAGGTACATCCCCATCACCTGCAGTTAAGACATCAAATAGCTGAAAGAAACCTCTAAACTCCAGCACATTTCTCTAAGCATCCAATTAACCTTCTCGCCAAGAGGGTTTAAAGAGCACCCTCAACATCATGTACCTTTTAGGGATGTGCTACAAGACATGGGGGACAGGTGTTTCTGAGTGATTTGCCATGGAATGCGTCAACATTTCAGTACTAAAGAAAAAAAAAATATACACAACTCTTCTCAAAACATCCTTTTATTTCACACGACACGTTAAAAAGATTTTTTTTTAAACTTTATCCAAACTACGTCATACTTGATGTCAAAGCCCTCTTTCTTTGTTTTTTGAGGAGTTATTCAAATATTCCCTTTTTATTCCTCAACTTCACGTTTACAGTCAGAAACATCTCTTTGGAAAGCAGGAAGTAGACAGACAAAACGGGAAAATGGGTTCAAGCGCCATTTTGTGGGTTGGATTTTTTTTGTCTTGTTTTTATATTAAAGATACACATTCAGAGACTTCGCAGATGTCATCCATAGAACTGGAATAGAATGAATAGACCATATGCAACAGCCTAACTAATATTCTATTGACTCATAAAAGCCTATTCAATATTCCTCTCCTATTTCCCCATGTCAGGAACGCACATGTTTTATTTTTAAATCTGGCTCATCTGGAAAACTGCTTTAAATGATAAACTGCGCAAGCGAACAGCTGAGAGCTCAGGTAGCCCGCCCACTAACTATAAACAAACACACACACGTGCGTGCGCACACACGCACGCACACACAAACACACCCACACAATGTGGTCCCTCATGGGCTGCGCAATATAATCACTGATTAAATATTATCACAGTATTGGCCTCTGCAATCCTGATTTTAGAGGAGCCTACAATATTTAAATTTACCACTGTACCAAATGTCATGAACGCTAAGAACACAGATCTTGCACATGATATTTCTGTGATGTATGTGACCCTAGAGGCATTTTATTCAAAATTATCCTGGGAAGGTTATGTTTTTCCTATTAAATCAAAAGGTAAAACACATACACAACATGTAGCAACTTAACACTACTATTATATTGTGCAGCCCCAGTTCCTACACTGCAAATGCAAACAGTTCCAAGTCTTAACATTTCATTCATTCTAAAGTTTGCATTACATTTAAAAATATACATGCATGAATGATCATTGTCAATCTTTCCTGAGCAGCAAAAATATAATCAAAGTTTTTCTGTATATATTTGTTTTGGAATTGCAGGAAAAGAGAACGTCCTTACACAGCACAAGCTGAGATTATGCAACAATCTAGTTTTGTGAACGTAGTAAGGCTCAATGGAATTTGAACTCTTTTCAAATAAATGTCTCTGTGTTCATTTCAAGTGTTTAACCTGCACTATTCCTTGATCTAAAATAATGATTTCAGATATCTTATAATTATGTTGACAATTCTGGGGCTCAAAAGAAATACAATCACATGCTGAACTCAGTAGTATCAAAGTTTTCAAACACTTTTTATCCATTCCTCTGTCCCGTATATTTTTAAACCTCCCTCCCAATAATCCCTTTTAAAAAAAAAAAGCCCATTCCTTCTTCACATGTAGCAATAGTACCTAAAGATGTCCTCTCTAAAATGGAATGGATTCTATGCCAGACCCATCTCCTCCAGTACACTCCTGGGGGATTCATCCTCCTGAGATGGGCAAAAGAAAAAAAAAACTTAATTAAAAATTAAAATTAGAAAATGACTATAAAATGTAAATGCATTCACAATTGTGTTATCAGAAATACATATGACACAAAATGGATGTTGTTGCCGCTCTATTTCTAAGGATACAACAGTTAGTTCTGGTCATACAAAAAAAGAAAAGATGAGTTCTAACTGTGCTCTTATTTTGCCATAACAGCACAGATTTTTCATGACTGTATCATTCTGCTTAAAGCAGTTGCTAAGTAACAACTCTGATTATGCCGTAGCGCTCACTTTTTAGACATTTTTCACCAGTAAATAAACTTCGGCTCTCATACCAATTAATTAAAATAGAAATAATGTATTTTAGGAGTATACACTAATGCTAATACAGATAAAAATCATGTAAAAATTAAATTTGCTTTCAATGTTATAAAATGAAAAGTTTTAAAGTTTTACCTAAAAAACATGAACCAAGAACTAAAACATATACTTAATCGGAAAGAGAAATATATATATATTTAATATATATTTATTATTACTATTATTAAAAACAAATAAAAATACCCACCTCTTGCAGCAGGTCAGCCTGTTCAATGGCCTTTAGCACACTCTTTTTGGAAGTGTCCTGTATTTCTCCTCCCATCAGAAATTCATCCAAAATAAAGTAGGCCTTCTCAAAATTAAAAATGATGTCAAGCTCACACACCTATATGGGACAAACAATTGGAGAAGACAACAAAAATGTTAGAGACCTATGATGGGAAAACACAACCAAAGAAAAGAGACATCATGATGACTTGAAAAAAAAAAAAAAACCTATACAAACAGGGTGAAGTGGCATAGATTATCTACTATAATAACATTTCTCTTTTAATACAAAATTATATTAGGAACACTGAGTGTAAGCAGGTTTCTTTAAGGGTAAAATTAATGATATTTTCTAAATACATGGATGCTGTAGCCTTTGTTCAAGCAACATGTCCCTAAATATATTTTACCTGTTCTTCAAATGGTCAGGACCCCACACACAGTTATGATTTGACTCGTGGATCATTCTCAGCGTTGCACTTACGTGGTGGTAGTGGTGGTGTTAGTGTGTGTTGTGCTGTTATGAGTGGATCAAATACAGCAGTGCTGTTGCTGTTTTTAAACATGGTGTCCACTGTCCACTCTGTTAGACACACTACCTAGTTGTTCCACCTTAAAGGCAAAGACAGGTGCTCATCTGTTGTGGTACAGTTTGAGTTGGTTGTCCTCTAGTCCTTCATCAGTGGACACAGGATGCTGTTGGCTTGATATTTTTGGTTGGTGGGCTATTCTCAGTGACACTGAGGGGTTTAAAAACTTGAGCATCCCTTCTGTGTCTGAACCACTCGTATCAGTGTATCACACATTAACACACCACCAGCATGTCAGTGTCACTGCAGAACTGAGAATGAGCCACCACCCTTATCATACCTGCTCTGTGGGGGCCCTGACCATTGAAGAAAAGGGTGAAAGGAAGCGAACAAAAAGCGCAGAGCAATAAATGGGCTACAGTCTGTAAATTTAGAACTACAGAGTCCTCCTGTGTTCAGTGGAGCTGAGAGAATGGATCATGAGTATAGAAACAAGGAGGTGGTCATAAAGATATGGGGCAATCAGTGTATCTTTATTGTAATTCTGACAGTTAAATGACCTCATGAGTCATAAGAGTATTGGGATTGTAAAATGTTTTTGTTTACCACAAGACTCAATAGCCTTTGTTTATCATAGAAAAAAAAAACCTACCCAGAATTTCTAAAATTGACATGATGCGAAAGATAGAATGACTCACTTTCAGCAGTGGACTACACAATTCTACAAGACATGAGTACACAACCTAATATAGTGGAACTTGATTACTGAAATGGTCTTGTGAAAATTATTCATATACCTTCAAAGTCATAACCCTAAAAGTGTGTTGCAGAAGTAATTAGCGATCAACTGCAGGAACAACATGAATATCATCTCCATTAAATGCAATTACACAGGATGCCACTCATTGTTTTACACTAAACAACCTTCTAAATGTGAAATTATCAACATGTTTGCAAATGTTTTGTTTACTTTTATTGTTTTTTATCAGTTCTCTTCATTGATTTTCTTTCATGAGTTCAGTAATTTTGAAGAGCACAGACTTTCTAATTGTATTCAAGTAGTAAGTGGTCTCTGTAATTTATGATATTTTCACATTACATTTTACTTTGTGGGTACATCATATCCTTTTATTTCTGGTCTTCATCTTTCTCAGAGACTAAAATATCTTGACGAAGGTTAGAGAGTGTATGTAACATTTAGTCATACAGAAAATTGCAGAAGAAATGTAAAAAAGTGTAAGAATGAGAACTGTCTCAAAATCAATATCAGATAGCTATAGTTAAAAAGGTAAATAAGAATAGACAATAGTGGGCAGAAGGGAAAAAGTGCGAGTGAGAGAGAGACAACGAGAGAGAGAGAGAGAGACAGCAAGAGAGAGAGAGAAAAAGCAAGAAAAGAAAAAAACAGACAAAAGAGGTAAAATTGAGGAATGACTCACACTGCCAAAGTACTTATCCAGCAGCTCCACAAAGCGATGGATGACCTCTAGGGTAATCAGCTCATTGTCCTGCTCTTCAACTGCACAGCAGAAATACAGACTGGCATACCTGTGCTCACACACAAAAACACGCACACATACACACAAGGACAAAATTAGCATCAAGTGAAAGAATGAACAAATAATCAACATGCTACTACAAAATTCTGATTCCAGTATACCAGCATTCTCATGGAATTGAACCTACACTCGTATACATTCGTAACAAATGCACATTCAAACACAGAAGCACATACATTTCTGTATGCTGAACTGTTTAAAAGACACTTGCAATGACAGAAACAGCCGGTGAGTAGTTATGAAGAGCTTAAATCAATGTAATCAACTCATCTGACTCTGAAAATGCCCATAATGTCTCTGCATTTCACTGTGTATACAAAGCATTCTTTTGTAATACCTAATAAAACCCCTGCTATAGGTCTGTATGACTGGCAATCCATGTCAGAAATATCTGTTATAACATTCTACTGAATTAGTCACACTTTTAATAAGTTCTTAACCACTGTACTTTAAGGTGTATTATTTTGTCTATGTAAATCGAGAAGCTTTTCCGTGAGAGCCCTCTTGTGGCAAGAACACAAATTTACATTAATGAACACCCCCTCAAATACTAAAAAAAACAGATAAATATACAGAGCTACCACACAGTAACAAAAAGCTAGAGCTACAGAGTGAGAAAGGGTATGTTTGTGAGAATTTGTTTTAAATTGCATTTTAATAAATCTTGTAAAACAATGTCCCAACTCAATCAAAAAGAAGAGACAAGGTGAAAATTTGCCATAGAATAGATCAGAAGACACAAACGGCAATAGGCCTGATCATTTTGGCCCCATTTTGTTGCGATTTTATGACAAAAAAAGTGAGGCAGGTAAGTACACTCACACTGCTGCTACCATATATCAAACTGCAATAGCATAATTATGTATGACTCATGCCTTGTGCTACATAGCTAGTTGCGTCTCACTTTCAATGTCAATCAGTAAGATGATTCATGAGCTTTTATTTAATATGATAAAAACATTGTTTGATCCATTGACGAAGAAATAATGTTATTTGTGTTCATGTGTTTTATGTGTTTCTTAATGTAGTGGGAGTTTTATTTTTATTTTTTTTGGCCAAAACAATATTCAGCTATTGAACAGTAGGTCTAAAAGAAATATGGTCACAACATTTTTATGTGATTATAATATTTAAGTGATATGAATATGATTTCAAATTGTGTACGATCCTTCTGGAAAGGAAAAAAAAAACACTAGCTTTAAATATTTATTGTGTTTTTGCCATTTCTCAATAGCACAATAATCAGGAAGAAAAGCCAGAAATGCATGTTCAAACGTGTCATAAATACATTCAATAGCCTTCATTAAGTAAATGAAATGCAATTACATTTGAATAGAAATAACAAAAAATGTTATTTTGGCCTCACAGTAAAGAGAATAAAACCTCAAAACTTTTGCAACTGCAACATGCAAATCCACACTGTCGCACTGGTGCAGAGAAGTCGTCACTGACAACAATCTGATGTGCCAAATTCTGACACCTAAGGTCAACTGCTGTCACAGCCTGGCAGCAGTTTACACAGAACAAACAGATTTCAAAAAGATTTCTGTTTATAAAAGAGCATCAGAGTAAATGAGTGTTAGAAAATCTACCTCTGACATTCAGATAAGTCAATCTGAGGTCACTTAATATATGTGCAAATTGTGTATTGATTTAATGGAAGAGGATAAAAACTCTGTTGCCAGATGATCCATATAAATACATAATGTGTTTCTGTACATGATGAACTAAAGCAACATGCCAATAATGAATGAATGCAGTGGAGATGGCCATAGGAAGAAAAACAAATACTCTGCATCAGTGACAGTGCTGGCCATACTACATTATACATATAGTAAATATTTTCTTTTTGGAATTTGTTTGTGCACCCAAAATCCATCATGTGGATTTTGTCATTTCAACTATACGCAGTGTACAGTACACAGTGAAATGAAGCAACCAAGGTGCTACATAAAATGACTCACACAGAACTAAAGTGCACCAGTGCAAACAATGAGCGACAACACAAGACACATAACAATTACATAAAACAAGAATGCAGAACAAAAAACAATAAATTTAAAAAAAATTAAATAAAAAAAATAAATAAATAAAAATGCAGTGCAGTTGACCAAAGTTGACCAAGTGCATGTCAGGGGTGAAGTAAATTAAATAAATTGCAGTATGCAATAATGATTGTACACTGGTGTAAACATAGTACATTAATTAGCTGCAGAAGGAGAGCAGTGAATAATATGCATGTCCTGTCACTAAAAATTGTGGCAAAAAAAAATATAGTAAATATAACCTGTATATTAAAAATAAATAAATAAATAAATAAATAAATAAATAAATAAAATAATATATAATATATATATATATATATATATACACACACACATACACACACACACACATCTGATCGTGTACCTGTTGTACTCACTGTATGTAAAATTCAACCTTTCAATTCAAGGGTATGGCAAGCAAACACGGCATTCTTATCATATGTGTGCATTGTGCAAGTAGTGTTGTTCAAATACAGTTATTTTAATTTTTTATTGTTATTTTATTATTTTTATATTTTATTTTTCAAACACAGTGTTATTCAAATACACTGAAGAAAAAAAAAAGGTATAAAAGGCACTAGATCAATATGTAGGTCAGCTAGACATTTTTGTGGTTACCTTACCTCTTATAAACTATCTTTAAGTCCCTCCACTCCAGGAAGCTGCACATTTTTGGTTTCCTGGCCAGCACCACTTGCATGAGCTCTCTGACCATCTTCTTCTTATCACGCTCAGCTGTGGCAGTGTACCATTTCTGCAGCCGCAGCTTCCCCTGCCGGCTAAACAGCAGCATAAAACGCATCTACAGGCACACAGAGAAAAAGCAAGTGTGAAAGAGTGAGAGTGAGAGAGATAGAGAGAGAGAGAGAGAGAGAGAGAGAGAGAGAGAGAGAGAGAGAGAGAGAGAGACAATAAAGAGGATCATTCATTAATATCTTCAAAAGAGATCTGAAAAACCGCTCCTTTAATAGAGCCAATGACATCAAAGATGAGCTGCCAACATTATGTACATGTAAATATTAACTAGATTCTTTGGAAAACAATCTTCAAACTATGAAAAATCTGTACTACATACAGAATACCTTATGATGAGCAAAGACATAGAATTCCAAGCATCAAATGCATTTGGCGAAACTATGCCTTTAAAAGTAAACTGCATATATAAATGTTCAGCTTTAGCTAATTAAACTGGTTCAAACCGTTTGTGTCCTCCACAGTCCATCATTCATCATTTATCAATTCAACATTAAAATATGAGCTAGACCTATACATTTCAAGTCTATTAAATATTTAAGAATAGAGATGGAGAGAGGAGAATTTCCCCCTGTGGCCTTGGCCTACATCCACTATTCCTCACTGAACTCATTCCATTTGTAGCTTTAATACAACTAGTAGACCTGTCTGTATTGTATCAGTTCACTTGCCTGATGCATGTATTTAAAGATGCAATAACTAGAAGCTAGAAACTATCAGATTAAAATCAATCACAAATGCTGAATCAGAATAGAAAACAAATTTCAGGCTTAAAATAATAGTAAGTTATGTGTTTCAATATAAATACTTTGGTATGTGGAAGAGCACTGAACATGTATTAGGTGTAGAAATAAGTTTTAAACCCTTTTTTTGTAAAATATTATTTTAATAAAAAAATTTAAACATTCTCCTGCTCTTTTGTCATTTTAAGGTAACATGTAGTATTTAAAAAAATGTAAAAGTTTCATAAAATACAACAAAACATTACCTAATTTTTTTAAAAATGGCAAATGAGGAAGAATGTATATGTCGCTGCATTCATTATGAGTTCTATCAAGGAAACAGCACTGAAAAGGCATTAGCACTGATTAGTTCTGTTCTTGTGGATAATATTGTATCCAGGTGTATGTCAGTTTTGGTTTAGATCATTTGAAGATGGTGATTTCACTGTCAGCGATGATGATTGCAGCATATTTTTAGGGGTACATTTTAAAATAAAAATGACAAAAGAAGAGGGGACTATTTGCATTACGAATTACAATTTTATGTTTTACAAAAATGTTTTTAAATGGCATTTGTACACGTTATATGCTAAATTAAAACTTTATAACTGTCAGTGCAGTTTTGATTGGCCTCAATTTGTTTTTGTTTGTTTACAAAATGTAAGCCACCAGTTATTCTGCTGTAATATTAGTATTAATAGTCTAATAAACTCAAATGTAGATGGGTTACTTTATATTAGAGGAGCAATATGCAACACGTTTACAGTACTTAATCATAAACTGATTAGGGTGTGTCATCAGAGATGACAAAGAACATGCGAAGTTGAAGCACTGGCATCTGACAGCAGTGCTACAGTCAGTATTCCTTTGTGAAGTGGTCCATTCCAGAGCACAATGTTGTGTTTTGGCCTATGATCACACCCACTACCCATGCCCCAGTACTGATTCCACTCTCCACATTGCCAGCAGGATTAAAGGTGTACACTCAGTGGTTTTTGTGTTTTAAATGAAGAAAGTGAGGGAAAAGTGTTGTTTCAAAAGCTAAATTCAGACTCACAGTGTCACCTATTTAAGGTGGAACAGAAAATTCTAACAGGAAGCTGATGAATATATCAGCCTTGTAAATTTACCAATCTAAGAATCTAAAAATCTGAATATGAAATTTGTGAAGCAAATGTGTGCCTCCTAAAATGACTTTTAAAGTGGAAGGAAAAATAGATAAGGAAGATAACCTTGTCTAGTTAATAGTGGTCAACCAATTAGGGTTTAAAAAACACAGTTTGCCATTATTTTTTTATCTTTGTTTGTTTGTTTTTTGTGTAACTGATAAAATAGAATTTTTTAAAATAATAATAAATTAGATGCAAAATTGCTGAACTTAAAGGAACATTTACTTAGCACTATTATTGTCTTTGCTGTTTGAACTCTGCAGTGTACTTATTTAAAAAAAAGAAAGAAATGAAAAAACATAACTAAATGAATGTTCACAGGCAATAAAAAACAACTTTGTATAAAACCTTATGAATGAAAATTTTAAGGTATTAGATTTCTGTCGAGCCATCTGTAATTATTTATACAAAAAAAATTCTAGGTCAATATTTGGGTTTAAATAAAAAACAAACAAACAAACAAACAAATAAACAAGCAAAAAACAAATAGAAATCATGTACAATTCCAGTATTTTTTCCAGTATTAATTGGTATTATTTTAGCCAGTAACATTGCTTTAAATGGATTTTGCATTAATTAATGAAATGAATATATATATATGAGAAATACTAACCACAAGTGGTTTTAGATTAGATTTGCTGTCATTGAACAAACCTGTTAACAAACCAATGCTGATTATCTCTAAATGGCATTTATCTGCCTGTTTAATCGGTCAACCAACACTAGCGGCACATTTTACGTGGATTTAATAATTAAAATATGGAGCTGGTAAATACAGGAAAAACTTGCATAGTGAATATTTTAATGAAATAATGTAGACTTTTCTGTATAAATGTGTAATACATTTATTACAACATTCTTTTCAGCAATGAATTTCAAAATTTCTTAAAGTCATGTTGCACTCATTCTGGTAAGTTCAGTATCCTCAATCTGGGAACCATGTGAGTTTTGGTCGGGGCTGATAAAGCTCTCTAGTATTTTGAATTTGGAGTACAGTAGACATTTTAAACACTCTCTATCAGTGTTACAGTATTGCTCCTTCAACTTCAATTGCATAAACATGAAAAATAATAGTTATACTACTCCTGGCTATTTTGTTAAAAGTCATGTGAAATCAAATTTGTGCAGTGAATACACTGGATTGTTTCACTAATATTTTTCCCAAGGTTATTTTACAGTACACTACAGACCGTTGTATAAGTGGATGAGATGGTAGAACATATCATTGTCTTGAGGATATTTTCACAACGAATAGTACAAAAACTTCATAAGCTGTAACAGAATGTGCATCAGCAGTACATTTTTAAAATGCATTTAGAAAGTATGAACACTTGATTTTTTAATTCAGCATTTCATATATTGTGCTGCAATAAATCCTATTAAAGAGTTGAGTTTAATATTTTTAAAGTAACTCATTTTCAAGAAACATGCAACATCGAGCATAAATAAATGTGATGTTCATGACATATAAACAAAAGAATATTGTTGTGTAATGTGAAGTAATTTATCACTTTCTATGAAAATACCAATTTCTGAAAGCAAGAAAAACCTAAGGCCTCAGACTATATAAGATCATCTAATTACCATACTAAAATATCAGAGTGAGCTCAGACCTCATTGCTGTTTAATCCATGTTTTGTGAAAACTGAAGTAAAGCATTTTTTTAAAAACAGCCCTTAGGTGACACAATGGTCAATGTTCTGGTTTTTGTCAGGTTATAACCCTCGCACACAGGCTATTCCCTTTATAACTAGGCCTTATCAACCCTAGAAACAAACACATCTTTCTTGCAAAATGTTGTCCAAAACACAGCTATGTCCACTCTAATGCCTATATTTTTCGTAGGCACCAATTATTCCCAATAATACATTGTTAGTATTGGAAATTTAATCTAATCTGAAATTATCATTCTTCTCTAGCCTGGTGTGATGAGGCATGCACGAGAAAGATTAATTGAGGCCATGTACAAAAATAGCATCCTCCTAAGAGAGAAAGGCTACCTTCTGCTCATCTGTGTCAGGATCAGACAAAAAAATGTACTTGCTCTTATTTTAGATTTATATTTAGCAGCTTTTATTAAGCTGCATGTCATCTATAAAAAAGACACACACAGAGACAGATCACAACTAAAAAAGCTTAGTAAAATTGATGTAGGATGCATAATTGGGTTGACAATTTATTATGATCAGTGAGAACTCTCTCCTGACAAATGTTAGTCTCAAAACACCATGCAAAAGCGAAACATCAGCTGAACATTTGCTTGGTATCTACAGTTAATACATCAAACACAAAAACTACAGTACAAGCATAGTAGAGCACAGCTAATCTAGTCATTTACTTACAGAGGTGAATGTTCTCTGCTGTTTGTGTTTATCTATTTTCACAAAAAGAGGAAAAGAAAGCTTACATTATAGTTAAAAAAACAAAGTCTACTATATTCAAGGTCACACGGCATAAATTTCTACTGTCACAACAATGATGCTGTTATTGACATTTTAATAACACTCATCATAATGTGTTAATGTCTTAAATGCTGTTAATAGCTTCATGGAAAAAAAAAGTGATTCCCATCTTTTTTTTTTTTTTTACAGAGATTCAGTCTTTTAAGAGTGCACATATTACTTCAACAGACAAAGCTTTATCTTTATAAACAGTACTTCCTTTCTTCCTTCCGGGACATCTGTTAAATCCAGGAAGTCTATAAAACTTGCCCTGCAAACTGCTAATACTCTAAAATAAGAGCCTACAACCTATTAGTTATATATTACCCTTTTCTCACAGCCTGTTTAAAATCTTCTGAGAGATTTCTAATGAGGTTATTCTCAAAAAATTCTCAGTTGGTGGCTTAAAGTAGTAGTGGCAGTTATTTATATAATTAACTCAGCAAATACTGTGAATAGCAATGGACAACATCTGGTGGATATTCCAGAACACCTGGAACACATGTAATTTCTTGCAAGTTTCTGAATCTGCAGGTTTTAAAGGCTTAATTATATAATCACAGTATTGCAACACAATTATATCATTGCTACAAAAAAAAAAATAAATTAATTAATTAATTAATTAAAAAAAGAAAATGTCAATTTTTTGTTTATTGTTTCAATGACAACATCATTTTAAAAGTCTGCCTTTTGCATTTGCAAACATCTAGATGTCTGGACAAACAGACAGAGTTCAAGAATACGTATACACCTTGTGTACACCTTGTATAGAACCTGTGTACACCTTGTATAGAACCTGTGTACACCTTGTATTATCAAGCGTATGGAGTCTAGATTTAGTTAGACTGTGTCCAAACAGGTGCTGGACCCTATTTACTTTATCAGTAAAATGTATTCCTAGTGTGACCAGAATTTCCAATCTTCCTTTCTTGCACAAAAAGCACATCAACACAAACACTGTTTCTGTTTTACTTCATGAAACCTACTGTAAATGTGGTTTCTCACAGGCTCCTACCAGTGTATTACACAGTGTCAAATATGTGCTGTAATTGTCTACAAGTGGCAAGGAAGAGTCTGCTTCAGCACAGAAGGCAGCTATAGTTAGCAGACTGTAATATCTTCTGTGGTCAGCACTATTACTGTCCTGAAAACATTTGGGACATGAGAAAAAAAATTAGAACTGGTCAGGGAGAATTGTGGCTGGTTTCAAAGATAAAACAATCTGTCACTAACCATATTGGAATGGGATCAAAGTGATGTTGAGTAAATGCGTATATACACTAGAATCAATAATCATACTTAATCATTTATGATACTATTCATTATTTAATTATAAATCAATCGTGTGGGCTTACAGTATTCGCTGTAATAACAGCAAAATATATTTCTCAAAAGAGGAAAAAGGAAAACCGGAAATAAAGGAGGAAACCGACGAAGGAAATAAAGGCTTGCGGGTAAGTAATTATAAACTTCTCTGAAGCTTGTGTAAAGCACTTAAACTCAGCTGTGAGCGGAATTTCCGTTCCCTCTTTAATGGTGCATCAGTCTTTAAGCCTTGAGGTGCTTGAACTGTTTAAGGTGGAATGGTGAGTTCGAATAAGAACTTGGCGAATAAGCAAGTCAGCTACAGGTTCGCTGAGCCGTGGACTAAACCGGGGCTATACAGGTGAGAGGACCACTTCCGGTATTTTATACCTAACTATAAAACGAATGGTAAGTATTTAACTTTTAAAGTACTTAAATGATTTATTTCATGTTAATAGAAGTAAGCTGCATTAGAAATGGACAGAAACGAGCTACCTAAAAAGTAAGTTAGTGCTAGGTAACCGGGCGGTTTTCATTATAGCTGGTTTGCTAAAACTCTTGGTCGACAGTTGCAACATCGACACATTCGACACATATCAAAAAAGCTACTCTCTCACCTGTGGCAGGGTGATTTTAAACCAGATAAAAATAATTTATGACGCCTGGAAAAAAACTGAAGAGCTCAGGTCTGTCAGTCACTGGTAGGTTTTGTCGTGGTTTTTTGTGCTCCTTGGTGTCTGAACCAGCTCGTGTTAACTAGCCTGGCTTGCTCTCTTGCTTTAGCTCCTCCGCTAACGTTAGCTGCCAAAGTGCTGGGTGCTTGCTGCAGTGGAGTTTAAGCTCACCATTTTGTCTGCTTCTCCAGAGCGTCCTGAAGATCACCGTGTACTTCAGAGGCTTCTGTTCATCAGAAACGCTGAGCTCTAATGCTTCATGTCTGTCAGAGTCAGTATTCGGGTGGGTTTGGTAGACCCACTAAGGGAGTCTGTCAGAGGGAGAGAGGAGTCAGGTAGTTCAGCGTCATCGCCCTCCCTGAACATGCGCATTGCGTACGACAGACACACAGAGGTGTGAACGGGCTGCACTGTACAGCCGGAGAAATCAGCCGCGGCTCGGAAACGCGTGTCACTCTCTGTGTTTATGAAGAGTTCAACTCCCTTTCACACCCAAATACACCGTTTGTTAGCCTTGCCTTTCTGGGTTAATCGGGGGACTTTTGATAGGCGGTGGCATCGCTGGCGTGTGCGAGGTGGTCGGATTCCGTTGCCATGACAAACCCGAAGGCTGAGCTCGTTTCCATGGTAACGGAGATAGGCCTCGGTAGGTTTTACATCACATTTGCTAGACAGAGTGTGGCCTTCCACGTGCAAACACGCGAAAAGGATTCTATTTTTATGGTTAATGTTAACTAAAAACCTGTTTTTAGATTTAAAACTATATTTTACAAAAATGAGAAGAGCGAGCTCAGAACTGGTCACCGATCGATTGAATAAGGACAAGAGGATGTTTTTTTAGACGAAATATCGACATTTTATTAAACGCCAAAGCGACCTCTGAACATAGGTCTTTTTTGAAGGAGGTAAAATAAAAGCGAACCTGCAAATTTTTGGGGTAATACATGTTTCTGAGTGCTAGGGTTCAGTATCTAATTGGTAGGTGGTTCCTTGCAGCCACCAGTAGTAAACCAGCAGCTACTGGCCGCCAGTTCTTGTTGACAGTGTTCTAATGGTAGCTGGTTGTCTTTGGTAAAGATGAGCCATTGATTAGCCGCTGCTGCTGGCAACTGCAAGTGCTTTGAGTACTTATTAAAATAAGTCTTTGAACTCTATTTTGCCTTACATCTTCTTTAAACATTTACCCTCTGACATAAAATTAAGTTAAAATCTTACCCATCTGTTTGCTCATCTGTTTTATATCGGCATCACTGTGAATATTTCTGAATAAGTCTCTATAATGTCATATGTCACATCAAAACATTGCTGAATAACTTTGTGTTCATCTTAATGATATTTAAAGAACATTTGTAAAATTCCTCTTTAAACCATAGACAGTATCAAATTGTTTAAGATAATCATTCGACTATAAGATAATGAGATATATAAGACTCTTATACAGTCTGTGCTTTACGTTTAAACCCTCTGCAGTGAAATGGATCTGTGAACACCAGGTGTCGCCAGTATCTAGACCACAAGAGATCTTTTAACGAATTTTTATTGTATAATGTGCAAATGCGTCATCTTCATGTAAATAAAACCTTCAGTATAAATATACAATAATACAAAAATACAGCTTTAGACAGAAAAATAACACTGAATACAATATGCAATATAAACATAAATATCAAAACATCCTCCATGAAAAATTCATACAACTTGTTTTTACAGGACAGAAAATATTCAGTTTTATAAGGATTTTTTCCCTAAGCTTAAAGTTCATTTAGAGTGGATTACAGGGATTATGGCTTTTTAAAAGCATTCCACCTCTGAATGAATTAAAATGTGCCCCTAATCCCAAATTACAGTGACATTTGTTGTCTTCTGATGTACAGTGATGTTTTCCTTCATCTTTTTCTCCACCACAAGCATACTGTATGTTCCTTTCTTATTAATGTTTGGTTTCTAGTAGTCAGTAGGTTTTAGAGACATAGACTTTGTTGTAAAGGCTTTTTCACTTGGACAGACGGGTTACATTTAAACACGCTAGTTCGTAATGATATGTTTGCTTTGAGGTGTAGGTTCCAAAGTACACTTTCTAGTGGTGTTCTCTTTATCTTGACACCAAACCTGCATAAACTCAGTAGTAAGTTGTTTGACAGTGAACACCATCAATATGTTAATAATGCTTTTAGTCTTCGGGTGTAAACAAAGTGCTGGGTTTCTAGTGACCCTGAGGCTGGTTGACTTGACCCATGAATAGTACAGAACCTGTGAAATAAAACCGATACATTAGTATATGCGCAAAGATATTACTTACAAACAATTCACACTCAAACTAGCTGAGAGCAAAACCTACCTGTTGGCTTGTGTTGGATGAAAAAGAGGAATGGACGGTCCAACATGTGCTCTTCTATAGCCATACGAGAGTAGATTATGGCAGCTATAGAAACACAAACATGTAATTAATTTCTAGTTCATATATTTAGAAAAATATTGGAGTGTTTTACCAGTGGATAGTGGCAATTTAAAGCGGTTAGTGATGATTATAAGTAGTAGTTGTCTGTACCTGTGGCAGAGGAGCCCTGGGTTCCCTCTTCATTCACATCAATCTTAACCCTTTGCAGGACATCAGATACACACAGTGGTTCTTCAGCTGTGGCAGAAAGATAACGACGTTAGGTATAACATCAAACTCTTTAAACAACTCTGATGTCATATAATGTAATGTTAAATGTTTTAGTTCCCTAAAGAACCTGTCCTTAAATTTCTACCTGTTTTGCATTATTTTTTCTTTAAAAACATAAATCAAATTTTGGTAATGTAACTTACAAACAATGACATTTATAAAAGCATTTTCTTTTGTGTCTCTACAATATTTTTTTATTAGAACTGTTAAATACAATCTTAACCATTTCTGCAGCTAACAGTGGCCTACCAGTGTTAGTAGAAAATATTTTATTTGATTGTTTAAAATGTCTTTGTTGAGTGGCCATTAGAGGGCCTACATAAAAAGGAAAAAATACAGTTAAATATACTTACTGGTGATGCGAGAGAAATCTGCCTTGCTCTGGCTAAAGATGTCCCCGAGACCCAGTTTGCTCAGTGTAGACTTCAGATCAATTTCTGTGTCAATGGAGAACCTAGACATAACATTGATACCTGCATTAGACTCATAGTCTAAAATGTCTCACTCTGAAATAGAGTCACCAGTTGAGAAGAGTTTCTCTCTTACCTGGGTAGCACCAGCTGGCGGTTAACCTTCTTGAGGTGCTTTGTCCATTCCTGGACTTTGTTGCTACTGAGCTCTTTGATCAGAGTGGACACCGGTACATCCTTCTCAAACGATGACACCAAGAACATGCTCAGTGCATTCCCTTCATATGGCACCTCAATGACGTCGTAATCAGTGCCTTCCTTGGTAACAAATTCACCTGGATGGAGAGAAATGTTTGTTTAAGAACTTTAAGAACTGGAAATTAATTCAAACCTCACTTTTCATTCATTTATTTATTGGGCACAACAGTTATGAAATTATAGTTCTAGATTCCAGTACCAATTATGAGTATTTAACAACTCCAGTACACTATCATTTTGGATTAATAATTAAGCTAACACTAGTAGTTGAAAAAATCGGATAGTGCTTAAAAGTCTCAGTTCTGCTTTGAAATTTTTAAACTCAGCAGAAGATCATTGTCACAGCATCACATTCTTGACTTTGTGTTATTGACAGAATTTCTGCTTATGTCAGTAAACCCATGGATTTTTAAATTTTGGCCTATTAAAATGGACAAACAAAGCAGTCAATTAGGACCCAGTCAATACATCTGATACACTCACCATAGTTGAACTTCTGAGTTGTTCTCATCATTGGCACTGGCACTGCACTGCCATTAGCACCATAGAAAAGCATCTCCATGGTCAGCTTGGGGTCAAAAGGTGTCTTCCAGAGGCCGTGGAAGTGTAGGGCATTTATTAGCGCCAAGCGTGTTTGTTCACTCAGCACTCCATCTGGCAGGAAGTTTGGCATCATGCCTGAGCAAAGAGGAGGAGGACAGAGTTCAGAACGTGTTGCAATGTCCAGTCTGTAACTGCTGTATAACAAGTAAACACTTTAACAATCATTTACACCAGGTTTTAGAATCATAAAAGCATCCAGTCATTTAGAGTTATCCAAACCGCTTAAAGACTGTTGAAGTTTACAGTTTCATACAGTGACAAAATCCCCCTGACTCTACACCAAATAAAATAATGATCTCTTCTTAGGTTAAATGTATAGTTCAAGAAAAAATGTAACACAATTACTTTGTTGAGCACATGTTTATATTTTGAAAAGTTCTTTACGCAAACTCAGATTAGCTTTTCTCTATCGCTCGCTTGCTCTTGCTCGCACACATAGAACATACCTCCAGTTCTGTCTGACACCCAGGAGTTGATGACCTGCAGGGCTGCCTCTGGCTGGCTGAAGTCCACCTGGTGGGGGACACTCTGAAATGCTTTGGAAAGGCTGCGCCTGAAGCCCTTCTCTAAGATCAGCTTTCTGTCCACTATTACACCACTAGCCACCTCCACTCCATGCTCACTGTCCAGATCCCTCTGGAGTAGCCTCTGCTGTCGTGCCATTCCACGTTCTGTAAGTAAATTATATTGCTTTTTAGAGAATGTTATGACATTGCAACCAAACTACATCTTTTGATAAAAATATTTTATAACCATATTTTAACGTGCTGTCTCTATTCCTACCTTTCAGAGAATAGCCCATCTGACTTTTGAGGCTTGCTAGTGTGCTGCCGTAAGCTCCAAGCTGAGCCATACCCATCACTGAAGAGATGCCGTAAGGCGACATGGCAAAATTTTGGTCTGAATAGGATAGGGCAGCTTCAGAGAAAACCCGCAGTCCAAAATCTGTTTGCTGCTTTTGCAGGAGGCTCCCCAGCGTTGATCCATAAAAGGCGAGGGTCAAGAACACAACGAGTGTCTGCATTCTGCATTGGGATAGAAGAATAAGAAGTGTCAAGACTGTAAGGTATTTGCCTACGTAACTCAATGGGTAGTATCACTGTTTTCAACACAATCAATTAGCATTTGATTCCCCACATGAATAATCACTCTACGCTAAACCAGTATTTGCCTTCTGTAACATGATTTAATTGTAAATCCCTCTGAGTGTGTGATTAATGTATAAACGTTAAAAAGCTTTGAATGAATAAATATGACCTATTAAAAACCTTTCACCAAGGTATTTTTTTTAAAGCAGTGGTGAAACTTGCATCACAATTTGGGGTGCTTTAACCCAGGCTTTGGCATATACTGCTCTGAATTGTTTAAGCTGCTCAGCTCTCTTAGAAATAAAAAAAAGTTGCCTGAAAACAAATGGTCCGCAGCCAAACCTCAAGGAACATTGAAATCTGTGAACGTGGTTTTGGGTCACATATTCCCCTCTATGCTACAACACCCACAGTGTAAATACAGAGCTATGCTGTTCATGTTTGCTTAACCTGACTCACTTTTCCATCACTCAAAAAGCCTATTCACAAAATACTTTTTTCATTTACATGAGCTATTCTTACTCTTACAAACACCAAGACTCAAAAGAAGCAGCATTCAACATGTGCCTGTGAGTATACACATTTTACTTGACAGCAATCATGCAAGCATTGCTTGATGCTTTGGATGCATATCAAATGCTAAGCATCAACATCAGAAGGTTATAAAGTCCCCAATTTAATCCCCCAACATCACTACCACACCTCACTAATGCTCTTGTGGATGAAGGCAATCAGATACTAGCAAAAATGTTTCAACATGTGTTGTGTTGTGTTGTAAAAATGTCCAAGAAGATTAGAGTATGTTAGTGCATCTAAGGGGGTTAACAGCCTTAATATTATTCATTTTAAAATAAGTACTGAATGAGAAAGTGTCCAAATGTACATTTTTGGGATATGAGCAGCTGTTCTGTCCTACATTAAAGAATCAAACAGCTGTAATGCAGCCAAGGATTTAAACAAGACTATAACCATAACCAGGTGATGCAATGTAAATAAAAAGATGTTCTAAATATATAAGGAGACCAGAGTATTCCAAATCATTTCAAAATAATAATAATGGGCTAACCAGCTGAAAAAGCAAATAACACATAGCTATACGTAAAGTAGACCTTGCAGCACCAATATTATTATGAGGAAAAATAATAGCAGCTTCAACAGCTTTTTAACTATAATCCCATAAAAGAATGTCTGAAAAGCACAAGTTAAATCCAGAAAGTGCAAGCAAGACATAGTCCTTACCTGAAAGTAGTAGCTTTCACTATTTAAGTTTGTAAATGTGTCTTCTTCTATTGCTTGTCAAGCTTAGACTGAGAGTGTGAGTGAATTTCGCTGCCTTTTATACAAGTCAGAACCCCTCCCCCTCAAACTAACGGAAGTTATGAGGTCATGTCTATGTGCTTTTTTTTTCAGCCTGAGCCATTTCTCCTCCCTCATTTACTGTTTCACACACACATAGCTTCTCAGACAACTATCCTTCATATTGTGTTGGTCTTTGGAAAACCAAGTCATGCTTCTTTTTTTTTTTACCCCAGATAACTCTGGTTGCTGGCTTTGACAGGATTTGGCAACTCATCAGAGTCAGTGAACCTTCTGAGAGTGCATCCTAATCTAATTACTAACCCACTCACTCATACACCCACTCATCCTGTTGCATTGTACACTCATAGTTCTTACTTTCCTGTGCCAGACT
The DNA here is from genome assembly GCF_029633855.1 of Hoplias malabaricus. Taxonomy (NCBI): domain Eukaryota; kingdom Metazoa; phylum Chordata; class Actinopteri; order Characiformes; family Erythrinidae; genus Hoplias; species Hoplias malabaricus. The sequence goes on from NC_089808.1 coordinate 30,915,227, forward strand.
AGCGAAAGTAGATAGGTCCAGTGTTAATAAAGATGATACATAATAACAAAAGAGATCATGGTGTATAGAATGGGGAATATTATTGTACAATGGGGGTTCTTTTATTGTAGATTTTTTTGTCTTGTATAGTCACATAATTTGATGGCTCATACACCCTTTACTTGTGTTACCCCCTTTAATTTTAGGATTTTTGTAATGTAGCATTTTATGTATTATTTTAAAATTTACTTAGAAAATCATAGTCGACTCTGTGATGGACTGTAGACCTGTCCAGGGTGTGTTCCTGCCTTGTGGCCAATGCTTTTGGACAGGCTTTGGACTCATTACGACCCTGACCAGTTCTAAGGTCCTACTATAAATGACTGAGCTAAGGCTACAAAAACAAAAAAAATGGTAAGTTATGTATTTAAAGGAGTGAGAAATTGACACATAAATCTATACACAGGCACTTACAGTTAAAATATGAGCCCTGAAAATGAATGTGCAGAAATATAGCCTAATTGCTTTGTCTTTTACCATCCATTCCAACTGTGATTTGACCAGTTCAGTCTCTGACTTCCTTCCAATACCTTAGAAATCCCACTGAAGGGTAGCTCATCCAAAGTTTTCACATTTGTGGGCCAATTAAGACCATTATTCAACTTCACATCTGTCCAGCTAGCACCCTCTGGTGAAGCTGACACATCACACTGCCATATTTGGTTGCACAGGGCCAGCATTCCATGGCACATGCTCACACACAGGTCCTGCATGCTCTGAGTTCTACAGATGACTGAGTGTCTGGCGACAGAGACCAAGGAGAGAGGGGGAATATAAAAGCAAGGAGACGGGTAATGTTTCCCTTTTTTACAAAGCGTCTATGATCTGATGATATGGCACTGACTCAATATCCATGACTGTATCTAGAGACACAGGAAAAATAGTAAAATGATCATGAAGTAAAGGAAGACAGATTTCACACACCACTATTAAAAACAAAACTGTTTACAAAGGGCACTTTGAATAGGCGCCACAGATGAACTACACTGTTTCCCCTAAAGAATCTTTTACTGAGTCATTCTTCAGTTACTCATTTTGGTTAATTAGAAGGCTGTGAGGAACGTTCTGCACCACCTGGGAGCCCCCTACCTGTATATTGGATATGTTTTAACAGTTGCTCAACAAGGAGGGTGGTAGTAACAAGATTTACACTTGTTTACAGTAGAATTTATAGCATTTTATATCAATAAAACACATTTCATCATGGTTTATTTCCAAATGCTAATTATTAAAATGTATGACTGCTTGGGTATATGGCAGAGTTATATTTGACAGGTTTGTAACTCACCTACAATGTGAATTATGTTTCTATATTTGTTATAGGTCTTTTTCCAGCATTCTTCAAAATAATGATCCTTTCATAGTCATTGGAAGAAAACATTCATCAGTAATATTACGTGGAACCACACACGTAAATGCTCTTAGGAATAGGAACATGGTTCTTCTATAGCACTGATCCAACTGATATAACAGAGAACTTAAGAAATGTAGGAATGTGTCACACACTTTTACTGGAATCCCTTGTTACAAAACATGGCCAGCATTACGACAGTGACAAGATATTTGAGAAAGACTACACACTCAAGTGACAACACTGACACAGGCAGTAATATTAGGAACACCCTGAAAGTATGAGGTCATGGTCTATTAAATGTTGGTTGCATTTCATTGAGGTCTAATTGGTTGGTTGTGTTTTGATGTGTTTATAGCCAGATGTCATAAAAGCAATTTTGGAAATTGTTAGTACAACACATAGAGGGACTCCATATCAGTTCAATTCATACACTTCCCATTCATAGAATAATTAATCTCATTTTATCCTCTGCACACATAGCTACTTCCCACACCTACTCCACAAAGTTAGCTACATTCCATATGAAGGGATAAATGGAAACTTTACTGCACACTCAGACCCCAGAGAGAACACCCACCTGATTCACATCTCAGAGGAACATGGGAACTCACTTTGGCTGTAGGAGGACTCATCGTCACTGTGGCAACCAACCAAGAGAGCTTTGGAAAATCCATTAAAACAAACCACAGTTTGGGTCTGGCAGAAAGATTTTATGCAACACACAGCCCTGACATTCGTTTGCAATTTAACCACTTCATATAACTGTGATCTGTGGCCTGATGTGGGCAGAGAAATTACTGTTAATTCACAGCGTTTAAGACTTACAGTATGTCTGTACCTACACACTCTTTCCCCCTTTCCCTTTGAGGACAATAGAATGTTAAGAGTACTAACCTGCTCATACTGTTTAGATTACTACATAACATGTATTGACTAGATTTACCTCTGCAGCTGGAACTCAAAGGCCACACTTTTGGGCTTTACTGATATCTACAAATTGGCTGTTTATTAATTGATATCTGACTATTTTAAAATATTAATACAATGTTATTTTTATAAACAACGAAGTCTTCTTATTCAATTAAACCCCAAGACCAAATAAATAAATAAATATATTTTCACTAAACCTCTTGCTTATCAGTCAAGTTGCTCAAGTCAAATGTGAATGTACTACTTTTACTTAAACAACCAATTAAATGTATCAGCATAAAATATTACTGACCTCAGCCATGTTTAGTTGTGTATGTCTGACAACCAGTACAGGCAAATAGCCACTGCAGCACACCACCAAACTAATTAATATGAATATGATAAATTATTAACTTACAAATTTTAGTAAAGAGTATTTCTTATTAAACACTTTATTAAAAGTCATTTTGAGCACTTGTATTGGTCCATTCACCATACATTTCTGGCATGATTTAAATATTAAACATAATTACATTACTAAAATAATGCTCATTTGTGTTATCACCTGCTTTTTTCATTTATTTATTTTACATTTCTAGAGTAATTAGGAATGTTTGAAAACTGAAAGGTATGTACTGTATCTAAAGCTTTGAACACACCACACATATGCTGTACATTGTATTTAACAGTGTACATTATATATTTCTGGCACACAGCTGTCACTGTGTTCCATTCCTACAGCCTGACATTATTTACAATCCTTTTTTCTCAGGCTGTTTTTACTGTTCTCAGCCTGTCTTCTCCCAAAGGCTTAAAATGTTTTGCCCCATCCCCTGGAATGCTATTAGTGTTTTTTATTATTTAACACGTTCCTTCCCAAACAATGCTTTTTGACCAATGGTCAAATGTATATTTATTACTTCTACTGCAATTTAAGTGTTAAAACATCTATAATAATCAATAAACATTTTTAATTACCCAATGAACTATATTATTATTTATTATTAATATATTATTATAATTATTACAATATTATTCATAATTGATCAACATTTGCTTTGTACAAATGTACCCTAAAGGCAATGTTTATCACATCATTTATCCTTGTTATGGTATTTCCTATAAATTCCTGATTCACTGGTACCTAGATATTCATTAGTCACCAATTTGCCCTGAGCTACTCACCTGGCTCTGACATGGCTAGACAGAAAGTTGATTTCGACACAGACTGAATATGATAAGACACTGTCATCTGTGAGGTACAACAACTATGAATAAGTCCAAAAAGTCATGCTGGAGGGCATATTTTGCAATACAACCCGTCTCCAAGAAAAAGCAGGTCTGTTAATGTCATTTGTATATTGCTATAAGCCAAATTCTAACACCTTTCTCACAGTAGTAGCAGAATTATAGAGGACAAAAATCTTTTAATGTTCAATGTTCAAACTTTATGGGCCACACTGGAGGCGAATTCCTGTTAATTATGAAAACTATATATTTCTCTACATTACATCACAACAGCTGCATGTCTTGTACTATGAGCACTGCATGACGAATGCACACAGAATAAACAGAAATTACCCCAAATCTCTGAACATTAGTATATTTCCAAATGTTTATGGACACCCTTGTAATTAATTAATTCATCTATGTGACATTGCACACATTATGTTCATAGAAAAGAGCATGCCTTTTTGTTTCCTGGTTTTCATTGGAGAATATTCATTAACAATATCCAATGAAAACCATGAAACAAAAAGGCATGCTCTGAAGCAGCTTGAGCTTGTTAGGAACTTGAGAGTATTTGTCCTACAGAATAAATAATTAAGCTTTGTAATCCTGAATAGCAAGAAAAGAATTGCCTGACCCTAAATTTAGTTCGGCTTTAATTTGTTGTCAAGGAAAACCTAAACAAAGAATGTTATTGTCATCACGAGTAATAAATAATAAGCTATAAATAGCTGAGTAGTGGGCCAAAGACACCAGATGTTGGAGTGGGATGTGTGAGTGAAAGAGTAAGGCGGGGGTTGAAGAAAAAGGAGGAGGGAAGGGGAATTTGAAATGATAAAGAATGGGTAATAGACAAGATCATAGACATCAGTCCATATAAAGATTAAGTGAAGATTATGTAGTTTTTCCAAAGCTTGTATGGTTGTGCTCTTCAAAATTCAACCCTCCTAATTTCTGTTATGAGATTTTTTTGCCATTGTACTTTGAAAATTGATGTTTAAAGCCTGGGAGACATATTCCATGATTTAACTAAAGCTTGTAACCGACATCAACACATGCGTTTCATGGATGTAGCAGGTTTACTTTGACCCTTTAAGTAATAAGTCCTGGCACTGTATTCACTGTTATCCATTTGTAAAATCTGCAGTAACCATTTGATCAGGCTGCCACTCCTATCTGCTTCCAGAAAGATTAAAGTGGTGTTTTCCCTTTATAGGTCCCACTCACTGGAAATCAAAATATTTTATTTTAAACCTGTCTTATTGAAAATGGTCTAAATATACTGTATTTTATTACAAATGCATGTAATTTGTTACCTTAACATCTATGCCAACAAACAAATTCCGAATTTGGAGACAGAAATAATATCACAAATGGCCTAGAAGACCTTTCCCCTCTCTAGCACACTGGAAAAATGTGACACAGAATAAAGTCACACATGTCAACACAGTTAAGTGAGTGAAAGTACAAGAGAAAAGGAATAGGCTAACGGAGAAAAAAAAGTGAAGCAGTGTGAGTGTGTTTGAAGGAATGACTCTGAGGTCAGGGACTTCCTCATTTGCAAGAAACACCTTGCTCTCTCTCTGACCCTGAGCATCGAATGTGAAAAGGGTAACCAAACACACAGCCACTGATGATGCAGCTCCTTTTCCCCATTCTGTGACAACATAACCACGTCAAAAGAGAAAATAAAGAGAAGAGTTTCAGGGGTCAAACCTTCTAACAGTATTTCTAAAAAATTACATGACCTGACTGAAATGCACTTACACTACATTGCAAAAGTTTAAGCAGCTAAGATAATTGTTTTTATTTAACATATTTTATCTACCCAATAACAACGAAGCTTGTATAAAATAATATATAATTAAAATACAAACAAAAATTATAAAAACTGAAAATATGGAGTTAGAGTTAAGAAGTTTGTTTCCAGATGTTTACTTGACCGTATGGATTTGTTACATCCACAGCAATCTTGATTTAACGTAATGAAGTATTTATTAATGGGTACGACTATTACTGGACCACCATGAGGAGACATTTGGAAAGGGTTAAACCAACACATGCATGTACAGAATCTGTAATAATGTTATTTGTTTTTATTCTAATATTAAGGTGGAGGATGTTTGTTATTTTTGAGCAAGTAAACGTATTACTCAGATATGTACAATTTTAAATCTCATTTTCTTAAATGTCTGAAACCTTTGAACCATACTGTATATTACAAAGAGTATACAGTCAAACTTTCTTTTAATTAGATGATGTAAAATTCTACTGTTTCTGCTATTTAAGCAATAGAGCAGTCATTGACCCTTTAATAGCTGAAACAAATCCAGTCAACACCAGCTTTGAAATTAAAAGAATGTCCCAAAGATCAGCTATATGGTTTTGTGTGCTGATGTGTATGTTCATGTGCTTTCAGTGAATGTCCAAATGTATCCATTTCCCAAATGTTTAAAAAACAATAAAGTGCACAACCACACACTGTACACAAATTCCCCAATACCACATCAACGTAAGTACTAAGTACTGTATATTTTCCACAATTCTAGGAGAAATGCTTATTTTAGTTTGCCAGTAATGTCTGATACACCCCTGCATACTTGTGGTCTTAAATAAATAGGTACAAACTATTATAAAATTGACTGTACTCTTAGGGAAAAAATTAAAATGCAAGTGTGCACTTTGTTCTAGGACAGAGTCCTAACACTATATTTACTTGACACTGTGATGTCATAACAATTGTAGATCACTTTCGACAAGACAGTCGAAAGCCATAAAGGGCTTTAGCCTTAAGGCTAGGTTCCTGAATTTCCACTTAAATAGACACTCTCCTGTGCATCCTTTGGTCTGGGCATTACTGGGTTTTAAAAATTAAAAAATTCCCATTTTTGGGATTAATAAAATAAAGTGAATTTAACAGCGAGTGGCACTGTCAAACAATTCTAGGATCGTGGAGCTGTAGGTTTAAACCCCGCTCTGGTTGATTTGTCTGTGAGGAGTTTAGTGTGTTTAATATGTCCGTGTGGTTTCTTCCAGGTGCTCTGGTTTCCTCACACAATCCAAAACACACTGTATGTGGATTGGCTTCACCAACGTGTTCATAGGTGTGAATGTGTGGGTATGTGTTGCCCTGTAATGGACTGGCACCCTGTCCAGAGTTTGTTCCCACCTTGTGCTCAGTGACTCCTGATAGGCTCCAGACCATTGCAACCATGAACTGTAAAAGTAGTTACAGACAATGAACGAATGAATTTAACATCCATTATTCACTAATAATGGCATTACTTCTTATCCACATCAATACAAAAGTTTATTGATATTTTGGGATATGATTATATTAGGCATTTCACAACATCTTCAAAACTGGCATAGCCAATCAGAATTGAACCTTACTATATTCAGTGTTGTACAGTATAATATACAGTATTTCGTAATATTAATTCCACATCATGTTGTGTGTCATTTGAAGTGTGAAGCTACTTCAAAATATTTTCAACTAAGTGTATAAGATGACTACATCCAACTGTCTACATTTCAAGTCGCACTTAGTAACTGTAACGCAATGGAAGAGCAATGTCTGGACAATATTTTTCAAAGCCTTATCATATTTGACACACAACAGTATTTCCAAACTACCTTAAAAACAGGATGTGACCAATGAGGTGAGGATGGGGTAAGAGGGGAACAAACATTTCCTGTATGCCTCTTTCAGGAGCATAGAATAACAATATATTTGAAATCTATCTATTTAAGTCTGCTCAAGAAATCATGAATGTGCAGATTACGCACTTCACTTAAAATGACAATTCAGCCAAAAAAAAGGGAAGGAATGGAATAATTTCAGCCTGGTGATGGGCAATAATGGAGTTTTTTTTATTGGCAGGAATATTAATTTCTTAAGATAAAAATTCCAAATATTAAGCAAAGCTACCTTGGGCATGTGTGGGTGTGTGCATGCTGACTCTTCTAATTAAACCCTTGCCCCAAACAACATAGTGGAAGAGGGTTTTTTTTACCCAGGATATATCATCACTGTCCAATTAAAAATATGTATCTCTATTTTTGTAGATTTTTAGTTTAATTCATCATTTGAACACAGCAGTTGTCCTTCACACTGTGTGAAAAATGTATTATGAATAAATAGAAAGGAGAAGTTTTTTTCTTCTCCTGTAAATTTACTATTATGGGAGATATATGTTTTTAATTGGACATTGACAATAATTGAACAGCATGTTGATGTTTGTCATCTGATGAAAAACCTCGGTCTATACAAATCTCTCAGATTTTGTGTTATCATTGCAAATAGTTAATTTTTTAACTTTAATTTTAATTTTTTTTCCTTATTAATTATATAGGGCCAGAATTACAATTAGCATTCATTGTTTCTTGGTTCTGTTTTTGCTAATACAGAGATCTATAAAAACAAAAAAGATGGGGGTGAGGGTACACATGAAAAAATAGCATTATGGGTGAATCCAATTTATTTATTTATTTCTTGGAAACACATGTTGGTAGGTGGATTGGCTACTCAAAAAAGTGTCCGTAGGTGTGAGTGAATGTGTGAGTGTGTGTGTTGCCCTGTGAAGGACTGATGCCCACTCCAGGGTGTAATCCTGCCTTGCGCCCAATGATTCCAGGTAGGCTCTGGACCCACCGTAACCCTGAATTGGATAAGCGGTTACAGATGATGGATGGATGGATGGATGTATCCTGAGTCATGTAAATGAATTCCTTAATTTCTTATAAGATTACAAACAATATTGTTTATCATTACTAAACATAGCACAAAAAGTAAGGACAGTTGTGTTTGGTAGATTATTTATTTGTTGTAACAATGCTTCTTGGCAATGATTCTTACAGCATTGGAAAGCCTGTTAATTTCCCTTTTAAATGGGGCCACATTTGTAAGGAATATTCATTTGTGGGATGAGCAGTAGAGCTGAGAATGTGGGTTGCACCCATGAAATATTTGCCAAATCCTATCTGCAAATGCAAAACAGCTTATTTTGTGTGATGGTGTTGGACAGATCTCCCTAACTGGAAAAATGAGGCTCGTCATCATTGGAGGAAATCTCAGTGCAGAGAGATATCAAAATGAAATTCTGCACCGAGTGGCAATCCCATATCTTCACAGTCTGGGACCAAATTCTATCTCAAGATGACAACCCTCGCCCTCACAGAGCAGGGTTTATCAGAGACTACCTCCAGAACATGGGAGTGGAGAGGATGGAATAGCCTGCCAGCTCCTGACCTCAACCCCATTGAACACTTGTGCTATCAGCTTGGGCATGCTGTTTCTCACCAACACTACCACATTGGCTGACTTGTGACAAATGCTGGCTGAAGAATGGGATGCCATCTCACAGCTGTGTGTGACCAGGCTGGTGATCAGTATGGGAAGGAGGTGCCAAGCTGTTGTAGCTGTGTACGGTTCTTCCACACGCTACTGAGGCTCCGGTTTATTAAATGAATAAATTGTTAAATTGCCAAATATGTCTTGTTTCTTCAAACTTCAATCATCCAGTCACCACACACCAAACGACTCAATGGCAGAGTAAGTTGTTTGGCATAGGCAGAGAGGATTTGGCAAATTTTTCATAGATGCAACCCACATGCTCTACTTCTCATCCTATAAATGCACGTTCCTTACAAATGTGGCACCTTTTAAATGGGAAATTAACAGGCTTTCCAACAGTATAAAATATATTGCCAAGAAGCGTTGTTACAACAAAGAAATAATCTACCAAACACATATTTGCTTACTTTTTGTGCTATGTTTATCCTTACTTAATAATTGAGAGCTTTTTTGTAATGATTAATAGCACCATAACAATCATCCATTTCTATGCACTTACCCTTTAAATGGAAGTGTGATGAGTGCTAGTTTATGTTAGTTGTGCCACTTCAACGTTTCTGGCAAGCGTATCTTGATTGCTTAACAGTAGACAGCTTCCATTGCTATGGTCTAGTAAAGCTTCAACAGTAATCCAGCCAGCACACATTTGTGGGGCCAGTTTGGGCTGAACATGGGCTAGCTGGGTCTAAAATGGCCATGAGCTCTGATTAGCTTGTCTCTGGTTTATATCGGACAATAGGGAGCAGCCGAGTAAATCTGTATATCGGGGCCCAAATTTTAACCCATCTTGCTACTATCACTGACCCTGGAAAGCATCTGTAGGTGGGGATAAGACTGCTGTGCTCCCCTTATGGACCCTACATGGATGTGTTGCCTGGGGGCATGGAAAAACATGTAAGCAATTAAATGAATGGATGGATGAATGGAAGGCCTGGATAGTAAGATTAAAATATTTTATATTACCAACAATGGTGATTACCACTAAAAATGAATGTATTTTTGGTAATATTTTTATTCTCTATATACATATAGTTTGTGCTACACTCTGTCAGAAAATATATTTTGAGGCAATGTGCTAGATCTGAACTCTGGAATATATCAAATTTAACCCAGAGACAATGTTGCATGCTGGAGCCTGTGAAAAACTTGGACAAGAACAAATCTGCAGCTGCCTTGGCAGGTTTTGAAGACAGGGCTTCAAGGTTGCATAACAGAGTAAAAAAACATACTGAAGTCATAACAAGCCAGAACTATCTGTTTCATCTGGCACTTTAAAAGACACAATTAGATAAATGTCGGGTCTTGTCCAGCACTTCCATAGCTGGGGAATAGAGTGAGTCTGGCCAACTGACACACTGTATTCTAGATTTATGTTGAATGGCTGGATTTCCTTATAAGTGACACTTATTCGCTTGTGCAAACCTGTTTGGTGGTTGTTCTAACTAAGTGGGGGGTGAGGCTGTGGTTGCTGTCTGTACAAACCGAGGTCCACAATTACCCCTCATCCGCACGCACATGCATACAACAGGGCTGAGTCAAAAAAACAATCACCAACTTGTGGCAGTGAATAACAGTTTGTAATATGAGAAGCTGTTCTGTTTTGTTCATCAGCTGTTAGGTACCACCCAATTACCACTAGAAAGGAAACCTCCACTTCTCAAATTCCTTTGTTCTGTTGCATTAACATTTTATGTGTGAGTATTATGAATTCAGATTCAACATCTTAACAATTTAGTGGCAAAGAATTGTGTGTGTGTGTGTGTGTGTGTGTGTGTGTGTGTGTGTGTGTGTGTGTGTTTTTTTTTTTTGTTTTTTTTTTGTGGGTGGCGGGTTGTTGTCATTCTTCATTTTAGTCCACTTTCAACCAGTTAGACATAACTGTCTGACTGCATATTGGGTACCACCACTGACTTTAACATGTCAGTCTTGGGTTCAGTTCCCAGCTAGGACAAGCATATAACATTATACAACTCGGGCAAAACTCCTAGTATTATATTCACCTGCTTATGTAACAAGATTACAATTTAAGTCACTGGAGTGTGCTCCAACTATTGCACTGTAAATGTACTTGCAAATTAAATGTAAGAGATTTTACTCAAAGGATAAATATCTCCTTTTTAACATTATCTCATTTTAAGTTTGTCACTAAATTAAGCTATTTCAATCAAGTCTACCATACAAATAAATAAAAAATATGATGCTTTTAATTTTGATATTCCACCTTTCAATACATCGATTAAAATAAATAAAAGATTCAACGGGTTTCCCGGTTTTACCCCCTGACATTGTATTGTCTAAGATAAAGAGCAGGAGGGAGGAGTTGAAGCAGCCAAAACAAGTAAAACTCTGTCTGAGTCTAGTGAGACACCCATTGCACTGTATGCACAGACCCATGTAACAAATCCAGACAGTTACATAACCAGGTCAGCTCTGTGTTGACAAGACACACACCTTGGTGAGATACTCAGCCAGAATACACACCCTACACACACACACACACACACACACACACACACCATTATAAATGTTTTTTTAATAGGAAATTGTTATTATGGCAGAAATATGTGATTGAAGGCAGTGTGCGGACACTTTCCTTGTATGTCTTTATTTATTACCATTCTTAGTGAAACAGAATAATTAGGATTCTGATGATGATTATATTATTGAAGTGTAGGAGTCAAGTGTGTGTGTGTGTGTGTGTGTGTGTGTGTGTGAATCACAGTTTTCCTAACTATGTACTGGCATGACTGAGTCACGTAAAAAGTCTGTATCTCCAAAATATCTTTAAACACTACAGTGTACACATGTCTGTCTAGAAAGGAAACAACATTACATCTGACCTTCTTTCCATTCGTGAAAATAATTGCATTTCTCTTTTCTTTCAGATTAAATTCTTAAGCAACTATTAATTGTTAAAATTAATAAAAAAAGAACTGTTACTCTTATATGTCTTATACAACTAAAATATAACATATTACATCTATATGTTTTTTGTGTGTGTTTATGTTAAAAGAAAACATGACCGATATTATGATGTTTCTCTTCTGCAATATCACACTCCAGCTAATGCTGGAAAAGCAGAATTTCTTACTGAGGTAAAGGAACACTAGGTAAGATTTGGTGTTTTTCTCATGGCCTCCACTACAGTTGCAGAGTACACTCTTAAAAATAAAAGGTTATTTGAGCAATGCCCTATGTGAACCATTTTTCCACAAGAAACCATTTTTGTTAAAGACATATGTGAGAGACTTTAAAGAAACTTCACTTGAAGTAATGGTTCTTTACTTATTTAAAAGTTATTAGCAAAATAAAATGGTTCTTTATGGAACCTAAAGTGGGTCATCTATGGCATTTCTCAAAGAACCATTTGTAACACTTTCATTTGTAAGAGGTATGTAATGAATGTTTACAGCACAGACCTGAAATTAAGAGGTCAAAAAGTTTTTTTACAGTGCTGTGGCTGGAGTAGTAATGACAGAGGCTCTGTTCTCTCTTCTTCTGGTCAGTGGAGCATCACAATTATTTAGAAGTGGTAATTTTAGCTTAAAAATACTGACTAGCAATGCATTTAGCTCGATATTTTGCACACTGTTTTTTATTTTATGGCACAAATTAAAAATAGCAACATTGTACTCTGGAGTTTTTCTATGTTTTTAAAGTAAATTTTAATATTTTTAAAGTCTAAAATGTTATGTGTTAGTTTAGATTTAATATTTTTGGACATATACAACATGTTGAAGTTTATGTCTAAAAGATGTTCCTCTAGTTAAAATTGCTTTATCCCAGAGCTATAGGATCGTTAACCAGAGTGGATCCTGCATTTTAATAACTTTGTTTTTCTATTTATTTAATCTTTCTGTCCTTCATTACTTGTGTTCTTTAATAGTGAAATTCATTCTGATTCAGGATAACTGTTAGCATTCTGTTTAAAAAATGTGCACTGATTACTACATGTCATCAACTAACTTAAAACACCTTCCTATAAAAACTAGCTCCTGTGGTGAGTCATGTTCTTTCTGGTATGTTAGGGACTTACACAAACGTTCACAAATAAAAGCTCTGTGAAACTTTTAAAGCTTTTGGCTTGGTCATATAGCTTTGGGTTGAAACTAATTGCCATAGATCTTGTTTCTTTAAAAAACCTTTCTTAAAAGAAACCAAATGTGTTTTTCAATAGCATCATTTCAGAGATTCCATTTTGGCTTGGTTTTTTTTTTTTAAGAGTGAATGATAATAGTGTTGAGCTTGAAGAGAGCTCAAAGGATGCCTTGACTAGGGTCAGTGTCTGTGAGGAGTTATTTGTGTTCTCCCCGTGTCTGCACGGGTTCCCTCCAGGCGATCCAGTTTCTTTCCACGGTATAGATTCTGGGAGATAGCTTTGCTATGGAATGAGTGTGTGATGGACTAGCACCCTTTCCAGGGTGTATTCCTGCCAGCGTCCAGTGATTCCAGGATGAAATCAGTACAGAAAATAATTTGTTTGTTCATTTTCTGTAATCACTTCATCCTGTTCAGGGTTGCAGTGGGTCTGGTGGAGCCTATCCAGAATCATTGGCTTCAAAGCAGGAACACAGCCAGTCCTTCACAGGGCATCACACTCTCAACTATGGACACATTTGAATAACCAACCTATCAACATGTGCTATTGCACTGTTGGAGGAAACTGGAGCAACTATAGGACACCCAAACAGACACAGGAAAACACACCGAACTCCTCACAGTGGGGCGGTGCCATATCATATTTTTAGCAATAATATTGCTATAATTTTTAAATTGATTAAAAATCATAAATATCGTGATAATGGTAAAAAAAAGGGAAAAAAAGAAAAGCCTGTAATAACAAAAAGAGGAAACACAACTACTCTGTTTCACCACCTCAAGCTATGAGGAAAGTCAAAAATGGCATGAGAAGAGTTCAAGCAGACAAACCACATTGACACAGCACAGCAACTATTCTGTAACTGTTTTATTTACTGTGAAGTTTTGAGGATATTGATTGTATAATTGTTTATGTTTGCTATTTATATGCATACACTAAATATTCTGCACTTTATTTGTGTGGTAGTTTTATATGCTACATTCATTAATTAATTCATTTTCTGTAACCGCTAATCCAGTTCTGGGTCACAGTGGGTCTGGAGCATACACGGAATCATTGGGAGCAAGATACACAGATAGTGTTTTTCCACCAACGAGAAACCGAAACGGTTCTAGTTCGCAAACTAAATTTGGAACAGTTTGGTGTGTTTCCACCGACATAAACAGTTTTGTGAACCAGTGAAGTTCATTCTAGAACCAAAAGAAAAATTGGTTTATACTGTTTGGAAATAAAACAGGAACACTATCTGTTTGTGTGTTTCTGGGGTTGTGTTTGGCATGACACCATGCTCATTGGTCAGAGCCAGGGCTCTGCATTATGTTTTTCCGCTGTTCACAAGCTCAGCAGAATAGCACTGAACTCTGCAACATTTACACACATATTACATCTCACTCTGATCTGACTCCATGGTCAACAAAAAAATAACAATGACCCTGTTATGAATCTGACTGTTTATCTGTGGCTCTGGTGCTGTATTCAGCCAGACCGATGCCCGCCCCTAATGACAGATCCTTGATTCCTCTCTAAACTTGTAGAAACCTGGGCCAGTTCACTGGAAATAAGGTTCCAAGAATCAGGAATGGAACCAGTTCAAGAACTAGAGTTCTTTTTGATGGACAAGCACTTAGGGTGACACACTCACTTCTGAGTAACCAATCCGCCTAACAACATGTGTTTTTGAACTGTGGGAGGAAACCAGAGCACCTTAAGGGTGTAATAACCCTTAAGTAAACCAAGAATTGCGACTTAAAATGAAATGATATGATGAATTATGTTTGATTGACAGTATTTCTTTAGTGAAACACACTTAGAAATAAGCTGTGCCAACAATCAAAAAGACATTTACACAGGTGCAGTTCCTGTAAGCATATCTACTGACTAACACTCACCCAAACAGTACTAGAGGAACTGAAGTGCTTATTGCTGAAATCTTTTAACTGATTAAATGCTTACTCAGATTTACCAGTCTTCACAGGACACTGCTTTTATAAAACACACTAAACAATACTATTCTGTGTCTTTGCATGTGTTTTTTGAGAGGTGTGGTTTATCATGAAGTGAATCTTTAACAAGAAATACACAGTGTTCCAGGTCTATGCTGAAAGAGTAGCAGAGTCAAGAAAACATAAAAAATACATCTTCATGGTATGCTAATAGGTATGGTAATACATAGACTTACATTAGGCCTACACACACTGACCAATTTATTAGAAACACTGACTATATTAGTACACATTGTATTGTATAAATGACTGATTATAGCTAATCTGTTGCTGTATTATTTGTCAGAATTATAATTTTTTTTAGTAACACATTATGCAAATATCAGTCTATCAGAAAGCTGCGCTATTTTGTAGCTGTGTGCAAATGTGTGCACTGTGTAAATGTGCCTCTTAGCTCCTCTATGTAACTAAGCTCTGGATAGTTCTAATGTTGCTGGAGAGTATGTTTTCAATCTTTGTGACTGTCACACAAAATTAATTCAACATTTACTTTTGCTCAATCTCATCAGTGACAAAGACATTTTCATCAATAATAACAAGAACAACATCATAGATCTACATTGTATTTAGGGTCCTGAAAGGCGCTTAAGCAAATATATGACACTGAAAATAAGTGTGTTATATACACTGTAAACTTGAATAAGTTAGCAGAACTCAAAAAAATTAAGGCAAAATGTTTAAGTCCATAAACTCAAATGTCAGAAGTATTAACCATATATTCATTCATTGTCTGTAACCAAGGTGCCAGTCTATCGCAGGGTGCCACACACTCACACTTCTGGACACTCCTGCACTCCTGGACACCTCCCCTTACGCTGAAATAAACACACAAACCTGTCCAAATTCATTAAAACAGTGAATCCCAGACCATCTACAATCTTGGCTGAAAATTCCTGCACTGGTCTTGAACCTATGTCTGTGACTTCAGACGTCATGCTGCATACATCAAAATTTTACAGTTTCACAAACTCAGAAACAAGATAATTTCATTGTTTAACTGAGTGAAACTGTTCAATATATTTTTAATTAGGATCACTCAATCCAGTTAACTACTTTGAATATTAGGGTTTACATTGTATGTATTTCAGTGTATTTGTGTATTTGACAAGCACATGTGGAAAAAACTTCTAAATCAGAGCTGCAGTATGTCAGGATTCACGGGGGGCGGACTGACGGAGACGGACGCACACGCCAAAACACAGTTACTTTTATTTACAAAAGAATATAACAAAACAAAGACAGGCAACTACGGAAACAACAAGATATAGGAAATGAAATGACAGACAGACAGACCGGACTAAGCAACATGACACAGAAACAAGGGAAGCGAAACAACATGACTTGGGGGAATAAAACAAAACAAATGACCGACAAGAGGAAGTGAGACAAGGGGACTTAAATACATAACACAGACAAGACACACCTGGAACAGATAACGAGGGTAATAAGACACGGACGAGGAGGAGGAACAAAGGCGGGACATGGGCGGAGACATGGACAAACAAACAGCGCCATCTGCTACCTGAGCACATGGTGGGGAAAACAAACAGGACTGGGCCAGGATGTGACACAGTATTTATAGAAATGCTTGGATGTAACCTAAGCCATTAAAGTAATAATTAAACATAATATAATCGATTGAATTTTTGAGTTCTGCGTTTAATTGGGCATAAAGTTTATTCATTCATTCATTCATTCATTCATTATATGACATGTCTTCCATATGTCTACAAGGGTTCACGGCTTCTTCCTGTCATAATTCTGTTTGGTTTATTCTACTTTGTGTTTCCTCCACTCTGCCTGTGTTTATTTTCTGTATATATGTTGTGTTCCAGGTAGGCTCTGGACCCACCGCAACCCTGAACTGGATAAGCGGTTACAGATAATGAATGAATGTTGTGTTTGGGTTTGTTTAAGTAAAGTTATTGCTTGTGTACATCCAACTTCTCGTCCTCCTGACAACCGTGACAGACATCAGTAAAAAAGCTCTAAAAATCTTTAAGATTCTTTTAATTGTAAACCTGAGTCTTGTCACTGTCCCCTGGGAATTCTCTTTAATGAAGTGTACTTGTCATCCTATCTGTATTCTAGCATCGCCAATAAAAGAAAAAAAGCAAAAAAAAAAAAAAAAATGAAAAATAGCCCCCTATCTCCTGTGTGTCACTGAAAAATGACTTTCCAGTTTGCCTGGCTCACCATTACGTAATTCCTGTCCTTCAGTGTACATTCAGTCCAGCACTTAAAATGGCCTCTTGGAAAAATCAACCTGTGGAGCTGTGAAAGTCAAACTCCCATGAATGATTCAGTGCTGGTAGTTTGAATGGAAGTTATTGTGGTTTTTCTCATTTTAGGCTGTAAGAACTTCTAACCTCATGACTGCGGTTTAGATGAAGTGTAGATGTAGGTTTTGACTGTATAATCCACTCTGGTGTTTCTTCCTGACTTCAGTTACGTTTAGGTTCAAAAAGTGATCTCTTTAAAATGTCTGCAGTGTCTCCTAGACGATTATGAGATCAGATGGAAAGACAAAGGCAACTTTTGCTTAACATCCATTAAAGGGCAACATTTGAGCAATAAAATGTTACTGTGTGATTCCTGCCTGATCCCCAAATTCACCATGACACTGATCTATCTATCTATCTATCTATTAATCAATTATGTTTTAATTTGCTCTTTGCTAATGGTTATAGAGACAACAGTGCAACAGTGCAGATGTTCTATTGCAGTTACAATAGACACGAAAATAAACAGCCTTTCAGATAGATACAGCACCTACAGTGGCACAATAAAACCAAAAACCAAAACACAGTGGAGAACAGTGTCCAGATGGGAATTAATTTTAAAACACTGCATCTGTTCATGTGTACTGTAAATTCACCAGAAAAAGAAAACTACATCTGAATTCACTTTCATCAGAAGCCACAATGACTTAGTGGATAACAAATGCAAAAGGTATGTGTCATGGTTGGAAATAGTCATACCTTCACATTCTTTCAGTACAGTGCAGCATATCCACTGGGTGAGTGTTGAACTGGCTTCTCAAACATGGCCATGTGTGAGTGTGTGTTGCCATGGAATGGGTTTGCACCCCTTCCAGGGAGTTTTCCCACCTTCAAGGTTCAAGGGGGGCTTCAGACACATTATAACAGTGAACTTGATAATCAGTTACAGACAATGAACAAATGCTGTCATTTATCATGTTTTTGCCACTTTATAATAACAATATGCCACAAGACACCACATTTTAATTGTCACTGCTTTAATAAGAGGCCTAAATTACATCTAATAGCCATGAAAATGCAGTGGTGAATGTCTAAACCAGTGCATATTCCTAATCCATAAATCCATATTTAGAACAGATATTGTGAGTGGGTCATTAGGCGATAACATGATATATTAAGATATATTTATATCATGTTTGCCTGAATCACTTATATTAGTGCTCCAAATGAGTCATGACGTTCGCCTTTAATAGAATCCAGGACAAGAAAAGCTGTCTAAGGACAGATTAGGACAGCATTTCCTGAGACGCCATAGTCAAAGATAACCCTGGAACGTTGTCCAACACACATCACAGGATATACCACACTGGAAAATAATGCCATGAATCTGCACTGAGTTCCTGTGCACAACAATATTAGATTAAATTACATCATCAGAGAACTGATCTTTCCAGAAAATGTAGATAGGATCAATTAGAGGCACAGCGCATATTGCATTTTAAAAGGCCATAAGGATCTGGAAACTAAGCCAGGAGTTTCCTAACAGTCATTTAGTTCCTGACAGGAAAAATACATATTCAAAAACACTGACATGCCTTTTATTGTTTTTTGGTTAACCACTGTGTATTATTGTATTTCATTCAAGGCCAAAGAAAGTCCCAGCTTCAGATAACAAGCTTCAGATATTTGTTATTGGAAAGTTGTCTTACAGTAAGTTTTCACACACAATTAACAGTCCCTGAATTTAAAGTTTTCTCATAATTCAACACTTCTATCTGCTGTGCTATTTGTAGCCTACATTGATAATTGAGTCTAGGACTGAAATTATTACCCCAAGCTGGCCATTACCAGTTTATTTTGGATGATTAGATTAAAAACTATTTCTGCTTGAAACGAAAAAAAAAAAAAAAAAAAAAAAAACCTTGATGATTAAGGATATTGTGAAAATTAGGAAATTCCAGGCCAAGGCCCAGAGAAATAGCTTCAGGAAAACAGCATTGTTGGGTTTTTCTGAAACACTGTAGATATCAAATACCAGTTTACGGGAAATTCAAATGTACACTTTCCCCTTACCCCTAACACAGCCAGTTAGCCAGCATGTATTTAGAGTGTTAAGATTCTGTATTTAGTTTTGGTAGTGTACTTTTACTAAAGTATATGTTTACATTGAGAATATCTACTTGATGTTTCCTAACAGATCATTACTGTCAGGACAAAACCATGTATTTTTATTTGTGACATAATTTGAAAGCATTCGCTGCTCCTTACATTGTGAAAAAATATATGGAACAGACTAATAGAAAGAGCCCAAAAATATTTGCACAATAATCTTTTTCCATTAAGTTCCATTTAAGAGGCTTTTCACATTTATCTGTAAATTTACCATTTCTGAGATACAGGTTTTTGTTTGCATAGCAGTAGTGTATGTAACTGAGTGAAACTGGAAGACTTTTGGTGTTTTGATCAAATGCAGTTATTTGACATATTATAAAGATTTAGTTAATGCATCTAAAACTCAACATCTAAATCAGAGTTGACCGACCTATCAGACCAAACAAAAAACACATTACTACCACAAGCTAAGTATTTACAGAATTCTGTGAGCTCACTACAACTAATACTACAGCAACCAAAGTCTTAAGACTATCACAAACTGATGCTGAGACGAATCCAAGAGTTTAAATTCCAGACTCTCAAAGAATCTAATGTTTGGGAGTCGACTCTTCATTTTTACTTTGTAGTTATACCACTATAACCATGGCCTCAGAAACATATGGAGCATTTTCCTTTTAGTTCCTTAGGATCTTCTATTTGTCACACCCTGTTTGCCATATGTCACGTTTTCATTCTTTAAACTAAGGCCCCACAAAAGAAAGGATGCCCAAAAAACAGCTTTTGTTTCTCTCAAGAACCTTGTCTGAGACCTGTGAGTCTGAGGATACTTTAATGACTTAAGGACTTAAGGAAGTTTTACATAATGCAAATATTCATTTTAGAACCTACACATTTTGCAGAAGAACTAAGGTTTTCACACTGAAACACCTAATTTACAAAAACAGTTCTCTGCAGTGTACCATTTGCTGGAAAGTTCTTTACAAAACTAAAATTGGTTCTGATGAAGCATTACGCAATTCATATTTTTCTGGCATCATATACCACATCCCTACTGGACTGATGACCCAAGTCATAACATGGTTACACAAATCAGCCATAATATTACTACCACTTCCTTATTCTTTTTAACCCACTGTTCCTTCTCACAGCTCAACAGACCATGCAGGGCCACTTCATCTGTTCATCTGTTTAACATCTGTTACTCTGTATACTTGCAAAACATACATTTTGCCTTCAGAGCATGCATGATTTGAGTAGTGGGTCATTCTCAGCACCGCAGTAACAGTGATGTGTTTTTGGTGTGATAGTGAGAGTGGCTTACAAAAGATTTAAAGCATGAGCTAGTTTTAGTTTTACCTCATGTCTGTAGGTTTTAAGGTATGTGTGTTGAGTTCAGTTTCAATATGAGTGTATGTGTCCACAAATTCAGTTATTTCAACATCTGTAATGGAGGCTGCAGACATTTAAATAGCACAAGTAAGCCATGGGTGAATGCTCAAAGTATACATTTAGAAAACTGAAACTGTTTCAGTTCTCAGTGTCGAGATGGGATCCTGTAATTTGAAAGAAATGACATGAATGACTTCACCAGTTCTGTGGAACACTTTGAATGTTTTGAAATGACTGTGGGAGTGTTGATTAATCTGAGAGTTTGTGGGTATCAACCAATAAACACAGCTAAACCAGATCATTATGAATAACTCCTTTTTTATATTCTCACAGTCCATTGTTTCAGCTCTACTGAACATACCACGCGTTTTTTTAGTTCTACAATTAAAACCATTGCCCATTTGTTGCTCTACATACGTTGTTTGCCCTTTTATCCAATTCTTCAATGATCCAGGTACATGTGTCTAGCAGAGTGGACAGTGAGTGGACATTAAAAGCTCAAACAGCACTGCTGTATCCACTCATACCAGCACAGTACACATTACCATATCACCACCACGTCAGTGTCACTACAGCACCAATTAATACCTGCTCTATGGTGGTGTTGTGGGTGTCCTCACAGTTAAAATATATATGCAGAGCCACAGATGGACTTCAGTACAAATGGCCCAGTATGGTCAGTGGAGCTCAGAGAAAGGACAGTGAATGTAGAAACAAGAAAGTCATAATGTACTGGCAGACTGGTGTATGAATACAGCCTTTATAGAGTCTGTAAACGGTGTGAAAGGGCCTGCAAAATTTTATGGTCATTTCTTTATGAGTAGTATAAAGAGGAACTGTCCTCCATGCAATGCATTCAGTTCAGAGAATGCACTGTCTAAATACAAGCTCCACTATGAATACTGGTTCATTATCTGGAGTAATCAGGTGGAATGTGCATATTGTGTTCAGCAACATTTCTTCTAAAATGTAAGGTTTAAATAAATAGTTTGTGATCCTTTGCTGTAGTAACAGTTTCTGGTTGTCTTAGCTGCAAGAACATGAGGTCAAATACTGATGTACTAATACAGATAAACATTTAGGTACTGATTATTCATCTACAGATATTAAAGGAGTAAGCAGTCATTTTATCTAATGACTATTCTTCATGTTTTGAAACATAATATTGACATAATATTGACAGCTCTCTCGGATGGGAGCACCAACTCTTCAATAGTCTCCCTACAAGACAGACTTTATATTTATTAATAGTTGGTGTTGTTTATGCAGATGCAGTTTAATTGTCTTGTTGTTTGTTGTGCCGTTTCTTATTCAGGGGTAGTGGTTGTGCATTTTAAAGTGTTCCATTGTCCCTACCATTGTTCCCTTCGTTTCGTGTGTTCAGTCATGCACAGGATAGGGTGTTCCTGACACTTTATAGGCTGTGGATCACAAGTTCAGTAAAGAGCATTGACCTGCAGTGCAATTATTTACTGCTGCTTTATATGGTGCTCAATCACTCAGGAGAATGCAGTTCTGCTGCTCCACAGACCAAAGCTGAGAAGCACTGAGCATGGTGACTTTATTCTCTTGTGCAGCTGCTCCACTACATCCAGTTGTATTGGTGTTTCTTTTCCACAAAGATTACACAGACTGTTTATACATAACTGAAAACCTGTATACACAGTAGGTGTAGTGAATCATTAGGTTCTTTAACAAAGCTTTGGGGACACCGTACATTCAGCTGTTTTGGTTTCATGATTAAACTGTATATCACGTTCTGGAGATTTGTCATGGTTACAGAAAGTGAATGAAATAAATCAGACTTTGAAAATGCTAGCATCATGAGGTGATCCTTCACTGCCCAATACCCAGTCTTGTTTTCTGTAGATGGTAATAAGATTTCCTGGGACATGATATAAAGTTTGTATACACACTCATATTTCCTTATCACCCCCCTGCATTTTAGCTATGTTTACTCGCTTGGCTGGGAGCTTAAAGAAATCGTGTAGACGTTATGTACACTTGTGTGTCTCACATCATGATTTACATTGGCATCATAACAAGTGCATTTCTCAAAACAATTAGTGCAAAACTCAATGGAATACCTGCAAAAGCACGTACCTCACTCAGAATTCTTTGTTTTAGCCTCAAACTTGTCAGTGCCATCAGAATGTCTAGTCTGTGTGTCCTTGCCAATGACAAGGCAATCAATATACTTAGTCATGTTGTCAGTGCAGTGTACACTGTAAGTATGTTCTAATGGAAACTAGTTAAGCTTTTGATTAAAGAACGCAGCACATTCTGTGGCATATCAGTTGAAACAGTACGTGTTACACACAAAAAACAAACATACACAGTACACACAGTTGCACATGACTGTATGTGGGAGACTGACAGCAAGAAATTGGACTGGAATTGAATTCATGCAGTAGTATTCTTTTATTGTATTGTTCACACTGCAGTTTGTTGACAAAAAACATCATAGAAATTCAGGAAAGGGACGACTGTTTGGCAGCACTCTGTAACACAAAGGAAAAACCACAAAATTAGAAACTTACTCTAAACATTCAAAACAAACTGAGACAACAACTTAAGGAAATACAGTGCTTTCTTTTCTAAATATCTTGACACTCCTCTCTGTTGGGCCACATGTTTTCATCCATGTCACATTGAATATCTTCTCTTACAATCTCCTGGAGTGTCTAATCCAGCCTCTGCAGGCATCTACTGTGATATCCTCACAAGTTGTATCCACGGCAGTCAGCAGGTTCATCTTTGTGTGTGCGGCTGGTAATCGTACACCTTCCATCTCCAGGCTGAGAAGAGCTCCTGAATTGGGTTCAGGAATGGGGAATACGGTGGGAGGAATTCCATCAGCATTCTGTGATGACTAGCAAACCACTGCCTGATGGTGTTAGACGGTTAGAGTGGTGAAAACTCACATTCTCGCAAATGACCACATATATGGGCAAATCCTCTTGCATCACGTCTTTCTCATGATCAGGGATGAGGCCCCTTTTGAAGATGTCCAAGAATGTGACGAGGTGCTGTGTGTTATAGGGCCCTATAATGGGAATATGTGTAAGCATGCCATTCTCTGACATAGCAGCACACATTGTGATGTTTCCTCTTCGTTTGCCTGGCACATCAGTGGTAGCCCTTTGGCCAATGATGTTTCGACCACGCTTTCTGTATTTTGCAAGGTTGAAGCCAACCTCGTCCAGGTCTATAAAAGAGTGGAATGTTTCTCTTGATTCCAGCTCCATGATACGCTACAGCACAAAAGGAGTAATGAAGTATATCCATCCATCCATTATCTGTAACCGCTTATCCAATTTAGGGTCGCGGGGGGTCCAGAGCCTACCTGGAATCATCAGGTGCAAGGCGGGAATACACCCTGGAACGGACGCCAGTCCTTCACAGGGCAACACAGACACACACATTCGGACACTTTCGAGTCGCCAATCCACCTGCAACGTGTGTTTTTTTGGACTGTGGGAGGAAACCGGAGCACCTGGAGGAAACCCACACGGACACGGGGAGAATACACCAACTCCTCACAGACAGTCACCCGGAGCGGGAATCGAACCCACAACCCCCTGGAGCTGTGTGGCTGCGCCACCGTGCCGCCCTAATGAAGTATATATAATGTTCATTTTAAACAAGAAACAGTTACATACATTTCAGCCATAGCAAATGTGTCAGTGTGCATAAGGGTTTTACCAGTACATACTGGTACTGTAGCTCTTTCACCCTGTGACCATTTCGTTGAAATGGACCTGTGTACAGCTGTTTCATGGTCATCTGGTGTCGTTTCAGAACCTGGTCAATGGTGGAGATGGTTACAGATGGGATATTTTAAAAAATGTTATTGCCCTGTATAACAGCTTGCTGGATCTCAGTCAGCCTTACGTCATTTGTTATGACCATAGCACATATAGCCTCCTTTTGCTGAAGTGTGAAAATGGGACCTCTGCCAACCTTATGAGCTAGTCTTGCAGTCCTATATGGTATAAGAATGCAAAATTACAAAACATAGGATTGAACAACATTTCAGAATTGATGTCAATGTGCAGCATTACAGCAGAGGGCACTTTTTCTGAATTACACACCTGTTGTCTCTACAAAACATTTGAACGAATGAAGACACATTTGTTCTTCCAATAGTTGGCTGCACCCATCGATCAGCTTCAGCCATCGTAAGACCATGATTTAAAACATGGTCCACAATTGTTGCCCTTATTTCATCTGGGACAAACCTATGGGCATGGACTCTCCTACCTCTTCCTCTGTCTTGTCCCCTCAGCCTCCCACCACGCAGCTTTACCCCTCTCCTTGACTGTTCACGCCCTGTGTCTTTCCATTTTGAGATTATGTGACACTGCAGTGTTTGGTGTCTATGTGTTTGTCAATTGAAGGTTTATGAGGTACACGTCTGACCTATTGTTGTGAGCTGTTTGACACTTGGTTGATCTAAACCTTCACAAATTCCCCTTTTTAAATGAAAGCCAAGATTCACCTGAGAACAATTTAATCAATTTAGTATAAATTACCAAAATTTACCGAAAAGGTTTCATAGAAATGTACAAATTGTGTCTGAGAGATTGTGACATGTTCAGCACTTTTGCATGTAATCACCTAGGCAATGACCTAAAGCCTAAATGTATTGGAGGGTAAGATAATTCAACAGATAATCAGTAGAATTTTGATGAACAAGACATAAGCAATTGATAATGCAAAAAACAGCTGAAAATTGTACATGACCATTTGCATGAATGTACAAATGCATTTGCAAAATGTTAAACACAATGAGAAATGTTATTATGAAGTGCACAAGTGACAAGGAGATGTGGAGACTGAATGAACAATTTTGAAAATTTCAATTCTGATCGGAGAAATGATCCAAATCGACTGAGAAAAACTGTAAAGAACATAAAGCCTGTCCATGGAAGCTCTGAATCTCAAATGTTGTGTCGCCCCCTGGTGGCCATTTGTAAATTCTGTTTGTGGTTTTTGAGTATTTTATTCTTTTAATCTTCTTAATTGTTTATTTAAAAGATATTTACTTTATTCAGTAAGATGGTTATTCTGTTTTGTTGGGGACAAGGTTTGTATTGTTTTGCCCTTAATTCATATAA
This sequence comes from Hoplias malabaricus, assembly GCF_029633855.1. Lineage (NCBI taxonomy): Eukaryota > Metazoa > Chordata > Actinopteri > Characiformes > Erythrinidae > Hoplias > Hoplias malabaricus. The sequence goes on from NC_089808.1 coordinate 30,941,063, forward strand.
TTAATAATGTGTTTAATAATGATAGAGATTTATTTTAGAACAACAGCTGTTTTACTTTCATTTGTAGAAAATGAGTTAGTGTTATCTCTCTTATATACAGCACTAAGTCAAAAGGCATTTATCAGTCTTTCTGAAAGGATCAGCAGAATATTGCTGTTATCAGCGACAGTTAAAGTCGTGTTCGCGTTCAGAGCTTTAAAATCCTAACTCAAATCGATTCACCTCTGTTGACCTGGAGTACACGGATCAACGCGTGTTCATGACGTCACAATGTGACCACACACCATACAAGGCGCCGTGGCTTAGTTGGTTAAAGCGCCTGTCTAGTAAACAGGAGACCCTGGGTTCGAATCCCAGCGGTGCCTTTTCTGTACAGCTAGGTCATGTGATTATTTCACAATTATTCTACAATAAACTCTGCTGTCTTAAAAGATCCAAGAACACCAGAAGCCTAACAAAACTGCTCTGCTTTCTCCTTACCCAATGATAAAGCATTTAACTTCCCAAAAAACAGACGTGATACTTTATTACTGCCCTTAGGTAAACACTGCATTTATTTTTTTAATGCAAGGTTACAACAATACATTTGTCCAGCTTTACTGCTTCAACTTGGTTTATTAGGAGGATGGAAATGCAAATGAGAACCATACAAATATTTAAATCTACCTTTCAAGTTAAAAACTTAACAAGATCAAGTGAAAAATGCAGGAAGACAATACTTGAACATGCTAACTAATTTATGACATATATTTGTATTAGCACCATCATTAGGAAAACATGAGGTGAGAGAAACTCTGAGGTATTTTTAAAATATGCTGAGCAATTAAAAGCACTTACTTCATGAAAAGATCTGTGTTATGAGATCAGTAACTTGTAAGCTTGATGCTGAATGCCCAAATAAACCACTTGCCTTGCTGTGTTTATTAAGAAAGGTAAACACTTTAGTGAAATTATTTAAAAATGTTTAAGCTGTGGTTTTGGCAACTGCTGGCCCTGCAGATTCTTCACAACCCAATCTGTCTCACTGAGGACTGTGTAGTTGTGTGTTTTGTAGTTGAGCATATCCTGAGCACGGAACACCTTGTTGGACTCATAGAGGTTGCTCCAGTAATGGGGAAGGGGCTCAAAACCTCCCAGATGGGCTAGGTGGTCATTATATGCCCACTGCTCAGAGTCCAGCTTCAAAATGTGGCGGGTTGAAATCCCACGAGCACGACGGGCTGCCATGTCCAGCTCGATGTCCTTTTCCATTTCCTCACGTGAAGGGAGAGGGAAGGAGCCATCCAACACAGAGAGGACAAACTTAGTCTGAAAAGAGGCAAGTTTGGAAAATGGAAATGTTTTACACAATTTTACCTTATTCTATTATAATTGTAAATTTTAAAGTTCTGTTCATTTCATACACTCCATTTCATCTCCAGGACTTATACTATGTTGTTTTATTTTACACAGTTCTCTTCTGGAAAAGAAAATGTAACGTACTTTTAAGAAACAACTGGACTTTAAAACCACCGTTGTATCTTTAAAAAGGTACACTATGTGTACTATTAGTGACCCATAATATACCTCTACAGTAACATACTTTTCTAAGAGTGTACCAGAGGTACAAAGTGGCAAACACAGTGAGAAAGAGACAGTAAAATATACTTGGAAAATGTGTTCACTCAATACTCATATTGGTTAGGAGTTTTCCCATTTATTTGTCATTGTTCATTCATTATCTGTAACTGTTTATCAAGTTCAGGGTCGCGGTGGGTCCGGAGCCTAACCAGAATGATTGGGTGTAAGGCAATTTGTCAATCAGTAAAATGAAACCTGTTTCTTATTTTCCATTAGCATGTCCCTGGTACAGTAGGAGATGGCTATTTATAACAAGGCTGCAAAGGTTATTGTGTTAGCTTCAGTAAAATGTTACTTCAGTTACTTGAATTTTAGTTCAGAAATTATCCAGCGGCATGTACTCTTCCATAAAAGACAAAAACAATTGTATAAAACACTTGTCAAACACAGCAAGTTTCACCACAACGTACTAGATGCTATGCACCAAATGGTGGTTGCTCTTGTTTTGTTATAATGAACAGGACATTCTTTAGTTTACAACCAGATAATTGCCCGAAAGGAGTGGGCCAACAACCAGTGCCCTTCATACATGCTTAAAAAAAAAAGCTACAGCTATATTATGGTCACTAAAGTTACAAAGTGTATATGTACTTTAAAAAGGTACAATTGTGGTTTTAAAGTCCAACTGTGTTCCCTAAAGGTACACCACCTCTATCTAGAGAAGACAATGTAAATATTTAAATCTTTCATTACAGTACTGTGTAAAATAAAACAACAAAATCTAAGTCCTGGAGATTTAACTGGGAATATGAAATAAATAAAATATAATAAATATTAAGCTAAAATATATTTCATGTCAGTTGCTTTTGTTGCATTTTATCTGGGTTGTTTTACTGATAATTTTTTTTGTCTTTTTGTAAGTTGCTCTGAATAAGAGCATCTGCTAAATGCATTACATTTAATAATGTGAACATATTTCCCTGTGTTTAGTGAAAGAACAGAACAGACTGGGAGCCAAAGCAGCAAGAAAATGATGCCAACTATTATACAGATATAAACTGAAAACCACAGGTGTATTCATCAAATCATAACACTGATAAAATCTAAACATCTAGAGTGCATTGAGTGCTGAACTAACTTACTCTAATATTTGTCAATTTAACCATGTTTCTCACCTGAACGTGGAAGTGAGGGAAGGGGCATATAGCTCTGCAGATGCCCACTATGAAGAGTGAGGGGTAGGCAGGAGGAATCAGGAACTTGTACAGTGGAAAGACCAGATGGTCTTTCACATGTACTCCTACTTGTTCATCCAGGAAAGGGAAGGTGAAATTGTAGCCTGTACAAAACATAAAGACCTCTGGCATTGCTTGCTTCCCATCCTGAAACTCCAGAGTGCCGTCCTCCAGAACTTTGATTACTGGAGGAGCCTGCTCCACACCTTGGGGCAGGGGGCATGTAAGGGGGCGCTGACCATGACTCAAGATTACCTAGCAAAAGAACATAGTCAGATGTGCTCTTTCAAAATTAGCTACGTTTGAACAATTTCATTGATCCAAAAGTAATTTATAGCACACAGCTCAGATTTTGCCAAAGCAATTTAGCACTGTGACAGTTTTATTTTGTTTCCAACCTAAATACATAAAATTAGTTAAAGTAACATACTCCATGTATGGCCAAGCATGTTGAACAGGAAAAGGAAAGTTATTTTACAAATTTAAACTCCAAACTAAATGCATAATGTTGAATAGGATTATTTCTAACTTTCTCTAAGAGCTAGTGGATGCATCATTGACAGGCCGTTGTCTGTCCAATGCCTTCATTCTAAGTCTTATAGTTATGATAATAATAATAAAAAAAATATAAAAAATTTGACTGTAATTCTCTGTACATTTCCTATATGTTCAATATTTATTCAACAATAAGTCAATACAATGTGAAATGTATGTTAGACCATAAATTAATACTTGCCTTGGTACACTAATATGGTAAAAAATATACATGTTATAAATGGTAAGATGTAACACCTTAGCATTAAGTTTGGCGAGCTCCATAGCAAGGTCAAGCCCAGAAAGACCAGCCCCCAACAGCACCACTGACTTCCCCGCAAAAGGCTCTGCACTGCGATAATCATGACTGTGCATCAGCACACCTACACAATACAAATAATAGTGTTGGTCACCAAAAAACATCCTTAAAATGAACCTCCCCATAACCATTCATTCATTCATTCAATGTCTGTAATCCAATTTTAGGATATACAATATACAAAATATATACGTTTTCACCAGCAGAATATATAAATGAAAGCTGGCAGATTCCGTGGTTCTTGATTTCCAATAACCTAAGATAAGATTCTGTGTACACAACAGGCTGTACACTTTGAAGAATCTGTCACAGTACATACTAACCAACTCAGCCTCTGCTTTTGGGGCTGTTGTAACATGTTTTTCTCAGATGTTTAAGGACTGTTGCATTCCACTTTCAAGTGGGGCTACAGCGTTCACTCAATTTTGGGTTAATAATTACGTGATCCTATTGATCAAAGGCCTGTTAATCTGGGAATAAGATAAGATTCCAAGTCCCGAAATTCTAGTGGGAAGGTATTGATTATATATATTTGGTAATCTTGATTTGAATCTTGATACAGAGAGTTTTGTAGAGCCCTGATCTTCACCATGACACAAAGGGAGATACAGAAAAAAATTACTTTTGTATAAAATTCAAATGTTCATGTTAAATTACACTACAGTGTAATGCAGCAACACATACCTTTGAATTTCTCCAATCCAGGTATAGGAGGGATGTAAGGGTCATAGAAATGTCTACGATTCAAAATCATTAAAAAAAAAAGGAGGCACTTCAGTTATAATCATTATATTATATCATTATAATCTTCCTCAATCACAGATGCATGAATTCATTTCTGGATTTGTTTAATTTTCTTGGACTTCTAATATAACTCCTAAGATTTAATAACATGTGAATGGTTGTTTTTATACAATGATTTCCTTATTGTACATAATCTGAATCATTTTGTACTTGTATATTTTGGTGCATTTCAAAATAAGTGAAAAAACATTTGAGTGAGTTGTCAGTTTTACAGGTACATCTACTAAATCATGTACTGGCCATTTTATCAACTATACACACTCTTTATAATTACTGATTGTAAATCAGTTGTTGCTGGAAATCAATACAAAGAGATCACAAAAAGACCACCACTGACCACATCTATTTGAGTCACGGATCAGTCTCAACTTAGTAATTACAATGGCTTGCTGGTGGCATGTAAATAATGCTATATGAGTAGATCAGCACTGTTGCTGTTTTATACAGTGTGCACTTTAGAAATTCTAATAATAACATATCTAATAATATATATGATATATTATTGTGCATAGCAACAGACAGGCAACAATCAATATGTTGTTAACGTACAACATGCACTCATATGGTAGGTGTATCTGATAACATGCAGTGAGTGCACAGGTGTACTTAATTAATAAATAAAATTGCTCCTGTATTCAGAAGGCAATGGCATTTTAAAGCATGTTACAAGTTAAAAAAGGCACATACCCATTACACACCATAACAGCATCAAAGCGCTCCTTGTGGGATTTGCTCTGGTCTATACCATCACTTGTAGTCACATCCCAAGCCAAACCTTTCCAGCCACTCTTCTCTTTTACTGGATTCACTGCATTCACCATGGTTTCAAACTAAACACAATTTGCCAGATGTGAAACACCTTTTGTAAAATTAAATCATTTTTCACATTTTTTGTATTACAAAACTTTATTCTTATTTGTCTGGTAGATTAACAGATTCCAAATACAATACAAAAAAAAATACAAATACAAAATACAAAAAAAAGAAAAAAAAAAAAAAAAGTCAGGGCAGTTCCTGAAATTTTTCACACTGTAACCTTATCACAAGTTACAGTAATAATAAGATGAATTACAGTACAATAGTGCACTTTGCTAGCAATACATAAAGAGAGCTGGACAGATAAGGTGCCATTAAATCTATCTGATCTACCACTATCTGATGAAATACACTTAACTATCGTGACTGGTGTTCATTTTACATGGAAGCACATACAGAAATTAAGGGCTATTAGTAAAACATACTCTCAACCCAGTGGAAGACTGGGATATTTGACACAAGTAAACACACAATGCTATACCAATAAAAGTTCTTGAGCAAATTACAAATTCTGTAACTTGGTTAGAATTGCAAATTGTTATAAAGGTAAATCTTAAGGGCTGGTGTCTGTGCTGAAGCCATACCTGGATGTGGTCCTGTAAACGGAAGTGGTCACAGTACTGCTCAAGGTATTTCCGCACCTCTGTGTGATGGACAAATGAGGGAAGATGCTTTGCAAATGGAAAGTCAGGGAATGACATTACCTCTTTGGGAATATTGGTTCTATCAAATGGAAATATAAAAAAAAGTAAAAAACTTCTTACAATACAACCAAGCATTTTTGCCACTGCTGTTTAAAGGGGACATATTATACTCATTTCCTTAGTTTTCTGGGGTACTGAATAAAATGTTTGTGGCATGCTTTTGGACAGTCTAACAAGAATGTCTAAACTGCCCTGTTCAGAACTTGTCCAGGGCCTGTTTAAAAGCTAATGAGCTACAACAGAGTTCAGGGCAAGAACCAAGGAGTAAAGAGAAGAGCCCCCACCCCCCCCCCCCCCCCCCCCCCATTTGTGTTTGGTTCTCTTTCTTCTCTGTTCTCATCTTCTGCATATTGTTTCAGGACATTTACTTCTCTGCACTCATGTGTTGTTCAGTTATAACGGATCATTGTGTATGTGTTGTTCAGTTTTAACAGATCATTTTGCAATCTAATAGTGCATTGGAAATTTTTGAATCTAAATTAAGAAAAGGTACTATAGAGCAATTCATTTCATTTGAACAATTCAATTCTATTGAGCAATTCATGATACACAACTGTTGTTAATATTCTTTATACTTATTATAAATTCACGTCTATGATTTCTTCAGTAAATAATATATAAATAATATGCAAGAAACCAAATCAGAACCCAGCAAGAGGTCCTTAGTTTAAAAGGCAAAATCAACCCTAAAGCCCTGAATCCAAACCTATGTACTAAATAGATTCAAATATGTAAATGGTTTGTGATAATTAACAGATATTAAATCAGCAAAATTCTGCCTTTCACTTTGCATATTTTTGGAACCTCAGAGTATGTTTATTGAGGAAATGTACAAAACATACTGGACATCAACATACTGGGGTCAAACATACTGGATCAAGGGCTTTACCTGAGGTCTCTGTACATGCTACTGTGGATGGGTAGTCCATTGTCGTAGTGGCCAACCCGCTCCTCGTACACCCAGGTGCCCCCCACATTCTTGGTGAGCTCATAGACCACTGGGGGGGCAAAAAGGTCTTGCCGTGAAAGCAGGTGTCTTGCAGCACAGAGACCTGCTGCTCCGGCCCCTATCACAGCAACCCTTAGTCTACCCAATCCAGACATGCTTAACCTGCCAAAAAAAGAACAATGCATTCATGTACAGACCTGGTAATATACGTTGCATCACACATATTTTAAAGTACTTCTAAAGTTAACCTAACTAGAGTTTAGCCTATATTCAAACATTTGATGCAGAATTACACCTGTATACAAACATTTGGGCACCTGGTAAAACTACATATTTTAATAAATTTCTAGGTGAAAATAGTTCAGCCAGTGCCAATACAATTGGCAGTGCATGAATATAACTGTGCCAGCCAAATGTACCAGTAGGTCTTGGCAGTAATGTGGGAGATTTGCCTTGAATAGCTGGCTGCCCTATGAGCAGTTGTATGAAAGATTTCTTTCTAATCCTCCACGTTGTGCCTTGATTTTTACAGTTCTTTCCTAACTTCCATTTCTTTATGATATTTAAAATATTTTTTTACTTTGTAAGAGGCCCTCATTCATCAAATTGTATAATGAATCACTGATTTGACCACACAAACCATTCATTGTCTGATACATGAAAATTATATGCAATGTGGAAACAAGCAGACATTTGAGTGCAGTTGGTGAATCAGCTTCTGTGCATTCACAGGCCAGTATACCAGGACTCATTTACATATAATTTGTGTTAAGACAGCCTTTGTTCAGGCAGATGTTTGATAGCAGGCCAACAAAAAGAAATTGAATTTTAGAGGCTCACAAGACAAATGCTTCTCTTATAAGTCAAGCTCGAGGATGAGCTATAAGTGCACTGCTCCCTCTACAGACCACACTTGATTTGTTCAAATTACAACGCCTGGAAACTAATAAAATGTGAAATAAACACAACATCTTAGATTTACAAAGATGGCAATAAATGTGATTGTCTAATGTGATTATTATCTTAAATTAATAATTTAAACAATGTATTATATGTATATAGCGGCACGCTGGCGCAGCAGGTAGATGTCGCAGTCACACAGCTCCAGGGGCCTGGAGGTTGTGGGTTCGATTCCCGCTCCGGGTGAATGTCTGTGAGGAGTTGGTGTGTTCTCCCTGTGTCCGTGTGGGTTTCCTCCGGGTGCTCCGGTTTCCTCCTACAGTCCAAAAACACACGCTGGTAGTTGGATTGGTGACTCAAAAGTGTGTGTGTGTGTGTGTGTGTGTGTGTGTGTATGTGTGTGTGTGTGTGTGTTGCCCTGTGGAGGACTAGCGCCCCCTCCAGGGTGTATTCCCACCTTGCGCCCAAAGATTCCAGGTAGGCTCTGGACCCACCGCGACCCTGAACTGGATAAGCGCTTACAGATAATGAATGAATATGTTTATACTAGTAGTAAAACAGTATGAAAAAAATTGTTGTATGGCGTAAATGCAACATTCAGTATACACAAACAATCAGGCTGGACTGCAAAAAAATTAGTTTTAGTTATTTTCTATTTAGTTAGTGAAAACTGTGTTGCAGTCCGATTGGCTTGATTAATGAGGGTCAATGTATAATCACAGAACCATGGTCAGACTTTTTTTTAATACTTTTTTTCACTGGTTGTTGAGTGCGAGCACAACATCCTGAGGGGTCACATGAATCTGGTACTGTTTACATCTGACTTTAAAATAAATAAATAAATAAATAAAACTGGTACAGAGAATATGTCCAAACTCTGGCACATGTAACATTTGTTGTGGCTACGTTTGTGCAATATATGCAAAATTAATATAATGGTGATAACCCATTATGACGTTATAAACATTATTAAAATATAAATTGTCTTTTCATAGCAAAACAAATAAAATATATAATTTGCCCAGAGGATTAATCCTCTGACAGAAGGCAGTAAATATTAGACTCACAAAGCCACTGACTTAAAATTCCTAGAGGACATAATCCGTTACCAAGGGTTTAAGTCTTTGAATCTGTGGTCCATTCAGTCTTTGTGTAGATGATCTGCACAAACAATCCACACACATTTAACTCTCTGCCTTCACATGAACGCGCCTGGATCAGACAAAATGTCAGCAGAGCTCAGCGAGCCGTGGCAGAGCTGTGCATTAAAAATAGTCCCTGAACACCGGCTGCAGTCCTGAATCGCTTCGTAAACATGCTATACAAACACAACTTTTCACCGAGTGTTTGACACATTAATCCGAGCAGACTGCAAAGCGAGAGATGCTGCACTAACGAATACGGTATTGGTTTCTAATTTACCGTGTACAAAACCTGTTATAAATGCCTGCTTACTTTAATCCAGTTCAACAAGGAACAGACAATCCGAGTCCAGCATATGCCCAGAGTCCGACTCAACAGCGAAGAGAAAACACTGTTCACTGCCCGCCCATTTATATTTTAAGGGCCTGGCCTTCATCCAAAAAAATCACTGATCGAAGCTTAATTAACCCTTTGTAGGCTCTTGACTTATTAGCGTTACCTAGAGTTAAACACTAAATGACAATACACAAATTCCATGGTTTACCAAATGAAAGGTTTTTAGCTCTTATTCAACTTTAATTATTTTGAGCTCGAGCTATGCTAAATACGGGAGAGATATAGGTGCCTTTGACCGAGTGGTCGAAGAGCGACATCCACAGGTGCAAGAGGGGAATGCCATATTTTAAAAAGTCCTTGCAGAGCTGCAATTTTTTTTAATGTTTCAGCTAAGTTTGTATAATGTGGTTTAAATGCCACCACCTCCACCATAAACTGTTTACTCTCACATCCCATACTTTAAAATAATAATAATAATAATAATAATAATAATAAACCTACATTATTCAGACCTAATATAATTTAAACACCGTTTTTTTATGTTTAAAGGAAGACTTCCTCTTAAAAAGTATAGCCTATATTGTTCTGGGCCCTGTCTGCCAAACACATTATTGTGTGAAGATAATGTTAACAGGGACAGAGTTTTCAGTGTGATGTTCACTTTTTGTTGCTTTTGGGAACCCCAGCCTTGACCTCTGGGGATTTTAGAAGAACTTTGTTCGCACAGCTCATGAAGGACCTCAGTTTGAAGCATCTGGCTACTTTGTTTACTCGTTCAATAACTGTAAAATTGGACAGTTACTAACTGAATTCAGCAGTTTACTCTTTAGAATAAACTGAAGAGCAAAAATATCACAAGCAAAAATAAGTTGTTGCTCTTCACTTTAAACTAAGCTTCATGAGAGAATTTTCAAATAGCTCTAACTGAACACGTTCAGTGCAAGATTTCAAAGATTTAAGGTCTTTTATCACCTCTCATACATAATATTTTTAAATTCCCATTTTAAGCAAGACCTTTGAGCCCTCAGATGACATTGGACAAGAAGCTGTCACGCTTCAGTGATAATAGCGTTATTGGCAAAGGAGTACTTCAAACAAAACCCGTCACTTAACAGAGTCTACCACTGCATCAAAGCGATACAAGCTGAAAATGTAACGCAAGGAGAAAGCCACTTATCAATACTGTGTGGAAATGCTAATGAGTTCTCAGGGCCCAATCTTAGCTCAGTTAGTCTAGAAGACAGTAGAAAGTCAATTTTACAGTCTGTTTTCATGAAAAGTTAACCTTGTGATTATTGTGATAATGATGAAAATGACCACCCAGACCTGTTAACAATAGATGGAAAATCCTTATTGAAAACGGTTTATTTGTGCTTTGTCAGTAAATATTCATCAAAAAAATTATACTCACATTATATTACAAAATATCCCAACTTCTTCTGGAAATTTTTGTTTTCAGTATTAATTTCATGACATATATCTGCGTTGTAAATCATGTTTAAAGTGTATGTAGATATGCTGGGGTAGGGATAATGTCCTTGTTGTGTTTGTTTCAGTGGTCACAGAGTCTGAAGATGAAGTTTAAAAACACTGCGTCGCTGCGAGCAGGGTTCGAACCTGCGCGGGGAGACCCCATTGGATTTCAAGTCCAACGCCTTAACCACTCGGCCATCGCAGCGGGACGGAAAACGGCTGTGAGTAATATGGCTTATAACAATACAGCAGCACCGACAACGTTTTTCATTTCTATTTGTGGAAACATGCGCTTGGATAAAGAAAACACACACACATATGAGCTAAGTAAGTTAATGTAAAATAAAGAAGACGAAAAAAATCAGAGAGCAGTTTTAAATCGTCAGTTTATTCTAGTGTTGTTTTCATTCATATTTAATTAGCATTAAAATTTACACGCTTACTCTCAATACAGACGGTCAGTTTAACAAGACAAGAACAGACTTATAAGTGCTTAATAATTACTGCTAAACCGACGCAGAGTTTACGTCGTAAAATTATCCTTTGTACCACACGAGGGCACTGTTGATCAGCACTTTCACCTCACACTCCACCACAACTATATATCACTATCTCTGCAGACCGGAGGAGGGAGTGGGAGGGGCGTACGCAGAAAGTGGGCCGAAACCAGCAAGTGGGAGGGGCGTACGCAGCAAGTGGGCGATTTATGTTTTCTGAGAAGGCGAATGTAGGAAAAGCAGCCTTTGTGATTTGAAAAAAAGGGCATAGTTTCTCTCCAACAGAACTAGATCCCCTTTACTAGTTATATAGTTTAAAATATGAGGCTTCAGTGAAAACGAAATACATAGCACTTCTGATATTTTAATTATATATTTTTGGTAATCTGATTATGGGGTGAACTGCAAACTTATGAAATCCATTAGGTCTCTCGTGTCTACAATCATTATTTTAATGTGATTACAGAATTATAGGACTGTATTATTTGTTTTGTACTCAGCACCGTATTGGATTATAATCAGCTTAAATGTGTAAACCCTTAGGTAACACTATAGATAGCCCACTATTCAAATAAATATTTAAAGCACCTCCTTTCCATTAATGGACATGGGAGAAATGGTGCTAATAATTTGCAAATAATCATAATATTTAGCAAACCTACCATGAGCACTCAGTCATAGTGGGTGTATATGACAATAGAGTCAGTGCATGTAGCTACAAGTTAGGTGAACTTAATAAGATGGAAATTCACTGTAATGTAGTTATGGTATGATGAATTCCAAGATAGTGGTGCAACATTTCAGGGAATTTGGCTCAACTTAAAACTAAGAATATAAATAGACATTCACAGAGGTTCACTGTACTTTATTTTTTATATAAGTATGTCCTTGTTGTAGAGTATTATGTATTACTCTTTGCGTTCAGATGATCACACATGCTTTGATTTGGCATCAGAACCAGGTCCTGGAACACCCTACTCACAAAATTAGTTGAATCAAGTTTGTTTGAACAGGTAGAATATAATCAAAATTGGATAACACTGGCTTAGACTGGGGGCCACAGTCCAAAAAACACACGTTGGTAGGTGGATTGGTGACTCAAAAGTGTCCGTAGGTGTGAGTGTGTAAGTGAATGTGTGTGTGTGTCTGTGTCACCCTCCAGGGTGTGTTCCTGCCTTGCGCCCAATGATTCCAGGTAGGCTCTGGACCCACCGTGACCCTGAACTGGATAAGCAGTTACAGATAATGAATGAATGAATGGCTTAGACTGTTAAAAAGCCTCCCTTTCTTCTTACCTGGATTGTGCACGTGAATTTGTAGAAGGACTATCATTCATTCATTGTCTGAAGCTGCTTATCCAATTCAGGGTCGTGATGGGTCCAGTCCGGAGCCTAACCGGATTCACTGGGCGCAAGGCAGAAACACACCAGTCCCTCACCGGGACATACACACACAAATTCACTCACACCGAGTCGCCAATCCAACTCCTCACAGACAGTAACATGGAGTGCGGCTCAAACCCACAACCTCGAGCTGTGTGACTGCAACACTACCTGCCGCACCACTGTGCCGCCCGAAAGGCTATCAATTTATTTTAATATAGTTAATTTATTCAGTTTCATTTATTTCAGAAATACACCATATGTACAAATATTTATGGACAAAGTTGTAATTAATGTATAATACTTTTGCACCCTTTACTAACACAGATGTGCAAGCGTGCACACACTGCCTCTCTAATCCTTGTAGAGAAATACTGACAATAGAATTGCACTCTCTGGAGTAGAGAAACATGAATCTAATGCCAGGCGAAGAATATATAGCACCCCAGCACTGAGCTGTGCTGATGAACCCATATTTACTGTCATGTCTCTTGTTAGGAAGTGAGTAGCCTATATGTAAGCAAACATTATCATTCTCATTAAATGTGGTCTCAGTTAAATGGTTATTCTCTTTATTTATTGCAAGAATTTCACATATTAAGCCAAACACAAACAAGTCTGTAAATCACATAATGCTGAAAATGTACTCCTTATAATGTACTCAGTTTTTACAAGGCACAATATTAGTACTGAAAACAAAACAGTTATTACATGGTCACCAGGCATAGAGCTGTTCTACAAAATACACAATATCCCAAAGAACTCACTGACATTCTCTTAAACTTCCAAACAATGCTCAAACAGAGAAATTTGAGCTGCATTAGTTATAGAAATTTGTCAGAAGAAAGAAAATAACTCGGATACCTATTTTGTGCAAGGGCATTTTATGCAAAGCAGGACATCACAGTTAACCACACAGCCTAGGTTTCTAAAAGTATCAAATTATACACACTGTCTGAACTGTGGCGTATAAGGTGCCCTGCAGTCTAGTATCTGTGTCTTAAGAATTGAGGTGAGGGGCCCGACAGTCCAGTTTCCATGCCTTAAAAATTCTGAAGTGAGGGGCATGGAGTAACCACAAACAACCCCACCCAACTTTAATTATGTGCAAAAACCACGTTCCTCAGGCCGTGGGGGCGGTCTGGCAGTGATCTTTAAAAACAATCTCAGAGTTACTGAACAGTTTTCTCATCACCATCATCTTTTGAGTATCTTGCAGTTAAAACACCTGGCTCTATTACTGCACTCCTTATCTATGCCCCCCCCCCCCCAAATCTAATTCATCCTTTTTCTCTGAACTATCTGAGCTACTCACTCTCGCCAACTCTTCTTCTTCTCGACTGTTGCTACTTGGTGACTTCAATATACATGTTAACACTCCTGACAAGAAGTTTGTGACTGATTTTTTAGCTCTCCTTAACTGCTTTTCCTTCACTCAACATGTAGATTTTCCTACTCATGACAAAGGTCACACACTTGACCTAGTCTGTTCTTCTTCTGTCCTGGTTCACAACCTTCATCCTCTCCTGTTCCCACTCTCTGACCATAAGCTCCTTCTATTCTCTGTCCCTATGAATGTAGCTCACCAATCTGTTAAAAGACTTATCTCTTTCCGTAATATTAAATCTGTTGATCTCTGTTCCTTCGCTCAGTCCATCAATATGAGCTTTCCTGTTCTCACTGCTCCATCCTCTCCTGAGGTACATGCCACAACGCTTAACTCTGCTCTTTCCGCGTCCCTCAATGCTTCTGCTCCTGCGAAAACCAAATTGGTCTCTTTCACCACTTCTGCTCCCTGGTTCACCACTGAGCTGCGCGCTATGAAGCAAGCTGGACGTCAGCTTGAAAGGCTGTACAAAAAAAACAAATTAAGGGTGCATGCTGATGCTTATCTGCAACACATGCGCAAATACAGAGATTCCTTACACACCACCAAGTCTAGGTATCTCTCAGGTCTTATTAATAGGCCTAATGCTAACCCCCGTAATCTCTTTACAACAATCTCTAAACTTTTCAAAGCCCCTGGCAGCAACAGGACACTCTCCTCTGAACTCTGTAACTACTTCTTACACTTCTTTGAAGATAAAATTTCCAATATTAATAACTCTCTTACGATTATCTCATCTAAATCCACCTTTCCTTCCTCATGGTCTCCACAGCCCTCAGTCTGTTCTATATCCACGCCCTGTTTTTCTGATTTCAGCCCGGTTACTCCTTCTCTTATCAGTGATATCATTACCCACTCTAAAAGTACCCCCTGCTCTCTTGATCCCCTCCCTACCTCACTAACGAAAGCCTGCATGACTGATTTGGTCCCTCATCTAACCTCTATTATTAACCATTCACTGTTTTCTGGCTATGTCCCCTCAGTTTACAAATTAGCTGCAGTTACGCCTATCCTTAAAAAACCTGGTCTTGACCCAGCAAATCTAAATAATTTCCGTCCGATTTCAAATCTTCCATTTTTTTCTAAAATCCTCGAGCGTGTCGTAGCCACCCAGCTGACAACATATCTAGAATCCAATAACCTCCTCGACTCATTTCAGTCTGGTTTTCGCCCTCACCATAGTACTGAAACTGCCTTGGTCAAAGTTATCAATGATCTGCTGGTGGCTGCAGATACGGGAGCTCTAAGTATTCTGGTCCTCCTTGACTTAAGTTCTGCCTTTGACACAGTAAATCATGCCATCCTCCTTTCAAGACTACGTGAGCTGGGTGTCACTGGTTCTGCCCTTGACTTGTTTATATCTTACCTAACAGATCGAAAACAATTTGTCACACTTTCTGGACATAGTTCAACCATTTCATCCATCTCACAAGGGGTCCCACAAGGCTCTGTCCTTGGCCCATTACTGTTTATTGTCTATGTACTTCCCCTCGGCCATATTATCCATCATTTCAATCTTGATTTTCACTGTTACGCTGATGACACACAGATTTACCTCCGGACCAATTCTTTCAACAACCCACCACTCTCCAAATTGGAACTATGTCTCTCAAAAATCAGGCACTGGATGACGCAAAATTCACTGATGCTTAATAGTAATAAAACTGACCTAATCCTCATTGGCTCCAAATCTACCCTCAATAAAACTGGCTCCCTCACACTCTCAATTGATGATGTCACCCTGTCCCCCTCCACTGTGGTCCGAAATCTTGGTGTCACCCTTGACTCTTCACTCACGTTTCATTCCCATGTTAGTTCCATCATAAAAACCTCATTCTTCCACCTTCGCAACATTGCTAAAATCCGTCCTTCTCTTTCCCAGTCTGCCTCTGAACGCCTCATCCATGCATTCATCTCCAGCCGTCTTGACTATTGTAACTCTCTTCTTTCTGGCATTAGCTCCTCACTACTACATAAACTCCAAATGGTCCAGAACTCTGCTGCCCGTCTCCTCACCCACACCTGGTCCCACCACCACATCACCCCAGTTCTCCACAACCTCCACTGGCTTCCTGTTAAATATCGTATTCAGTTCAAAATCCTCCTTCTCACCTACAAAGCTCTCAATAACCAAGCTCCCTCTTACTTATCGGACCTTCTTCAACCATACACACCTAATCGCATTCTCAGATCTTCCTCAGCTGGTTTACTCACCATTCCCCCTTCTAAGCTGCATAGTCTTGGAGATCGAGCCTTCTCCAGACATGCCCCCCGCCTCTGGAACTCCCTTCCTCCAGAAATTCAACAGTCAACATCTCTATCGCTATTTAAATCCAAACTTAAAACACACCTGTTTGCGGCTGCATTTAATCCCTCTGTTTCTGATAAGCTCTTGTTTGTTTTTACCCTTGTTCCTGTTTTGTATCATTCTATGTTATGTAGTGTTATGGATGTGATTGTCTTTATGTGTTCATCTGATTGTAACAGCGTCTTTGGGTTACTGAAAAGCGCTTTAAAAAATCCATTTATTATTATTATTAAACATCGCATTGAGCCCGAGACCCTGCTCATCAAGACACGCTTTTAGAAATAACTCCACAATCACCCCTGTTTTTAAAAACAAATAAAAAGGATTCTTTAGCCTCTGGGTCATGTCCAGAGCCTTTATGCCAACTACATATCTCGAAGCCAGCGACGTGCTTGACTCATGCTTAAAATGTTCTTCCGTGCTCACTTGGAGCTGTACGGTCCACTTGGAGTTGTACCGCTCACTTGGAGCTGTATGGCCCACTTGGAGCTGTACGGCCCACTTGGAGCTGTCTCCGGTCTGCAGAGATACCCTTCTCGCATAGTTCCTCAATGTACAATTAAATATTTGGAAGCTTAGATAGTGATATATGTGTGTCTTCAGTTTAATAACTTTCCTCAATTTAATCATAATTTTGGTCACATTAATAAACCGAACCTAATCTTAATAATTTATTTTCGTTTTTTAATGGCATTGTGTTTGAATTTATGCTGTACAGATTTCTGTAAATTAAATTCCAACCGTTTTTTTTTTGTGTAACGATAGATGTCAAAAATGCATCAAAATATTTTCTTTGTCTTTTGCGGATTGCCTTAACTTTCAGTATTCCAATAAGGGTATCATAAAGCATACCATAAAGCATCCTGCCCTGCCTACAGCAGTTCTTAAAGACATGTTGTTTATCTTTAAGACATATGCAGACCATACCTTTGATCCCATGTTAAAGCCATTAGACTAAATGTGTGTAAAGACAAGTCACACAAAAAAAACAACGCCCAACTAAAGCAGTGATTAAACTCAGAATAAACTCTGTTTCAGCTGTTATAAATTGAAAAAAAAAAATTAATTAATTAATTAATTATTTTCTTTTTTTACTTATTTATTTTATTATTATTATTTTCTTTATTACATTTTTAGGTTTTATTTTTTATAAAATTACTATTGTAACATGTTCATAAGCAGACATCTTTGGAATAAATCGTATCTCATATCGATACTGTAAATATATTTATGTTTAAATTGTGTCTTTACAGAAGGGAAGGATACCCATGCCATTAACGTTAAAACACTTACATGCCATGAACACTGATTTTAAAAACGTTTGATTGTCAGACTTTATGCTGGTACCAGTCAAAATGGTTCTTCTGAAATGTACTGTATTATTGCCATAAACTGAGTCCGGTTAGTTCACTTGTCAGACCATAATACACATTTTTCTGTTAGTTTCAAATGGACACATTCTCATAAGTGGCTTATGCTATACATAACATACTGTCCAAACATCTATACGGGTGCAGTAACTTAGTGCTCAGTTTTCAAATTTGTTTAGTCATTTTAAATCAAAACAAGTTAAATTTGTATAGTGCCTTTTACAACTGATTACAACTGAGAATTAGCACAACCAACATATTTTAACACTCAGTATCCCACACTCATGCCTTTTATACTCCCTATTAATAAACAAGAAGTTCAGGATGATTTATTAAATGTTGACATTTGTAGAATTCACATAAATTTCACAATTTAGGACTGTTTAAGCCACCGGACAGTCCTGGCAGTTAGAAGCCCCTACCCACTAGCCTGGCCAACAATCCATCCCTGATTGTTTATAATGGCTGTGAAGATCTAATCTTGCTTCATTTTTCTAAAACATTTCTCCAGAGGAGCTCTTGCATCTATGCACATGTAGCTGTATATTTCATTTCAGTCATCAGAATATTCTGAAATCACAGTCAGGGATTACCTCATGTCAGTGCATTAGTGCACCAAGGAGGAAGAAAAGCTGAAGGTTTCATGCAACATTTCTTGCTTTAATCTTACATCAAACCTAATATGGTTACTTAATATAACTCCTTCTGCAAATAACTTTTTATAGCCACAAAAGAGATTAGGGAATTAAACAGAGATTAAGGTAATTGGATAACATTGTCAAAATCATTTCAATTAGCTGATATTATTAAAATATAACGGTCAGGCTTAGGGATGTCAAAGTTGGGTAAACAGACCACTAAAATGTTGCAGTCAGAGCAAAATGTTTTTCATAATTCATCCGTTTCCCTTTACATTATGTAGAAATGTCATGATGACCAGGCTGAAAGGAATGGTCTTATATTGTTTAAAATAGAATCATGTTATATTAACTTAAATTGAAAGCTTAGCATCCACTATATACACATACTTAAACAATATTGATCTAAACTAGGACAAGTGAGAGAAACTGAGGGCTGGAATCTTCTGGAGTTTTTTATAGGAATCTGCAGGAATACAGACCTTGAGACTAAGTCATGTAATCTCTGTATTTCCTCCATATTTTAAAGGGCTTTGTTGGCACCATCAGTGTGCAAAGATCAGAACACTCCCTTAAATGATTTTGTTGCTGGTAAACACATATAAACCAATTGGTTTATATGAGGTGTATTGTCAAGGCCAATATTTAAATGTCCATAGACATTCAAGGGGTGAAATATATATCGTGTCCTTCATTTATGCATCTAGTAAAACATTCAACCGTCTATTTATTCACCTTTATCTCCATTTTTTTTTTTGCTGTTAACATGAAACTGTCTAAAACTATTGTGTCTAAAACTGAATCAGTGTCTGCTAAAGCACTTATTTATGGGTGTTTTTATACTTTTGAGATATAAAAGTTTATGAGTGTGTGTATATACACCCAGTCAACCATAACATTATGAACACCTCCTTGTTTCTACACACAGTTCATTCTGTCAACTCCACTGACCATACAGGAGCACTTTGTTTCCCCACCTACACCCTATTATTCAATGGTCAGGACAACAACAGCACCACCACAGAGCAGGTATGATGGGTGTTGGATCATCATTAGAGCAGCCGTGACCCTGACATGGTGGTGATGTGTTATTGTATGTTGTGATGGTATGAATGGATCAGAAACAGCAGTTCTGCTGGGATGTTTAAACACCTCACTGATGGACTGAGAATAATCCAC
This sequence comes from Hoplias malabaricus, assembly GCF_029633855.1. Taxonomy (NCBI): domain Eukaryota; kingdom Metazoa; phylum Chordata; class Actinopteri; order Characiformes; family Erythrinidae; genus Hoplias; species Hoplias malabaricus. The sequence continues at coordinate 30,960,597 of NC_089808.1, forward strand.
AAACCAAAAATATCCAGCCAACAGTGTGCAGCAAAGGATGAGCTGCTGTCTTTGAGTGGGCAGTGTTGAAAAACTCCAGCAGCACTACTGTGTCTGATCCACTCGTACCAGCACAACACACACTAACACATCGCCACAATGTCAGTGTCACTGCAGAGCTGAGAAGGATCTAAATCCCTGCTTTGTGATGGTCTTGTGAGTGTCTGGAATATTGAAGGACAGCGTGAATCTGGGCAAACAATGTATGCAGAGCAACCAGTGTATGTACGGTCTGTAAAAGTACTCCTGTATGTTCAGTGGAGCTAAGAGAATGCATAGTGAGTATAGAAACAGGTGATCATAAAGTTATGGTTGATATATTTATCCAAAATTGTATATAATTTACATGAAATAGTAGTATATGGAAGCTGGAAAAAGTTTTCCTCAAAACAAGAGAGAGAGAGAGAGAGAGAGAGAGAGAGAGAGAGAGAGAGAGAGAGACTGATTATATACTTCTTATATACTTATCATTCCATTTTAAAACTTGAATAACTTCATAGGCACTTTAAATGTAAGAACAATGAGGGGAATTCTAGCTGAACCATATACATTTTGAGTAAAGCTCTTTTTCCAGTTTCCATATTGTATTATTTTATGCAAAATGTATCACATTTCAGAAATCAATTTTTAAGGTAATATTAATTTAATGGTTCTTAATGTTCCTATAATGTGTAATTCATTAACTACAAAGGAGATCCCCACAGCATAGTTGTCACGACAAGTCAGAAATGGCCTTTGGACAAGTTTACTGTCTTACTCAGTCTAGGACATGCCCCCAAGTGTTTACTTCCATCACATTCACTTTCAATTAATTCATTTCTTTGTATGAAAATATGGAAGTGCAGAAATAGAGGAAATCCCGGAGAGAACAGTGTTGCAAAACTTCTCAGTGTTAGTCACATTCTGTGTTTTGAAATTGTAGAAATTTTATGCAACAAATCTTGACTCCATGCAAAACTGCAGTGGGTGCAGAGCCTACCCAGAATCTCTGGGCACAAGGCATGAAGACACCCTGGAGGAGGCGCCAGTCCTTGACAGAATGACACACACTCACGCATTGGCTAACACCAACGGACACTTTTGAGTTACCAATCTCTGTACCACTCATTATGTGAAAAAAATAATCAGCTCGTGTTGCTATAGTGATGAGCTAGACCATAAGAGATGGGCAGTGCCTCAAGGCTTCATATTTTATAGGGATAATAAAAGTGTTATCAGAGGGTGGAGAACTAGTGACATAGCAGTGATTCCAGTGGTTAACTGTCGTATTACAGGATTAATATAGGGTCAAAAACAGGGCTAGGCTTGGCTGGATGCTTATATGTTCTAGTAAAACATACATTCATAAGAAACAAATGTTGTTTTCTCAGTAATTTGTCCCAGTGGAACTCATGGAAATGGTCTACAGTGAATGTTTCAGAGAACTCTAACAATTTACAAAATTACCACAATGATATAATTAACTCATTTTCTTAGTTTTTAAAACAAATGTTTATGATGAATTATGATGCTGAAATAGAATCCTAAGCCATTATGTAACTTTTTTAAAAAACCGTTTACTTAAAAATACCTATTCCTTAAACTTTAAACAATATACTGCTACAATACAGCACATATCAGATTTTACTCTTATGCTATTAGTCATAAATGTGGGTATTGTTACATTTTTCATTTACATTTACTACATTACATTTATTTCATGTACATTTACTGACAGTTACGCCAGGGTGTGTTCCCGCCTTGCGCCCAATGATTCCAGGTAGGCCTGGAAATTTGATATAATGCAAAATTCCAAAAATCGGCCTGACAAAATTATTGGCACCCTCAATTTATTATGATTTATCATTTAATATTTGGTTGCACGCCCTTTGAAATAAATAACTGAAATCAATCACTTATTTAACTATCAACAAGCTTCTTACACCTCTCAAGTGGAATTTTCGATCACTCTTCTTTTGCAAAATGCTCCATGTCTTTCATATTTGAAGGGTGCCATCTCTCAACAGAAATATTAAGATCGCTTCACAGGATTTAGATCTGGACTCGTTGCTGGCCACTTCAGAACTCGCCAGCACTTTGCTTCCATCCAATTCTGGGTGCTTTTTGAAGTATGTTTGGGGTCATTGTCCTGCTGGTGTAATTTATAAAAGTACAAAGACAACATTTACAATTTTAAATGTTGAAACTGTGAAACTTTAGTGTGAAGTTAGTTTGAAGAATATTTACCAAATTTGAATTTGATGCCAGCAACACGTTCTAAAAACTTTGGGACACAGGCATGTGTTTAATTGTTAATCTTTTAATAACATTCTGTAAACATTTGGGAACTGGTGAGAAAATTTGCTATAGTTTTGGAAATAAAAGATTTTCTTATTCTTGCTTGTTATTGGATTTCAGCTGCTCAACAATCCATTCTGAATGATCTCAAGATCAAAAGAAGGCAGGTGAGTTTCTGGATCCTGTTTTTATATGGTTTCTTCTTGGCATTTGCATGTTTTAACTTGAAATTGTGGAGGCATCAATGAACTGTGCTCACAGAAAATGACAAGTATACCTCTTTGCATATTTTCATTTCCACTAGAGAAAACTTTCTGTTTTTTATTCTGTGCCACCCAAGGCCCTGAAGACCACAGTCAGTAAATTCTGGCTTTAGGCCTTGCCCCTTAAATATTTAAATTTCTCTGGATTCTCTGGCTCTTTTAATGATATTACGTAACTTGCCTATGTACTACAGATGATGAAATCCCCAAGTTCTTTATTATTTTAAGTTGAGTAATTAATTCTTGAAGTGTCAAATAGTCTTTCACAAAAACAGCCATTCTTTTAAAATGCGGTCTTGACACAGACCTGTTGTTTCATGTCCTGTTCAAACTTTTTTTTTTATGTTTTTTTATACAATAATTGGCATATATTAAAAAAAAATGTAAAAGTGAGTCTTTAAACCTTACACCTGGCATCATTGGTTTGTGTTCTTTGTTAAAGGAAACAAAACGATTAAATCAAGTGAGAGTGATTGAGGGAAATGTGTGGAGATACAGGTCCAAAAGTTTGAAATCTCTTACACAACAGTATGTGCAATTTTGCTCTGTTGTTACACGCTCTCTTCATTAAGTATCTACTCCCACCTGTTATAGGCTCCAGCAGGACAGCTGACACATACTTTGGTCTCAGTCCAATCTCTAATCTTTACTGATTCACACAACTGGTTTTGCAATAAACTATGCAAAATAATACAGAAGTACTGTCATACTCCTCCTTACGCCCTCCCTCTTGAACCACAGGCCATCCTTTATAAATACCCATTTCTCCATTAAGCCTGTCTCTGTGTAGCTAACTGCATCAGTTAGCTATGGGCCAACTAAAATTATTATTACTTTTAAGTTGGATAAGTGGAAGTTATACTGTGGGAAACATTGACAATAGGTGAGTCATGATATAATTCCAGGTATTTACTAAGCATTTATTCTATTTAACATTAATTCATCAAAATATATACGTGTATAAACTTTTATTAGAGAGAACAGCATATCATGTTATTCATATTTGTCACATTTCCATTCTTGTTCTTATTTATGACTGAATTGTAATGTACCAGTTACTATTTATTTATGTTTCAAAATAACCTAATACAATTTTAAAGACAAAATCAATACATTCAAAATTAAGAATGTATGTCTGCAGACTTTGCCAATGCAAAATTCAATAGCATTTAATTTCCAAATATTTTAAGTTTGTTAAATTTCAAGTTATAGTAGTACACCAATAAATGTGTCTTTAAATGTAGTAAACACATAATGTCTGTAGTTTAATATAGATGATTTGTCTAAAGCCTACGCAAGAGTAATATGAGGAGTAATATGAGGAGTAATATGAGGAAATGAAACATCAGTTTACTTATATAATGGAACATGTTTAAACAGTTTAAAACATAAAATGTATATATCATATTAGAAGCTGGTATGAACTTTGAAGGCAAATAATAATCTAGAAATTTAAATCTGATATAATATTTTAACAAATATTTAAATTAACCATTGACAATCGCATATATCGTTTTTTAAATATATTTTATTTATATAAGTATTTTATATATACTAATTGATTCCGAGATTGAAACTTGAAAAACGAAGCGGCAGAATTTATACACTGTATACATTTGAAAAAGTGAACAAAATAATATTTAATTTAAAAATCTTATTATTATGTAATAAATGATCAGTAATTTTATTTTTCAAAATTTTTATAGAGCTGATTTTACTGAACATGATGCTGGTAAGTCTTTTTCAAAATATCAAAATATCTCATGATTTACCATTTTCTTTGAATAGACAATAGTCTAATATTTTAATGAATATTTTAATTATTATGTGTTTCATTTTTGCCACTTTTACATATTAAACTGTTTACTATGCTGTTGTAAAAAATAAATAAATAAATAAAACTTTGGATAAGAACTTTACCCTTGTCCTAACCATTGCTCCAAAGTTCTTATCAATCCATACACCAAGTTTATCATCACAAAAGTGCTTACGCACACACAATTCCAGACTTAACAACACAGAACATAGTTAAAGTAACATTGTAAAAGGGTGGTACACAGTTTGTGTTATAAATCTTATCTACGATCTATGTCCATTTAAAACATATTAACAGAGGATTTACAGATTTAAAGGGAAAAGAAGAGGAAACACTCTGATCATTTTGATGGTGGCAATTAGTCAACAGGATATTGCAAATAGTTATATAATGTCCACATTGAGGCCTCAAAGTGGGTTGCTTTGAAATGTTGAATCATGAGATCCCGGCACCTTCTTTAAGAATTTAGATATTAAATTATATATTGTATACTGCATCAAAGAATAAATGATAATATTTCTCCTCTGCCCACCTTTGCTCTCAAATAGCCATCATAGCATCCTGTGACTTCAACAACAATGCACAGCCCTTTTGTAACTTCCGACAAGACACAGCAGATGAAAGTGACTGGATTCGTCATAAAGGCCCAACACCGACAACTGGCACTGGACCCAGTGGAGACTATCCTGATGGAAGTAAGTTCCAACGCTGGAAAAAAGTGAATAAAAATACATACCTAAACATACAAACCAAAATTTTCTTTAAAGAGGTGTGGCTCTTTTTTGTTTTTTTAAGACACCAAGAACCCTAATTCTGGACATTATTCTAAGGGATGATTTTAACACTGAAAGGAAAATGCTGTTCAGAATTAATCTTAATCCACATCCTTAATCAACTTAAAAAAAAAACTATTTTATATTTAAGTTGGAATTCTTGTGGTGAAATGGGAAGGTAATATTTTGCATAATTCAAAATCTGTTTATATGTTTTGGAAATGTATTTTTTGATACATCCATCCTAATCATCTTTAAATAACAATTAATAAACATATTTAGCATAATGACGCATTATGGAATTACTACAAATCTGATATGTCTCTTTTACATGATATTTGGTTCAACAACCCCTATTTGTGTCCTCCTCAGCTGGATATTACATCTACCACGAGGCTGATAACGTGGCTAATATGCAGAAGGCGCGTCTGCTTAGTCCTGTTATCAGCAATACATCAGCTCAGATTTGTGTACAGTTTCAGTACACCATGTACGGTTCTGATGATAGAAACACCTTGACCATACTGGCTAAGCGGCCTGGCTCAGAAGAAAAGCTTTGGCAGAAATCTGGGATGCAGAGTCCATCATGGCTAGGAGCAGCTATTACTGTACCTAAACCAGCTGGAGAGTCTATTGAAGTGAGTATGAAAGATGTTTCTAATTCAAGGACAACATGCATATTTTACTGATCCTTAACAATTAGAAGTAACATCCATCAGATCAGCTGTCTGAATAGCTATCGGAATACAGACATGTCATGTTCTATCCAAAGTCAAAGCTTTAAAGTAATACATTATACAGTAGTCTTAGTGATACTCATTCAGTCATATAGCAGTAAATTTTTATGGTACACGTTAATTATACTGATACTGATACTAATGATGCTAAATTTCCTTCGGGATCAATAAAGTATCTATTTATCTACTGCTCCAAAATACATAATGTTTTTGTTGATTACCTTATTTATTTTGTTGAGTTAACGATATGGAACTAAACAGCATTAACTGCAGGGTTTACATCTTACTTTACACTCTATTTGTATACATTTGCACACACTCTAGCAGTAAACATAATTTTTGCTCATATAAATGATACTGGCATGAAAAACAAAAAATAAAATTGTAACATTTCATATATATAATCATTATTATTATTATTATTATTATTATTATTATCTTCTCAGATTGTGTTTGAAGCAATGCGTGGGTTCACCTCATTCTGTGATACAGCCTTGGACAACATCAACATCACAGAGGGCCCCTGCCCTGGTACATGAATTCATTAAATTCCTGATTCACAGTACAAAAATAATATGGTGAGACTAATATAGGGGTTATATTTTTTTGCACAGAGTGTATAGCTGGTTGCGATTTTGATCAAATGGATGACTACTGTGGTTGGACCAACAAGGTGTCAAATCCATCCATTATGGGCTGGGAGTTCTGGAATGGACCCACTGATACCCCTGGTACAGGTCCAGACAATGATTTCTCCAAACCAGACTGTAAGGCATATTTCTTTGACATTCCCAGATTCCCAAAATAATTCATACTTGCAATACTATGCTAACAGTTCTTCCAGCTAATCAATGCTGTTCTGTATGTTATTGACGCAATCTTTATACCCAATACTTTTCTTGTATCTTCAATTCTCTTAATGCAGTGGGATTATACTTGCTGATGGATTCCTTCTCCAGTGTCCCAGGAGCCTCAGCCCAACTTTGGAGTCCATCCACAGCAGCTTCCTCTTCTAACTGTCTCCAGTTGAACTTTCATTATTATCTGTATGGCACTGCATCAAACATGGAGCTTACAGTCCATGTTGTCACCAGTGGTAAGAATATACTGTTAAAATTATGTTAAACTGATGTCTGCAGTTTCAATTTTTCACACACAGATTGTGATTGTGAAACAACACTTTATTTGTATTCTATAAATCAATAATTTTATTAATGAAAACTATAAATATATTTTAAAAATGACTGTAACAACCCCCAGGTGGAGCTCTAGGAAATCCTGTTTTTAGTGTCAAAGGAAATCAAGGCCAAGGTTGGAAACCAGCAGAAGTCCAACATATTGGCACAGGAGATGTTCAGGTATGGCCTAATTATATTTCATGAAAAAAAATCCGATATTTGCAAAATAACTTACAACAATCAGGTGGCAAAGGCTAGGTCACCATTACGTTAGTTAACCTTAGCGCCAAATATTTGAGAAACAAGGTCAAGTCTTTAAGTTTAGCCCTCCCCGGCGCGGAATCACAGCATGAACAGAGCAGCAAATACTCCCACGTAGTGTTACGTTTTCAAAACAGGAATTTTCTGAAGATTCGGAGAATCGACTCTAGACACACTCAGGAAACCAGTGAATCTACTACAATCTACAAGACTCTCAGGAACTGACTCTTTCAGGAATCAACTTTCCTTTTGCTCCGTGCGTGCGCGTTGTGATTTTTGCCGGAGGAAAATATTTAACAATTTACCATTCTACCATTTAAAAATAAATATCAGGATATGTTATATGTTTAAAACATTGTACACTAATGCTAAAAGCCAGACTAATGAGTCAACCGTAAACAAGGACACGTGGCAAGCACTGAATAGCACGTCTGTGTGGATCAGTTACTAGGGTGACTAGAAGTCCTCTTTTTTAAACTTAAAAAAATGTCCGGCCGGAATTTCACAATCGTCCAGGATTTTGTTTTTCTGGAGTTTACATAGAACTTCGAGAAGCGTTTCGTTCACAAACTAGTCCCGCCCTCCCCTACTCCGATTGGTTCGCTTGAGTGAGTAGAGGGCGTGGTGAAGTAGCCTAAAATCTTCGGATTGAATTTGACAGTAGAGCTACCGTTATTGGTCAATAACCTTCTCTGTAAACATTTAATTGGTCAGTCTGCACATCAGTAGGCCTTGTTTACGTCAGGCAAAGCTCATGTACCTACCGTCAGCTCGAGCAGCTATGCCGAAACGTAAAAATGTAAGTTCTCGGATTAATTAAAAAGAAATTCCCATGTTTTCCATGTGTAGCAATTAAAGGTGTAGCACACAGGTTCAGCTAAGCATACAAAGGCAGCGAGGGACGAGAGCTCATCAACCCCCCCCCCCAGCCCCCCCCCGGGTCACCCTAGCAGTTACTTATGTATAAGACTGATATTTTTCATACATTCTCTAAATGATTTTATTATTATTATTATTGTTATTATTATTATTTATTTATTTCTTTTAAAAGGCTCCAGAGCTTTATTTTATATTCACATATGCCAGTTCCAAAGGTTGTTTAGCTGGACCTCTAGAACTTTGTTTCACAGTGAAACTAAATATTTTATTAGTTTTTTTCCTTGTATAAGCCTACCTTGTGCCCTGCATTGGGAGAATTGACACATTTGAAATGCAGCCTTATTATTTGATAATTAAGAATTAAATTTAAATGTTAGTAACCTGGCTAAACATGGATAAATGATGCTAGCACTAGTTCAGTAGCAGTAGCCTATATTTATCCTATTTTCAATTATATATTGTGGAAATTCTGCTTCAAGTTGAAATGATTGAAACTGGCCTGTGGGTCTCCAGATAGCAATGAATAGCCAAAAGTGGCCCACATCTGAATTGCAGATTTTTTATGGCCCACATTTGACCTTTGAGTTTTCTCCTTCTACTTAGCCACAGGTTCCCATTATATGGGCAACATTTCAGGTGTATTGTGAACCAAGTCCATTTGTCATGACCCAAGTCATGTCAGACTAATGGCATTTAGCTCATGTCTTGCCTGCACAACACATGCCATAAACCAAGACAAGTAGTTGTTGGTTTACATCAACGGTGCTTTGTTACTTTCACTTTATATTTGTTTATAGTAGTTATGATTTTCATTTCAGTTTGTGATTGTTGGCACATATGGAGAGACAGAACAGACGGATATTGCTATAGACAGTGTCTGTATTACAACTTGTGAGGGTAAGATGATCTGATATGTCTTCTGAGTACCTTGTTGTGCATGTTGTGTTTGTTTTAAAACTACTCATCTACTGCGTTCATCATGTGTTTTTACTTTAGCTGTAACAACAACTGCCACACCTAAACCCTCTACACACTCACCTACCACACCCCAGTCAACAACCACCACTGAGCCTTCAACAGCCACCACTCCAACAACACCAGGTAAAAATAAAACAGTTCACAGTTGAATGTTTAAGCAATGCAAAAATATATAAATAACATCCATGCTTTCTCCACACAGTGAAATGCCCTGATAATGCGGAGTATATAGAATGTGGTCCCGCCTGCATTCCCAGCTGTAAGGACCCCTCCACCAACTGCACTGGTTCCTGTATCAGTGGCTGTTTCTGCAAGCCAGGTTTTGTGTTCAGAGGAAGACGCTGTGTTCCCATTGAACAGTGTGGATGTCTGGATGATAACAACAACTACTATGAGGTGCATTGAAATAACTATTTAAATAAGACAGATTTACTTTCAGTGCACATTTAATATATATATTTTTTTATTTCAGCCTGGAGAGATTGTCCTTGGGAATGGCTGCTCCAAGCTGTGTCGCTGTGCTGGTAATTACACCCTGAACTGCGTGGACAACACCTGTGACCCCACAGAGGAGTGTCGGGAAGTGGGCGGAATCCATGGCTGCTATCCTAAAGGTGTGGAAACCTTAAATGATACTGCAGTTGTTAATCAATTTACCCCTATGGTGCTGCAATATTTCACATCCTGTTTGAGTTACTAAAGGTTAAACATTGTCTGCTTTTTTATATCTTCAATAAACTATTGATTTTTTATGTACCTACAGATTCCTCTACCTGCATTGCTTCTGGTGACCCTCACTACACCACTTTTGACAAGCGCAGTTATGACTTCATGGGCACCTGCACCTACTTGATTTCTGAACCATGCAACAGCACAGCCGTTCCTTACTTTGCTGTTTATGCTGAGAATGAGAATCGCTATAACATCCCTACTGTCAGCTTTGTGAGTGCTGTCCACGTCCACGTTCTGGGAGTGAAGGTGTCCGTCTTGAAAGGAGGAATTGTGCAGGTGAGAGAGCAAAGGGATAACAAGTGTAGAAAGTGAAATGAAAGATATATTCTGCAGCAATGTTACGAGTACTGTTCTCTGTCTGTGCACAGCTGAATGGTACCAATGTGAACATTCCCTTGAGTCCGGCTCTTGGGGTAGACGTCTTCAAATCTGGAACACTGTACACAGTGGCCATGAGCTTTGGTGTGACTGTTCGTTATGATGGAAATCACTACATGGACATCAAAGTCATCAAAGAGTGAGTGACATATTAAGATTCAGTTTAGCATTTTACAATTTAGTTAACTGACAACAGGAGAATCATTAAAGGAGTGTGTGTTTTGTCTTAATGCAGCTATCAGAATAAGCTGTGTGGCCTGTGTGGTGACTATAATGGCAATGCCATGGACGACTTCCGCACTCCTTCTGGTGAACTGGTCAGCGGTCCAACTGAGTTTGGCAACAGCTGGAACACAGACCCTGAGTGAGTCACTGATGATGTGTTGTGTTGTATAGGCTGGTAATACTCATATTCAATGTTGAACTCATCTTCCCTCATTCCCTCCTGTAACTGTACGTGTGGGTTAAAGGCAAGGCAAGGCAAGTTTATTTATAGAGCACCTTTCATACAGAAGCAATTCAAAGTGTTTACAGAAAAAAAGAAACAGTTAAATTAAAAGCCAGAATAAAATCATAAAATTCCAATAAAACAATTACATAAAAAGAGTAAAATGATTAAAAATGATTAAAACAATTTAATATGATACAATAAAACAAAAGAAATAAAATGCAGTTACAGAAAAGTGCAGAATAATTTAAACTGAGCTGTAAGCCTGTTCAAACAGGAATGCTTTAAGCCTTGATTTTAAAGTGTCTTAAGTCGGGGCTCTTCTAATATTCTCAGTCAGCTGGTTCCATTTATGAGCGGCATAGCAGCTAAACACTGCCTCTCCATGTTTAGTTTTCACCTGAGGCAGGACTAACTGACTAGTTCCTAAAGATCTGAGAGCTCTGCTCGACACATATCTCTGTACCAGATCTGATAAATACACTGGTCCTACCCCATTTAGACATTTAAAGATACTGAGCGCTGTTCTTCTTTTGTCTCCAGCTGCAATAAGAGTCCAGTGGACCCGAACCCTGGCTGCACAGAAACTGAAGAGGAGCTTTATGAGAGTCCAGCGTACTGTGGTATCATCCTGGACAGCAAAGGTCCATTTGCTGCGTGTCACCCAAAAGTCAATCCGAATGTGAGTTAATCAGACTAAATGACTTCTAATTTAGATTTTAAGGTTTGCAGTTTAACATTACCATTGTCATCTCTCTTTGAACACAGTTTTATGTTTGTGTTTGTTTTGTTCTTGTAGAAGTTCTTCAAAAACTGTGTGTTTGATTTGTGTGCGCTGGGAGGACCTCATTCTGCCTTGTGTGAGGCGATTGAGGCCTATGTCAACGAGTGCCAGGACCGTGGTGTGAAGATCGATGCCTGGAGAAACAGCACCTTCTGCCGTAAGTCTAAGAAAAAACATAAAATCAACAGATTTTGGTCTTTCCCTCCCATCCAACAACACTTTTTATGTCTTACACAAAGAAGTGTTTTAGAAATTTCTCCCTGTAGCTTTTATAATTAAATTAGTGGGACTCCTATATTGACAGTTTATTATGTTTTTATTTTTTAGCTCTGAATTGTCCACCCAACAGCCACTATGACTCCTGCGTCTCCCCTTGCCAACCCTCTTGTTCCTCTCCGCTACCCAGTCAGTGCAATGGACCCTGCTCTGAGGGATGCATGTGTGACCCTGGCTACATACTCAGTGGGGACAAGTGTGTGAAACAAGATACATGTGGCTGTAAATATAGTGGACAGTATTACAAGGTGAATGTGGACATGTTACAGTTAATTTTTTTTTTTGTTCCTGTGCATACAGATTTTATTTACAATGATTTTTTTAACTCAGTAAGTGAGTGTTAGTATAACAATTTCTGATATATCCCCTGTCTATGTAATTCAGCCTGGGGAGGAGTTCTACACTACAGACTGTGATCTGCTGTGCAAGTGTGATCCCCCATTTGTCACCTGCAGTGCTGCTGAATGCCCTCTTTTGCAGCAGTGTGGTGTGCAAGGAGGTCAAATAGGATGTTACCCAGTTGGTCAGTGCTATATAAAGTGTTTTTTTTTCTTACATATTATGAGGTCCTATGCATTTCATAAACAGTTTTCTGCTTTGTTTCAGTGTAGATGTTAAAACAATGTGTATATTTTATTCTACTCTAGATTCCAAAGATTGTATAATCTCTGGTGACCCCCATTACAACACCTTTGATGGTACATACTACTCTTTCATGGGAACATGTACATACACACTGGCCCGCACCTGCTGGAACAACAATGGTAAGTACCTAATATTTCTGTACATTTGGCACAATATATGATAATTATCACAGTAAAGTTGATATAGGTATCTTAAATGATGTATAAGGATGTATACCTGCGTTAATGTTTAAATGACAAGTCTTTAAAAAATGCAAAAAAAATGAAAACAACAAAAAAAAATAAATGATAATCCAAGTTGTATAAAGTGTTTTGTTTTGTTTTACAGGACCCTGGTTTACTGTGGAAGGGAAAAATGAGGAAAGGGGAGTCTCTGGTGTATCGTACCTCAGGAAGTTGTATGTAACTGTCGGTGACATCACTGTGACCATGATGAAGAGCAGAAACACTTTGGTCAGTATGTTGTAAGGATTTTTTGCTTCTTTTTTTCTGTTGCTGCATTGAGTTTCAGGTGTAATACATTTTATCTCTTAAATAGTATTCCTTTTCATACAGTTATTAACTTCTTTTATTAAAGTTCTAGTTTGATAATATAAGCAATTTATATTTCTTTGCTATGTTTTTTTTCTCTACACTTCTAGGTAAATGGACGGAAAGTAGGCCTCCCTCACTCCCCCTCTCCGCTAATCTCTCTCACATTGGCTGGACAGTATGTCGTTCTCTCCACTACTTTTGGCCTGGAAGTTCGCTGGGATGGCAACCACTATGCCAAGATCACTGTGCCCAGGTATCATCTCAGGGACGGGCTTTATATATTGGTCTGGGTGTATAATTCAGTTACAACTTTTAACTGAATGATTTTTCAAGTTCTTTGTTTAAATTCTTTGTAACTTAGCTCAGTTAACATGCTACAGATAAGGACAGACTTCCATTCTTCAGTAATCTTACTTCAGTAAGATTATCTGGGAAAGTTTGCATTGTTTTGCATGCAATAAAGGAGTAGAATACATTAAAATGTAATAGGAATGTAACAGTTAAAGAACACAATTTAAGAAAACAGTAGTGTAAAGGGAAGGGGTTACCAAGTATGCAGTTGTTGCAGTTTCTCCTAATTGTGCTGGAGTTCTTTACCTCCTTGCAAAGTTTACTTCCCTGAAAACGACTTTGTAAGTAGCAAAATATGTCTAGGACAATCCTTGTGTTCACTTTATCCTTTTCACGAACATTTAGCTCTCCCTCTCCTCTTTCTTTTAGCACATATTATGAGCAGATGTGTGGACTATGTGGAGATTACAATGGAAATCCCAACAATGACTTCACCAAGCCAGATGGTTCCTTGGCTGACAACTCAAACCAATTTGGCAACAGCTGGCAAACTGATGAAGATGAGGATGACATGTTAGTCTCTATTGGTTTTTCAAATTCATGATAGTTTAATTCCTCTATGTTTGAAGAATTAGCCTAATGTGTGGTTTAATAAATCGCATAACTGTCATACGAGTGCTAGATCAAAATATTTGGTCTCTGTCGTCTCAGTTCACTTACAGATGATGTACTTTGCATTTCTGTGATATTGTTTTTTCAGTTGCAAGCCAGATGTCACACCTGACCCACCATGTGAGCCAAACCTTGAGGCTGAAGTGTCTAAACCAGAGAAATGTGGTAAAATCAAAGACCCCAGTGGACCATTCAGGTGAGTGCATCCTACAGAAATTATTTTCCAAGGCAAGATACATACAGTTCACAGGGGAAGTGGCTGAAAGTACCTGATGCTAACTAACCAAAAAATCTAGTAATGTTCCTCTTTGATTTGTTAGTGGAGCTGACATTAAGCTTTGGATCAGTCATTAGCTCATTAGCTATCATGTTTGTGTTGCATTTCTAGTTCCTCTTCCATTTAAATAAAACATATTGTCTGAAAACACACGAGAAACAGGTGACTCAGATAGTGTAATGGGCATTATTCCCTGATCCACATGCTTTTTATTCCCACTGCACTGTATCTTTTATGTCAGTACTGTGTAGGTCCTTTGTATGTTGCAAATTGTGTCCTAGAGGAACGTTATTTCATCTCAATCGGTACTGCGTTGTATAATGACAATAAAGGTCTACTTGACCTGACTAGACCTATAAATTAACACTATGTGGACTGGTAGACCAATAGTCTCAATCAGTTTAAAATGAGTGAAATATCCATATGAGGAATTAGAAGCACAGTTTAGAGGGTTTGAAAGTATTTAGAAAATAGGTAAATGTTTTGCTGAGTTTTGAAGATGAAGAGAGATTATACATCATAAAAGGTAGCATATAAATGTCATGAAAATGCTTCAGGAATTATGTTTATTGGTCTGTGATAATTGAGTCAAATGTAACTGTGTATATTTTTCTGCTTCTCTCTCCTGTTCCTTCTCTCTTTCTCTCTTTCTATGTCTCACTATTATTATTTCAATTAAAATGACTCATAGGGATTGTATAAAGGTGGTGGACCCTCTGCCATTCTTCCAGAGCTGTGTGTATGATATGTGTCGCTATCAGGGACTGCTACAAACCCTGTGTGACCAGCTCCAGGCTTACACTGATGCTTGTCTTGGTGCGGGAGCACCAGTTCACCAGTGGAGAGAGCCAGACTTCTGTCGTACGTATCACTAACAATACACTAACTTTAAAAACTATTTCAGTTACAGAGAATAGGCAGTTCACCAGTGGAGGGCGCCATACATCTGTCATGAGCCTTAGCCACAATATACATATATTAACATATTTTTCACTTTATATTGACACTGGCTACTAATGGTCTTAAATTTATTTCTTGTAGTGTTTCTAATGCTAAATAAACTCAATTTAGACATAATATTGAAAAAACCTGGAATATTACCAGTGCTTATTACCAGTGACAACATCCCCTGCCTCCTTTAGTTTAAACTAAGGCTAGCATAGTCTTAATCTGCGTCTATGATCTGCATCTACAAAATTAAATATGGAATGAATAAAAAGTGCATTAACATGTTACTGTACTTGCTTTCTCTTTTGGTAATAAAATGTCTGTATTTTGTCCACAGCTCTGGTTTGTCCACCAAACAGTCACTATTCCACATGTGTGAGTTCATGTCCAGAGACGTGTGTGGGTGTGAGCGGACCCCCTGGCTGTGGAGAGAAGTGTGTTGAAGGTTGTAAGTGTGATCTTGGCTTTGTCCTGAGTAGCAACAAGTGTGTACCCGTCAAAGAGTGTGGCTGTGTGGACCCTGAAGGCTCTTACCATCCTGTGAGTTTGTTACACTAAAAAGAAAGACTTTTGAATAAATGTTTAAATTATTGCACTGCAGTTCTCTTTTTTCAAAAGGTTGACATTTCATGTATAATATCACATGTTTATAAAAATCATGCCATGTGTTATGTACTTTCTGTTTGGATGTTTTTTTGTGGGTTAGGTAAATGAGAGCTGGTATCTGGAGGGCTGTACACAGCAGTGTGTGTGTCTGGGTGGAAGAATCATCCAGTGCTACAACACCAGCTGCCTCCCTACAGAGAACTGTGAGCTGCTAGATGGAGAATACATCTGCAAACCTAACGGTACGACAACTACCTAGAATTATAATCATAACACATCTTAAATGAAGGATATCATAAGTATGAATTAATGTCTTGTCTTTTCCCGTCACAATTGTTTATTTACAGACGTAAGTACACCTCAACCAACAACTCCAAAACCAACGCCAACAACACCACCAGGTAAACGAAATATTCTGCTTTTAATAATGTATTAACACATACAAACAGCTTTCATTCAGTGTTTTACTTTTCTCCTCACACAGTGAAATGCCCTGATAATGCGGAGTATATAGAATGCGGTCCCGCCTGCGTTCCCAGCTGTAAGGACCCCTCCACCAACTGCACTGGTTCCTGCATCAGCGGCTGTTTCTGCAAGCCAGGTTTTGTGTTCAGAGGAAGACGCTGTGTTCCCATTGAACAGTGTGGATGTCTGGATGATAACAACAACTACTATGAGGTAAATGGAATAAACAGTCGATTAAGAAATGAACATCAAGCTCTAAATCTCTACTCTCTCTTCAGTGTATTCAAGTTGCTTAATTGAACGTCAATGCTTTTAGCCTGGAGAGATTGTCCTTGGGAGTGGCTGCTCCAAGCTGTGTCGCTGTGCTGGTAATTACACCCTGAGCTGCGTGGACAACACCTGTGGCCCCACAGAGGAGTGTCGGGAAGTGGGCGGAATCCATGGCTGCTATCCTAAAGGTGAGGAGACCACAGCTGATATTCCAGTTGTGAATCGGTTTAGCCCTGTATGATGCTGTAACGTTCCCCAACTGGTTTGGGAGATAAGGGTTAACCGTTGTCAAAATGAATCATTTATAACTTTAGATCACTGTTAATCTGTTTATTTACCTACAGACTCCTCTACCTGCACTGCCACTACTGACCCTCACTACACCACTTTTGACAAGCGCAGTTATAACTTCATGGGCAACTGCACCTACTTGATTTCTGAAGCGTGCAACAGCACAGACGTGCCTTACTTTGCTGTTTATGCTGAGAATGAGAATCGCTATAACATCCCTACTATCAGCTATGTGAGTGCTGTCCACATCCACGTTCTGGGAGTGAAGGTGTCCGTCTTGAAAGGAGGAATTGTGCAGGTGAGAGAGCAAAGGGATAACAAGTGTAGAAAGTGAAATGAAAGATATATTCTGCAGCAATGTTACGAGTACTGTTCTCTGTCTGTGCACAGCTGAATGGTACCAATGTGAACGTTCCCTTGAGTCCGGCTCCTGGGGTAGACGTCTTCAAATCTGGAACAATGTACACAGTGGTCATGAACTTTGGTGTGACTGTTCGTTATGATGGAAATCAATACATGGACATCAAAGTCATCAAAGAGTGAGTGACATATTAAGATTCAGTTTAGCATTTTACAATTTAGTTAACTGACAACAGGAGAATCATTAAAGGAGTGTGTTTTTGTGTTAATGCAGCTATCAGAATAAGCTGTGTGGCCTGTGTGGTGACTATAATGGCAATGCCATGGACGACTTCCGCACTCCTTCTGGTGAACTGGTCAGCGGTCCAACTGAGTTTGGCAACAGCTGGAACACAGACCCTGAGTGAGTCACTGATGATGTGTTGTGTTGTATAGGCTGGTAATACTCATATTCAATGTTGAACTCATCTTCCCTCATTCCCTCCTGTAACTGTACGTGTGGGTTAAAGATACTGAACGCTGTTCTTCTTTTGTCTCCAGCTGCAATAAGAGTCCAGTGGACCCGAACCCTGGCTGCACAGAAACTGAAGAGGAGCTTTATGAGAGTCCAGCATACTGTGGTATCATCCTCGACAGCGAAGGTCCATTTGCTGCGTGTCACCCAAAAGTCAATCCCAATGTGAGTTAATCAGACTAAATGACTTATAATTTCGATTTTAAGGTTTGCAGTTTAACATTAACATTGTCATATGTCTTTGAACATTGTTGTATGTTTGTTTTGTTCTTGCAGACCTTCTTCAAAAACTGTGTGTTTGATTTGTGTGCGCTGGGAGGACCACATTCTGCCTTGTGTGAGGCCATTGAGGCCTATGTCAACGAGTGCCAGGACCGTGGTGTCAACATCGGACCCTGGAGAAACAGAACCTTCTGCCGTAAGTCTCAAACCAACTGTAAAATGACACTAAATCTAATATCTAATAATGAATCAATTTCATGAAACCCATTTTCAGCTCTGCAGTAAGTGTGTGTTTTCTTCTTTAGCTTTGGATTGTCCACCCAACAGCCACTATGACTCCTGCGTCTCCCCTTGCCAACCCTCTTGTACCTCTCCGCTACCCAGTCAGTGCAACGGACCCTGCTCTGAGGGATGCAAGTGTGACCCTGGCTACCTACTCAGTGGTGACAAGTGTGTAAAACAAGACACGTGTGGCTGCACACATAATGGACAGTATTACCAGGTGAGTGTTTATGAGTGTGGATGAGTTATAGTCCGAGATTCCTTGTGTTCCTGTGATTTATGGATTCACTCTACAACTCTCTATTCCTATCTCAGTAAATGAGTGTTAGGATATAATTTCCTGAAATGCTTTTTTGTCTGTCTATGAATTTTAGCCTGGGGAAGAGTTCTACACTAAAGACTGTGATCTGCTGTGCAAGTGTAATTCTTCACTTGTCACCTGTAGTGCTGCAGGATGTCCTCCATTACAGCAGTGTGGTGTACTTGGAGGTCAAATAGGATGTTACCCAGTTGGTCAGTACTTCCTAAATTGTATTTTTTTGTTAGTGGTTAGATAGTTTTCAGTTGTCAGGAGTTCATTTCTTCTTTATTCGTCTTTAGATTTTAAGGATTGTATAATCTCTGGTGACCCTCATTACAACACCTTTGATGGTAAATATTATTCCTTCATGGGAACCTGCACTTACACCCTGGCCCGCACCTGCAGAAATAACACTGGTAAGTGGAGCCTTAGATTCTTGAGTAGAAAAGTTAATTTAGTCATCACAGTAAAGACTGTATTCTTGGGGGTATCTTTATGTATATTTTACATTGTTAGAAGTACCCGAGGTTATACAACTATACCTCTAAATAAAATAAGTACTACACTCTTTCATAACAAACATTAAATACCAGGCTAAATGCTTGTGCACTATGAAATAGCAATGATTAGTGTTTTGTTCATTTTTCTGCAGGCCCCTGGTTCTCTGTGGAAGGGAAAAATGAGGAGAGAGGGGTCTCGGGTGTAGCCTACCTGAGGAAGTTGTATGTGACTGTCAATGGCATGACTGTGACCATGATGAAGAGCAGAACCATATTGGTCAGTTTTTTTGTTTTTTATGTTCTGTTTTTTACCTTTCAGCTGTTTTTAACTGTAACATTTGGGTACAGTAAATGTAAAATTTTCATTGTTCCTTTTTAAGTTATTGTGGTATTTTTAATGTTATGGCATTTTTGTGAATACAGTTTGCTTTGGTTTTTTCAAAGCACCAATTTTCCTTAAAACATGAAATAACTGTCTCACAATATCCACCTCTCTAGGTAAATGGAAGGAAAGTAGGCCTCCCTCACTCCCCCTCTCCGCTAATCTCTCTCACATTGGCTGGACAGTATGTCATTCTCTCCACTCCCTTTGGCCTGGAAGTTCGCTGGGATGGCAACCACTATGCCAAGATCACTGTGCCCAGGTACTGTCTCAGGGATAGGCTTTATATATTGATTCTGGTTGCCAGATTTGTTATGTGTTTTTAATGAATAAAACTTAGTAAGACAGCCAGTTAAACGTTGTATGAAGTACAGAAATTGCAAAAAAAAGTAAATACTATTATTCACAAGTACTGTTTTGCTTTATTGAAAGTTCTTGAGTTAGAGCCAATGATACGTAGGTGAACTTCAAAGGGAAATGTTAATATTGAGAATATGGCCAATGTGTAAAAGGGGAATAAATACATCAATTATAAACATACAGAAACAGAAATGAAGATCCTGAAACGGTACCTTATAGGTCATTATTATGTTATCGTTATAATTTGATTATTTGTTTATCAATCTGTCTGTTAACTTCCCACTCTCTCTCAGCACCTACTATGAACAGATGTGCGGACTGTGTGGGGACTACAATGGAAATCCCAACAACGACTTCACAACACCAAATGGCTCCCTGGCTGATAACCCAAACCATTTTGGCAATAGCTGGCAAACCGATGAAGATGAGGATGATAAGTTAGTCTCACATATTCAACTTCTAGAAAAATCTCTTTCAGTAATGAGCACATTTGATCATTTTGTGTAACTCTGTACGTAATAAACAATGCTTTCATTGTGTGTTGCAGGTGCAATTCTGATAATAAACCTGACCCACCTTGTGAGCCAAGCTTGGAGGCTGAAGTGTCTAAACCAGAGAAATGTGGCAAAATCAAAGACCCTAGTGGACCATTCAGGTGTGTGGAACCCACAAATTTCATTTCTTTGACTGTATACAAGAAACGACTTTATAAGATCTGGCTCAATCCATTTTTTTTCTCCGTTTTATTTCTTGGTCTAAATAAAATTGTCACTGAACACATGCAAAATGTAAACTGAGAGCATTATGAGCAGAATGGATAATACAGTTTGGCTTTATGTCCAGGATTTGCCATCAAAAGACATTAGTACAATAGGCCCTGACCCTAGTTAATGATATTGACTTGTTCTGGCTGCTACAGATAAGAAAAGATATAATTTAGTTGACTTTTTCTCTCAATCTTTTTTCTCCCTACTCATTCTTCCTCACACACACAGGGATTGTATAAAGGTGGTGGACCCTCTGCCATTCTTCCAGAGCTGTGTGTATGATATGTGTCGCTATCAGGGACTGCTACAAACCCTGTGTGACCAGCTCCAGGCTTACACTGATGCTTGTCTTGGTGCGGGAGCACCAGTTCACCAGTGGAGAGAGCCAGACTTCTGTCGTACGTATCACTAACAATAAACTAGTTTTAAAACTAATTCAGTTACTAGCAATGGGTAGTGCCACTGATTATTTAATATTGCAATGTGAGAGTGGACTGCACCGAATCGTCATCCACTCTGTCCTTTTCCACAGCCCTAGTATGTCCCCCGAACAGCCACTATTCCACATGTGTGAGTTCATGTCCAGAGACGTGTGTGGGTGTGAGCGGACCCCCTGGCTGTGGAGAGAAGTGTGTTGAAGGTTGTAAGTGTGATCCTGGCTTTGTCCTGAGTAGCAACAAGTGTGTACCCCTCAAAGAGTGTGGCTGTGTGGACCCTGAAGGCTCTTACCATCCTGTGAGTGTCACATAAACGCACCCTTCACACAAATGAAATATTAACATGTTCACTCCACAAAAACAGGTTTATGTGGATTTCATTCTGTATTTAAAGAAAAGTGCAGTCAAAAAAACAAGTTCTATGAGCATTGCTGTGTCTGATCCATTCATACCAGCACAAAGCACACTAACACATCCCCTCCACATCAGTGACACTGCAGCACTGAGATTGATCCATCATCCAAATCATACCTGCTGGGTGGTCCTGTGGAGATCCTGACCAATAAAGAGCAGGGTGAAATAACTACAGTCGGTCATTGTAGAGTTACAAAGTGCTCCTGTATGGCCAGTGGAACTGATAAAATTGGACAGAGTGTAGATACAAGTTAGATGTTCCTAGTGTAGTATAATTCTTCAAAAAAAATATAAAATTATTTTTTCATAAAGATTTTGTTGAATTGTTTATATGTACAGAATACAGTCTAGCTGTCCAATAAAAAATTTTTTTAAATAATTTTGTCAGTTGAACTTTGTTAGAGAGGTTGTTTTTTTAAAAAATACATACTCATTTCTTGTATAATTTTAGATAAATGAGAGCTGGTATCTGGAGGGCTGTACACAGCAGTGTGTGTGTCTGGGTGGAAGAATCATCCAGTGCTACAACACCAGCTGCCTCCCTACAGAGAACTGTGAGCTGCTAGATGGAGAATACATCTGCAAACCTAACGGTACGACAACTACCTAGAATTATAATCATAACACATCTTAAATGAAGGATATCATAAGTATGAATTAATGTCTTGTCTTTTCCCGTCACACTTGTTTATTTACAGACGTAAGTACACCTCAACCAACAACTCCAAAACCAACGCCAACAACACCACCAGGTAAACGAAATATTCTGCTTTTAATAATGTATTAACACATACAAACAGCTTTCATTCAGTGTTTTACTTTTCTCCTCACACAGTGAAATGCCCTGATAATGCGGAGTATATAGAATGCGGTCCCGCCTGCGTTCCCAGCTGTAAGGACCCCTCCACCAACTGCACTGGTTCCTGCATCAGCGGCTGTTTCTGCAAGCCAGGTTTTGTGTTCAGAGGAAGACGCTGTGTTCCCATTGAACAGTGTGGATGTCTGGATGATAACAACAACTACTATGAGGTAAATGGAATAAACAGTCGATTAAGAAATGAACATCAAGCTCTAAATCTCTACTCTCTCTTCAGTGTATTCAAGTTGCTTAATTGAATGTCAATGCTTTTAGCCTGGAGAGATTGTCCTTGGGAGTGGCTGCTCCAAGCTGTGTCGCTGTGCTGGTAATTACACCCTGAGCTGCGTGGACAACACCTGTGGCCCCACAGAGGAGTGTCGGGAAGTGGGCGGAATCCATGGCTGCTATCCTAAAGGTGAGGAGACCACAGCTGATATTCCAGTTGTGAATCGGTTTAGCCCTGTATGATGCTGTAACGTTCCCCAACTGGTTTGGGAGATAAGGGTTAACCGTTGTCAAAATGAATCATTTATAACTTTAGATCACTGTTAATCTGTTTATTTACCTACAGACTCCTCTACCTGCACTGCCACTACTGACCCTCACTACACCACTTTTGACAAGCGCAGTTATAACTTCATGGGCAACTGCACCTACTTGATTTCTGAAGCGTGCAACAGCACAGACGTGCCTTACTTTGCTGTTTATGCTGAGAATGAGAATCGCTATAACATCCCTACTATCAGCTATGTGAGTGCTGTCCACGTCCACGTTCTGGGAGTGAAGGTGTCCGTCTTGAAAGGAGGAATTGTGCAGGTGAGAGAGCAAAGGGATAACAAGTGTAGAAAGTGAAATGAAAGATATAGTCTGCAGCAATGTTACGAGTACTGTTCTCTGTCTGTGCACAGCTGAATGGTACCAATGTGAACGTTCCCTTGAGTCCGGCTCCTGGGGTAGACGTCTTCAAATCTGGAACAATGTACACAGTGGTCATGAACTTTGGTGTGACTGTTCGTTATGATGGAAATCAATACATGGACATCAAAGTCATCAAAGAGTGAGTGACATATTAAGATTCAGTTTAGCATTTTACAATTTAGTTAACTGACAACAGGAGAATCATTAAAGGAGTGTGTTTTTGTGTTAATGCAGCTATCAGAATAAGCTGTGTGGCCTATGTGGTGACTATAATGGCAATGCCATGGACGACTTCCGCACTCCTTCTGGTGAACTGGTCAGCGGTCCAACTGAGTTTGGCAACAGCTGGAACACAGACCCTGAGTGAGTCACTGATGATGTGTTGTGTTGTATAGGCTGGTAATACTCATATTCAATGTTGAACTCATCTTCCCTCATTCCCTCCTGTAACTGTACGTGTGGGTTAAAGATACTGAACGCTGTTCTTCCTTTGTCTCCAGCTGCAATAAGAGTCCAGTGGACCCGAACCCTGGCTGCACAGAAACTGAAGAGGAGCTTTATGAGAGTCCAGCGTACTGTGGTATCATCCTGGACAGGGAAGGTCCATTTGCTGCGTGTCACCCAAAAGTCAATCCCAATGTGAGTTAATCAGACTAAATGACTTATAATTTCGATTTTAAGGTTTGCAGTTTAACATTAACATTGTCATATGTCTTTGAACATTGTTGTATGTTTGTTTTGTTCTTGCAGACCTTCTTCAAAAACTGTGTGTTTGATTTGTGTGCGCTGGGAGGACCACATTCTGCCTTGTGTGAGGCCATTGAGGCCTATGTCAACGAGTGCCAGGACCGTGGTGTCAACATCGGACCCTGGAGAAACAGAACCTTCTGTCGTAAGTCTCAAACCAACTGTAAAATGACACTAAATCTAATATCTAATAATGAATCAATTTCATGAAACCCATTTTCAGCTCTGCAGTAAGTGTGTGTTTTCTTCTTTAGCTTTGGATTGTCCACCCAACAGCCACTATGACTCCTGCGTCTCCCCTTGCCAACCCTCTTGTACCTCTCCGCTACCCAGTCAGTGCAACGGACCCTGCTCTGAGGGATGCAAGTGTGACCCTGGCTACCTACTCAGTGGTGACAAGTGTGTAAAACAAGACACGTGTGGCTGCACACATAATGGACAGTATTACCAGGTGAGTGTTTATGAGTGTGGATGAGTTATAGTCCGAGATTCCTTGTGTTCCTGTGATTTATGGATTCACTCTACAACTCTCTATTCCTATCTCAGTAAATGAGTGTTAGGATATAATTTCCTGAAATGCTTTTTTGTCTGTCTATGAATTTTAGCCTGGGGAAGAGTTCTACACTAAAGACTGTGATCTGCTGTGCAAGTGTAATTCTTCACTTGTCACCTGTAGTGCTGCAGGATGTCCTCCATTACAGCAGTGTGGTGTACTTGGAGGTCAAATAGGATGTTACCCAGTTGGTCAGTACTTCCTAAATTGTATTTTTTTGTTAGTGGTTAGATAGTTTTCAGTTGTCAGGAGTTCATTTCTTCTTTATTCGTCTTTAGATTTTAAGGATTGTATAATCTCTGGTGACCCTCATTACAACACCTTTGATGGTAAATATTATTCCTTCATGGGAACCTGCACTTACACCCTGGCCCGCACCTGCAGAAATAACACTGGTAAGTGGAGCCTTAGATTCTTGAGTAGAAAAGTTAATTTAGTCATCACAGTAAAGACTGTATTCTTGGGGGTATCTTTATGTATATTTTACATTGTTAGAAGTACCCGAGGTTATACAACTATACCTCTAAATAAAATAAGTACTACACTCTTTCATAACAAACATTAAATACCAGGCTAAATGCTTGTGCACTATGAAATAGCAATGATTAGTGTTTTGTTCATTTTTCTGCAGGCCCCTGGTTCTCTGTGGAAGGGAAAAATGAGGAGAGAGGGGTCTCGGGTGTAGCCTACCTGAGGAAGTTGTATGTGACTGTCAATGGCATGACTGTGACCATGATGAAGAGCAGAACCATATTGGTCAGTTTTTTTGTTTTTTATGTTCTGTTTTTTACCTTTCAGCTGTTTTTAACTGTAACATTTGGGTACAGTAAATGTAAAATTTTCATTGTTCCTTTTTAAGTTATTGTGGTATTTTTAATGTTATGACATTTTTGTGAATACAGTTTGCTTTGGTTTTTTCAAAGCACCAATTTTCCTTAAAACATGAAATAACTGTCTCACAATATCCACCTCTCTAGGTAAATGGAAGGAAAGTAGGCCTCCCTCACTCCCCCTCTCCGCTAATCTCTCTCACATTGGCTGGACAGTATGTCATTCTCTCCACTCCCTTTGGCCTGGAAGTTCGCTGGGATGGCAACCACTATGCCAAGATCACTGTGCCCAGGTACTGTCTCAGGGATAGGCTTTATATATTGGTCTGGTTGCCAGATTTGTTATGTGTTTTTAATGAATAATACTTAGTAAGACAGCCAGTTAAATGTTGTATGAAGTACAGAAATTGCAAAAAAAAGTAAATACTATTATTCACAAGTACTGTTTTGCTTTATTGAAAGTTCTTGAGTTAGAGCCAATGATACGTAGGTGAACTTCAAAGGGAAATGTTAATATTGAGAATATGGCCAATGTGTAAAAGGGGAATAAATACATCAATTATAAACATACAGAAACAGAAATGAAGATCCTGAAACGGTACCTTATAGGTCATTATTATGTTATCGTTATAATTTGATTATTTGTTTATCAATCTGTCTGTTAACTTCCCACTCTCTCTCAGCACCTACTATGAACAGATGTGCGGACTGTGTGGGGACTACAATGGAAATCCCAACAACGACTTCACAACACCAAATGGCTCCCTGGCTGATAACCCAAACCATTTTGGCAATAGCTGGCAAACCGATGAAGATGCGGATGATAAGTTAGTCTCACATATTCATCTTCTAGAAAAATCTCTTTCAGTAATGAGCACATTTGATCATTTTGTGTAACTCTGTACGTAATAAACAATGCATTCATTGTGTGTTGCAGGTGCAATTCTGATAATAAACCTGACCCACCTTGTGAGCCAAGCTTGGAGGCTGAAGTGTCTAAACCAGAGAAATGTGGCAAAATCAAAGACCCTAGTGGACCATTCAGGTGTGTGGAACCCACAAATTTCATTTCTTTGACTGTATACAAGAAACGACTTTATAAGATCTGGCTCAATCCATTTTTTTCTCCGTTTTATTTCTTGGTCTAAATAAAATTGTCACTGAACACATGCAAAATGTAAACTGAGAGCATTATGAGCAGAATGGATAATACAGTTTGGCTTTATGTCCAGGATTTGCCATCAAAAGACATTAGTACAATAGGCCCTGGCCCTAGTTAATGATATTGACTTGTTCTGGCTGCTACAGATAAGAAAATATATAATTTAGTTGACTTTTTCTCTCAATCTTTTTTCTCCCTACTCATTCTTCCTCACACACACAGGGATTGTATAAAGGTGGTGGACCCTCTGCCATTCTTCCAGAGCTGTGTGTATGATATGTGTCGCTATCAGGGACTGCTACAAACCCTGTGTGACCAGCTTCAGGCTTACACTGATGCTTGTCTTGGTGCGGGAGCACCAGTTCACCAGTGGAGAGAGCCAGACTTCTGTCGTACGTATCACTAACAATAAACTAGTTTTAAAACTAATTCAGTTACTAGCAATGGGTAGTGCCACTGATTATTTAATATTGCAATGTGAGAGTGGACTGCACTGAATCGTCATCCACTCTGTCCTTTTCCACAGCCCTAGTATGTCCCCCGAACAGCCACTATTCCACATGTGTGAGTTCATGTCCAGAGACGTGTGTGGGTGTGAGCGGACCCCCTGGCTGTGGAGAGAAGTGTGTTGAAGGTTGTAAGTGTGATCCTGGCTTTGTCCTGAGTAGCAACAAGTGTGTACCCCTCAAAGAGTGTGGCTGTGTGGACCCTGTTGGCTCTTACCATCCTGTGAGTCACATAAACGCACCCTTCACACAAATGAAATATTAACATGTTCACTCCACAAAAACAGGTTTATGTGGATTTCATTCTGTATTTAAAGAAAAGTGCAGTCAAAAAAACAAGTTCTATGAGCATTGCTGTGTCTGATCCACTCATACCAGCACAAAACACACTAACACATCCCCTCCACATCAGTGACACTGCAGCACTGAGATTGATCCATCATCCAAATCATACCTGCTGGGTGGTCCTGTGGAGATCCTGACCAATAAAGAGCAGGGTGAAATAACTACAGTCGGTCATTGTAGAGTTACAAAGTGCTCCTGTATGGCCAGTGGAACTGATAAAAATGGACAGAGAGTGTAGATACAAGTTAGATGTTCCTAGTGTAGTATAATTCTTCAAAAAAATGTAAAATTATTTTTTCATAAAGAATTTGTTGAATTGTTTATATGTACAGAATACAGTCTAGCTGTCCAATAAAAACATTTTTTAAATAATTTTGTCAGTTGAACTTTGTTAGAGAGGTTGTTTTTTTTTTCAAAATACATACTCATTTCTTGTATAATTTTAGATAAATGAGAGCTGGTATCTGGAGGGCTGTACACAGCAGTGTGTGTGTCTGGGTGGAAGAATCATCCAGTGCTACAACACCAGCTGCCTCCCTACAGAGAACTGTGAGCTGCTAGATGGAGAATACATCTGCAAACCTAACGGTACGACAACTACCTAGAATTATAATCATAACACATCTTAAATGAAGGATATCATAAGTATGAATTAATGTCTTGTCTTTTCCCGTCACACTTGTTTATTTACAGACGTAAGTACACCTCAACCAACAACTCCAAAACCAACGCCAACAACACCACCAGGTAAACGAAATATTCTGCTTTTAATAATGTATTAACACATACAAACAGCTTTCATTCAGTGTTTTACTTTTCTCCTCACACAGTGAAATGCCCTGATAATGCGGAGTATATAGAATGCGGTCCCGCCTGCGTTCCCAGCTGTAAGGACCCCTCCACCAACTGCACTGGTTCCTGTATCAGCGGCTGTTTCTGCAAGCCAGGTTTTGTGTTCAGAGGAAGACGCTGTGTTCCCATTGAACAGTGTGGATGTCTGGATGATAACAACAACTACTATGAGGTAAATGGAATAAACAGTCGATTAAGAAATGAACATCAAGCTCTAAATCTCTACTCTCTCTTCAGTGTATTCAAGTTGCTTAATTGAACGTCAATGCTTTTAGCCTGGAGAGATTGTCCTTGGGAGTGGCTGCTCCAAGCTGTGTCGCTGTGCTGGTAATTACACCCTGAGCTGCGTGGACAACACCTGTGGCCCCACAGAGGAGTGTCGGGAAGTGGGCGGAATCCATGGCTGCTATCCTAAAGGTGAGGAGACCACAGCTGATATTCCAGTTGTGAATCGGTTTAGCCCTGTATGATGCTGTAACGTTCCCCAACTGGTTTGGGAGATAAGGGTTAACCGTTGTCAAAATGAATCATTTATAACTTTAGTTCACTGTTAATCTGTTTATTTACCTACAGACTCCTCTACCTGCACTGCCACTACTGACCCTCACTACACCACTTTTGACAAGCGCAGTTATAACTTCATGGGCAACTGCACCTACTTGATTTCTGAAGCGTGCAACAGCACAGACGTGCCTTACTTTGCTGTCTATGCTGAGAATGAGAATCGCTATAACATCCCTACTATCAGCTATGTGAGTGCTGTCCACGTCCACGTTCTGGGAGTGAAGGTGTCCGTCTTGAAAGGAGGAATTGTGCAGGTGAGAGAGCAAAGGGATAACAAGTGTAGAAAGTGAAATGAAAGATATATTCTGCAGCAATGTTATGAGTACTGTTCTCTGTCTGTGCACAGCTGAATGGTACCAATGTGAACGTTCCCTTGAGTCCGGCTCCTGGGGTAGACGTCTTCAAATCTGGAACACTGTACACAGTGGTCATGAACTTTGGTGTGACTGTTCGTTATGATGGAAGTAAATACATGGACATCAAAGTCATCAAAGAGTGAGTGACATATTAAGATTCAGTTTAGCATTTTACAATTTAGTTAACTGACAACAGGAGAATCATTAAAGGAGTGTGTTTTTGTGTTAATGCAGCTATCAGAATAAGCTGTGTGGCCTGTGTGGTGACTATAATGGCAATGCCATGGACGACTTCCGCACTCCTTCTGGTGAACTGGTCAGCGGTCCAACTGAGTTTGGCAACAGCTGGAACACAGACCCTGAGTGAGTCACTGATGATGTGTTGTGTTGTATAGGCTGGTAATTCTCATATTCAATGTTGAACTCATCTTCCCTCATTCCCTCCCGTAACTGTACGTGTGGGTTAAAGATACTGAACGCTGTTCTTCTTTTGTCTCCAGCTGCAATAAGAGTCCAGTGGACCCGAACCCTGGCTGCACAGAAACTGAAGAGGAGCTTTATGAGAGTCCAGCGTACTGTGGTATCATCCTGGACAGGGAAGGTCCATTTGCTGCGTGTCACCCAAAAGTCAATCCCAATGTGAGTTAATCAGACTAAATGACTTATAATTTCGATTTTAAGGTTTGCAGTTTAACATTAACATTGTCATATGTCTTTGAACATTGTTGTATGTTTGTTTTGTTCTTGCAGACCTTCTTCAAAAACTGTGTGTTTGATTTGTGTGCGCTGGGAGGACCACATTCTGCCTTGTGTGAGGCCATTGAGGCCTATGTCAACGAGTGCCAGGACCGTGGTGTCAACATCGGACCCTGGAGAAACAGAACCTTCTGTCGTAAGTCTCAAACCAACTGTAAAATGACACTAAATCTAATATCTAATAATGAATCAATTTCATGAAACCCATTTTCAGCTCTGCAGTAAGTGTGTGTTTTCTTCTTTAGCTTTGGATTGTCCACCCAACAGCCACTATGACTCCTGCGTCTCCCCTTGCCAACCCTCTTGTACCTCTCCGCTACCCAGTCAGTGCAACGGACCCTGCTCTGAGGGATGCAAGTGTGACCCTGGCTACCTACTCAGTGGTGACAAGTGTGTAAAACAAGACACGTGTGGCTGCACACATAATGGACAGTATTACCAGGTGAGTGTTTATGAGTGTGGATGAGTTATAGTCCGAGATTCCTTGTTTTCCTGTGATTTATGGATTCACTCTACAACTCTCTATTCCTATCTCAGTAAATGAGTGTTAGGATATAATTTCCTGAAATGCTTTTTTGTCTGTCTATGAATTTTAGCCTGGGGAAGAGTTCTACACTAAAGACTGTGATCTGCTGTGCAAGTGTAATTCTTCACTTGTCACCTGTAGTGCTGCAGGATGTCCTCCATTACAGCAGTGTGGTGTACTTGGAGGTCAAATAGGATGTTACCCAGTTGGTCAGTACTTCCTAAATTGTATTTTTTTGTTAGTGGTTAGATAGTTTTCAGTTGTCAGGAGTTCATTTCTTCTTTATTCGTCTTTAGATTTTAAGGATTGTATAATCTCTGGTGACCCTCATTACAACACCTTTGATGGTAAATATTATTCCTTCATGGGAACCTGCACTTACACCCTGGCCCGCACCTGCAGAAATAACACTGGTAAGTGGAGCCTTAGATTCTTGAGTAGAAAAGTTAATTTAGTCATCACAGTAAAGACTGTATTCTTGGGGGTATCTTTATGTATATTTTACATTGTTAGAAGTACCCGAGGTTATACAACTATACCTCTAAATAAAATAAGTACTACACTCTTTCATAACAAACATTAAATACCAGGCTAAATGCTTGTGCACTATGAAATAGCAATGATTAGTGTTTTGTTCATTTTTCTGCAGGCCCCTGGTTCTCTGTGGAAGGGAAAAATGAGGAGAGAGGGGTCTCGGGTGTAGCCTACCTGAGGAAGTTGTATGTGACTGTCAATGGCATGACTGTGACCATGATGAAGAGCAGAACCATATTGGTCAGTTTTTTATGTTCTGTTTTTTACCTTTCAGCTGTTTTTAACTGTAACATTTGGGTACAGTAAATGTAAAATTTTCATTGTTCCTTTTTAAGTTATTGTGGTATTTTTAATGTTATGACATTTTTGTGAATACAGTTTGCTTTGGTTTTTTCAAAGCACCAATTTTCCTTAAAACATGAAATAACTGTCTCACAATATCCACCTCTCTAGGTAAATGGAAGGAAAGTAGGCCTCCCTCACTCCCCCTCTCCGCTAATCTCTCTCACATTGGCTGGACAGTATGTCATTCTCTCCACTCCCTTTGGCCTGGAAGTTCGCTGGGATGGCAACCACTATGCCAAGATCACTGTGCCCAGGTACTGTCTCAGGGATAGGCTTTATATATTGGTCTGGTTGCCAGATTTGTTATGTGTTTTTAATGAATAATACTTAGTAAGACAGCCAGTTAAACGTTGTATGAAGTACAGAAATTGCAAAAAAAAGTAAATACTATTATTCACAAGTACTGTTTTGCTTTATTGAAAGTTCTTGAGTTAGAGCCAATGATACGTAGGTGAACTTCAAAGGGAAATGTTAATATTGAGAATATGGCCAAAGTGTAAAAGGGGAATAAATACATCAATTATAAACATACAGAAACAGAAATGAAGATCCTGAAACGGTACCTTATAGGTCATTATTATGTTATCGTTATAATTTGATTATTTGTTTATCAATCTGTCTGTTAACTTCCCACTCTCTCTCAGCACCTACTATGAACAGATGTGCGGACTGTGTGGGGACTACAATGGAAATCCCAACAACGACTTCACAACACCAAATGGCTCCCTGGCTGATAACCCAAACCATTTTGGCAATAGCTGGCAAACCGATGAAGATGAGGATGATAAGTTAGTCTCACAAATATTCATCTTCTAGAAAAATCTCTTTCAGTAATGAGCACATTTGATCATTTTGTGTAACTCTGTACGTAATAAACAATGCATTCATTGTGTGTTGCAGGTGCAATTCTGATAATAAACCTGACCCACCTTGTGAGCCAAGCTTGGAGGCTGAAGTGTCTAAACCAGAGAAATGTGGCAAAATCAAAGACCCTAGTGGACCATTCAGGTGTGTGGAACCCACAAATTTCATTTCTTTGACTGTATACAAGAAACGACTTTATAAGATCTGGCTCAATCCATTTTTTTCTCCGTTTTATTTCTTGGTCTAAATAAAATTGTCACTGAACACATGCAAAATGTAAACTGAGAGCATTATGAGCAGAATGGATAATACAGTTTGGCTTTATGTCCAGGATTTGCCATCAAAAGACATTAGTACAATAGGCCCTGGCCCTAGTTAATGATATTGACTTGTTCTGGCTGCTACAGATAAGAAAATATATAATTTAGTTGACTTTTTCTCTCAATCTTTTTTCTCCCTACTCATTCTTCCTCACACACACAGGGATTGTATAAAGGTGGTGGACCCTCTGCCATTCTTCCAGAGCTGTGTGTATGATATGTGTCGCTATCAGGGACTGCTACAAACCCTGTGTGACCAGCTCCAGGCTTACACTGATGCTTGTCTTGGTGCGGGAGCACCAGTTCACCAGTGGAGAGAGCCAGACTTCTGTCGTACGTATCACTAACAATAAACTAGTTTTAAAACTAATTCAGTTACTAGCAATGGGTAGTGCCACTGATTATTTAATATTGCAATGTGAGAGTGGACTGCACCGAATCATCATCCACTCTGTCCTTTTCCACAGCCCTAGTATGTCCCCCGAACAGCCACTATTCCACATGTGTGAGTTCATGTCCAGAGACGTGTGTGGGTGTGAGCGGACCCCCTGGCTGTGGAGAGAAGTGTGTTGAAGGTTGTAAGTGTGATCCTGGCTTTGTCCTGAGTAGCAACAAGTGTGTACCCCTCAAAGAGTGTGGCTGTGTGGACCCTGAAGGCTCTTACCATCCTGTGAGTGTCACATAAACGCACCCTTCACACAAATGAAATATTAACATGTTCACTCCACAAAAACAGGTTTATGTGGATTTCATTCTGTATTTAAAGAAAAGTGCAGTCAAAAAAACAAGTTCTATGAGCATTGCTGTGTCTGATCCACTCATACCAGCACAAAGCACACTAACACATCCCCTCCACATCAGTGACACTGCAGCACTGAGATTGATCCATCATCCAAATCATACCTGCTGGGTGGTCCTGTGGAGATCCTGACCAATAAAGAGCAGGGTGAAATAACTACAGTCGGTCATTGTAGAGTTACAAAGTGCTCCTGTATGGCCAGTGGAACTGATAAAATTGGGCAGAGTGTAGATACAAGTTAGATGTTCCTAGTGTAGTATAATTCTTCAAAAAAAATATAAAATTATTTTTTCATAAAGATTTTGTTGAATTGTTTATATGTACAGAATACAGTCTAGCTGTCCAATAAAAACATTTTTTAAATAATTTTGTCAGTTGAACTTTGTTAGAGAGGTTGTTTTTTTTAAAAAATACATACTCATTTCTTGTATAATTTTAGATAAATGAGAGCTGGTATCTGGAGAGCTGTACACAGCAGTGTGTGTGTCTGGGTGGAAGAATCATCCAGTGCTACAACACCAGCTGCCTCCCTACAGAGAACTGTGAGCTGCTAGATGGAGAATACATCTGCAAACCTAACGGTACGACAACTACCTAGAATTATAATCATAACACATCTTAAATGAAGGATATCATAAGTATGATTTAATGTCTTGTCTTTTCCCGTCACAATTGTTTATTTACAGACGTAAGTACACCTCAACCAACAACTCCAAAACCAACGCCAACAACACCACCAGGTAAACGAAATATTCTGCTTTTAATAATGTATTAACACATACAAACAGCTTTCATTCAGTGTTTTACTTTTCTCCTCACACAGTGAAATGCCCTGATAATGCGGAGTATATAGAATGCGGTCCCGCCTGCGTACCCAGCTGTAAGGACCCCTCCACCAACTGCACTGGTTCCTGTATCAGTGGCTGTTTCTGCAAGCCAGGTTTTGTGTTCAGAGGAAGACGCTGTGTTCCCATTGAACAGTGTGGATGTCTGGATGATAACAACAACTACTATGAGGTAAATGGAATAAACAGTCGATTAAGAAATGAACATCAAGCTCTAAATCTCTACTCTCTCTTCAGTGTATTCAAGTTGCTTAATTGAACGTCAATGCTTTTAGCCTGGAGAGATTGTCCTTGGGAGTGGCTGCTCCAAGCTGTGTCGCTGTGCTGGTAATTACACCCTGAGCTGCGTGGACAACACCTGTGGCCCCACAGAGGAGTGTCGGGAAGTGGGCGGAATCCATGGCTGCTATCCTAAAGGTGAGGAGACCACAGCTGATATTCCAGTTGTGAATCGGTTTAGCCCTGTATGATGCTGTAACGTTCCCAAACTGGTTTGGGAGATAAGGGTTAACCGTTGTCAAAATGAATCATTTATAACTTTAGATCACTGTTAATCTGTTTATTTACCTACAGACTCCTCTACCTGCACTGCCACTACTGACCCTCACTACACCACTTTTGACAAGCGCAGTTATAACTTCATGGGCAACTGCACCTACTTGATTTCTGAAGCGTGCAACAGCACAGACGTGCCTTACTTTGCTGTTTATGCTGAGAATGAGAATCGCTATAACATCCCTACTATCAGCTATGTGAGTGCTGTCCACGTCCACGTTCTGGGAGTGAAGGTGTCCGTCTTGAAAGGAGGAATTGTGCAGGTGAGAGAGCAAAGGGATAACAAGTGTAGAAAGTGAAATGAAAGATATATTCTGCAGCAATGTTACGAGTACTGTTCTCTGTCTGTGCACAGCTGAATGGTACCAATGTGAACGTTCCCTTGAGTCCGGCTCCTGGGGTAGACGTCTTCAAATCTGGAACACTGTACACAGTGGTCATGAACTTTGGTGTGACTGTTCGTTATGATGGAAGTAAATACATGGACATCAAAGTCATCAAAGAGTGAGTGACATATTAAGATTCAGTTTAGCATTTTACAATTTAGTTAACTGACAACAGGAGAATCATTAAAGGAGTGTGTTTTTGTGTTAATGCAGCTATCAGAATAAGCTGTGTGGCCTGTGTGGTGACTATAATGGCAATGCCATGGACGACTTCCGCACTCCTTCTGGTGAACTGGTCAGCGGTCCAACTGAGTTTGGCAACAGCTGGAACACAGACCCTGAGTGAGTCACTGATGATGTGTTGTGTTGTATAGGCTGGTAATTCTCATATTCAATGTTGAACTCATCTTCCCTCATTCCCTCCCGTAACTGTACGTGTGGGTTAAAGATACTGAACGCTGTTCTTCTTTTGTCTCCAGCTGCAATAAGAGTCCAGTGGACCCGAACCCTGGCTGCACAGAAACTGAAGAGGAGCTTTATGAGAGTCCAGCGTACTGTGGTATCATCCTGGACAGGGAAGGTCCATTTGCTGCGTGTCACCCAAAAGTCAATCCCAATGTGAGTTAATCAGACTAAATGACTTATAATTTCGATTTTAAGGTTTGCAGTTTAACATTAACATTGTCATATGTCTTTGAACATTGTTGTATGTTTGTTTTGTTCTTGCAGACCTTCTTCAAAAACTGTGTGTTTGATTTGTGTGCGCTGGGAGGACCACATTCTGCCTTGTGTGAGGCCATTGAGGCCTATGTCAACGAGTGCCAGGACCGTGGTGTCAACATCGGACCCTGGAGAAACAGAACCTTCTGTCGTAAGTCTCAAACCAACTGTAAAATGACACTAAATCTAATATCTAATAATGAATCAATTTCATGAAACCCATTTTCAGCTCTGCAGTAAGTGTGTGTTTTCTTCTTTAGCTTTGGATTGTCCACCCAACAGCCACTATGACTCCTGCGTCTCCCCTTGCCAACCCTCTTGTACCTCTCCGCTACCCAGTCAGTGCAACGGACCCTGCTCTGAGGGATGCAAGTGTGACCCTGGCTACCTACTCAGTGGTGACAAGTGTGTAAAACAAGACACGTGTGGCTGCACACATAATGGACAGTATTACCAGGTGAGTGTTTATGAGTGTGGATGAGTTATAGTCCGAGATTCCTTGTTTTCCTGTGATTTATGGATTCACTCTACAACTCTCTATTCCTATCTCAGTAAATGAGTGTTAGGATATAATTTCCTGAAATGCTTTTTTGTCTGTCTATGAATTTTAGCCTGGGGAAGAGTTCTACACTAAAGACTGTGATCTGCTGTGCAAGTGTAATTCTTCACTTGTCACCTGTAGTGCTGCAGGATGTCCTCCATTACAGCAGTGTGGTGTACTTGGAGGTCAAATAGGATGTTACCCAGTTGGTCAGTACTTCCTAAATTGTATTTTTTTGTTAGTGGTTAGATAGTTTTCAGTTGTCAGGAGTTCATTTCTTCTTTATTCGTCTTTAGATTTTAAGGATTGTATAATCTCTGGTGACCCTCATTACAACACCTTTGATGGTAAATATTATTCCTTCATGGGAACCTGCACTTACACCCTGGCCCGCACCTGCAGAAATAACACTGGTAAGTGGAGCCTTAGATTCTTGAGTAGAAAAGTTAATTTAGTCATCACAGTAAAGACTGTATTCTTGGGGGTATCTTTATGTATATTTTACATTGTTAGAAGTACCCGAGGTTATACAACTATACCTCTAAATAAAATAAGTACTACACTCTTTCATAACAAACATTAAATACCAGGCTAAATGCTTGTGCACTATGAAATAGCAATGATTAGTGTTTTGTTCATTTTTCTGCAGGCCCCTGGTTCTCTGTGGAAGGGAAAAATGAGGAGAGAGGGGTCTCGGGTGTAGCCTACCTGAGGAAGTTGTATGTGACTGTCAATGGCATGACTGTGACCATGATGAAGAGCAGAACCATATTGGTCAGTTTTTTATGTTCTGTTTTTTACCTTTCAGCTGTTTTTAACTGTAACATTTGGGTACAGTAAATGTAAAATTTTCATTGTTCCTTTTTAAGTTATTGTGGTATTTTTAATGTTATGACATTTTTGTGAATACAGTTTGCTTTGGTTTTTTCAAAGCACCAATTTTCCTTAAAACATGAAATAACTGTCTCACAATATCCACCTCTCTAGGTAAATGGAAGGAAAGTAGGCCTCCCTCACTCCCCCTCTCCGCTAATCTCTCTCACATTGGCTGGACAGTATGTCATTCTCTCCACTCCCTTTGGCCTGGAAGTTCGCTGGGATGGCAACCACTATGCCAAGATCACTGTGCCCAGGTACTGTCTCAGGGATAGGCTTTATATATTGGTCTGGTTGCCAGATTTGTTATGTGTTTTTAATGAATAATACTTAGTAAGACAGCCAGTTAAACGTTGTATGAAGTACAGAAATTGCAAAAAAAAGTAAATACTATTATTCACAAGTACTGTTTTGCTTTATTGAAAGTTCTTGAGTTAGAGCCAATGATACGTAGGTGAACTTCAAAGGGAAATGTTAATATTGAGAATATGGCCAAAGTGTAAAAGGGGAATAAATACATCAATTATAAACATACAGAAACAGAAATGAAGATCCTGAAACGGTACCTTATAGGTCATTATTATGTTATCGTTATAATTTGATTATTTGTTTATCAATCTGTCTGTTAACTTCCCACTCTCTCTCAGCACCTACTATGAACAGATGTGCGGACTGTGTGGGGACTACAATGGAAATCCCAACAACGACTTCACAACACCAAATGGCTCCCTGGCTGATAACCCAAACCATTTTGGCAATAGCTGGCAAACCGATGAAGATGAGGATGATAAGTTAGTCTCACAAATATTCATCTTCTAGAAAAATCTCTTTCAGTAATGAGCACATTTGATCATTTTGTGTAACTCTGTACGTAATAAACAATGCATTCATTGTGTGTTGCAGGTGCAATTCTGATAATAAACCTGACCCACCTTGTGAGCCAAGCTTGGAGGCTGAAGTGTCTAAACCAGAGAAATGTGGCAAAATCAAAGACCCTAGTGGACCATTCAGGTGTGTGGAACCCACAAATTTCATTTCTTTGACTGTATACAAGAAACGACTTTATAAGATCTGGCTCAATCCATTTTTTTCTCCGTTTTATTTCTTGGTCTAAATAAAATTGTCACTGAACACATGCAAAATGTAAACTGAGAGCATTATGAGCAGAATGGATAATACAGTTTGGCTTTATGTCCAGGATTTGCCATCAAAAGACATTAGTACAATAGGCCCTGGCCCTAGTTAATGATATTGACTTGTTCTGGCTGCTACAGATAAGAAAATATATAATTTAGTTGACTTTTTCTCTCAATCTTTTTTCTCCCTACTCATTCTTCCTCACACACACAGGGATTGTATAAAGGTGGTGGACCCTCTGCCATTCTTCCAGAGCTGTGTGTATGATATGTGTCGCTATCAGGGACTGCTACAAACCCTGTGTGACCAGCTCCAGGCTTACACTGATGCTTGTCTTGGTGCGGGAGCACCAGTTCACCAGTGGAGAGAGCCAGACTTCTGTCGTACGTATCACTAACAATAAACTAGTTTTAAAACTAATTCAGTTACTAGCAATGGGTAGTGCCACTGATTATTTAATATTGCAATGTGAGAGTGGACTGCACCGAATCATCATCCACTCTGTCCTTTTCCACAGCCCTAGTATGTCCCCCGAACAGCCACTATTCCACATGTGTGAGTTCATGTCCAGAGACGTGTGTGGGTGTGAGCGGACCCCCTGGCTGTGGAGAGAAGTGTGTTGAAGGTTGTAAGTGTGATCCTGGCTTTGTCCTGAGTAGCAACAAGTGTGTACCCCTCAAAGAGTGTGGCTGTGTGGACCCTGAAGGCTCTTACCATCCTGTGAGTGTCACATAAACGCACCCTTCACACAAATGAAATATTAACATGTTCACTCCACAAAAACAGGTTTATGTGGATTTCATTCTGTATTTAAAGAAAAGTGCAGTCAAAAAAACAAGTTCTATGAGCATTGCTGTGTCTGATCCACTCATACCAGCACAAAGCACACTAACACATCCCCTCCACATCAGTGACACTGCAGCACTGAGATTGATCCATCATCCAAATCATACCTGCTGGGTGGTCCTGTGGAGATCCTGACCAATAAAGAGCAGGGTGAAATAACTACAGTCGGTCATTGTAGAGTTACAAAGTGCTCCTGTATGGCCAGTGGAACTGATAAAATTGGGCAGAGTGTAGATACAAGTTAGATGTTCCTAGTGTAGTATAATTCTTCAAAAAAAATATAAAATTATTTTTTCATAAAGATTTTGTTGAATTGTTTATATGTACAGAATACAGTCTAGCTGTCCAATAAAAACATTTTTTAAATAATTTTGTCAGTTGAACTTTGTTAGAGAGGTTGTTTTTTTTAAAAAATACATACTCATTTCTTGTATAATTTTAGATAAATGAGAGCTGGTATCTGGAGAGCTGTACACAGCAGTGTGTGTGTCTGGGTGGAAGAATCATCCAGTGCTACAACACCAGCTGCCTCCCTACAGAGAACTGTGAGCTGCTAGATGGAGAATACATCTGCAAACCTAACGGTACGACAACTACCTAGAATTATAATCATAACACATCTTAAATGAAGGATATCATAAGTATGATTTAATGTCTTGTCTTTTCCCGTCACAATTGTTTATTTACAGACGTAAGTACACCTCAACCAACAACTCCAAAACCAACGCCAACAACACCACCAGGTAAACGAAATATTCTGCTTTTAATAATGTATTAACACATACAAACAGCTTTCATTCAGTGTTTTACTTTTCTCCTCACACAGTGAAATGCCCTGATAATGCGGAGTATATAGAATGCGGTCCCGCCTGCGTACCCAGCTGTAAGGACCCCTCCACCAACTGCACTGGTTCCTGTATCAGTGGCTGTTTCTGCAAGCCAGGTTTTGTGTTCAGAGGAAGACGCTGTGTTCCCATTGAACAGTGTGGATGTCTGGATGATAACAACAACTACTATGAGGTAAATGGAATAAACAGTCGATTAAGAAATGAACATCAAGCTCTAAATCTCTACTCTCTCTTCAGTGTATTCAAGTTGCTTAATTGAACGTCAATGCTTTTAGCCTGGAGAGATTGTCCTTGGGAGGGAAGTGGCTGCTCCAAGCTGTGTCGCTGTGCTGGTAATTACACCCTGAGCTGCGTGGACAACACCTGTGGCCCCACAGAGGAGTGTCGGGAAGTGGGCGGAATCCATGGCTGCTATCCTAAAGGTGAGGAGACCACAGCTGATATTCCAGTTGTGAATCGGTTTAGCCCTGTATGATGCTGTAACGTTCCCAAACTGGTTTGGGAGATAAGGGTTAACCGTTGTCAAAATGAATCATTTATAACTTTAGATCACTGTTAATCTGTTTATTTACCTACAGACTCCTCTACCTGCACTGCCACTACTGACCCTCACTACACCACTTTTGACAAGCGCAGTTATAACTTCATGGGCAACTGCACCTACTTGATTTCTGAAGCGTGCAACAGCACAGACGTGCCTTACTTTGCTGTTTATGCTGAGAATGAGAATCGCTATAACATCCCTACTATCAGCTATGTGAGTGCTGTCCACGTCCACGTTCTGGGAGTGAAGGTGTCCGTCTTGAAAGGAGGAATTGTGCAGGTGAGAGAGCAAAGGGATAACAAGTGTAGAAAGTGAAATGAAAGATATATTCTGCAGCAATGTTACGAGTACTGTTCTCTGTCTGTGCACAGCTGAATGGTACCAATGTGAACGTTCCCTTGAGTCCGGCTCCTGGGGTAGACGTCTTCAAATCTGGAACAATGTACACAGTGGTCATGAAATTTGGTGTGACTGTTCGTTATGATGGAAATCAATACATGGACATCAAAGTCATCAAAGAGTGAGTGACATATTAAGATTCAGTTTAGCATTTTACAATTTAGTTAACTGACAACAGGAGAATCATTAAAGGAGTGTGTTTTTTATGTTAATGCAGCTATCAGAATAAGCTGTGTGGCCTGTGTGGTGACTATAATGGCAATGCCATGGACGACTTCCGCACTCCTTCTGGTGAACTGGTCAGCGGTCCAACTGAGTTTGGCAACAGCTGGAACACAGACCCTGAGTGAGTCACTGATGATGTGTTGTGTTGTATAGGCTGGTAATACTCATATTCAATGTTGAACTCATCTTCCCTCATTCCCTCCTGTAACTGTACGTGTGGGTTAAAGATACTGAACGCTGTTCTTCTTTTGTCTCCAGCTGCAATAAGAGTCCAGTGGACCCGAACCCTGGCTGCACAGAAACTGAAGAGGAGCTTTATGAGAGTCCAGCGTACTGTGGTATCATCCTGGACAGGGAAGGTCCATTTGCTGCGTGTCACCCAAAAGTCAATCCCAATGTGAGTTAATCAGACTAAATGACTTATAATTTCGATTTAAGGTTTGCAGTTTAACATTAACATTGTCATATGTCTTTGAACATTGTTGTATGTTTGTTTTGTTCTTGCAGACCTTCTTCAAAAACTGTGTGTTTGATTTGTGTGCGCTGGGAGGACCACATTCTGCCTTGTGTGAGGCCATTGAGGCCTATGTCAACGAGTGCCAGGACCGTGGGTGTCAACATCGGACCCTGGAGAAACAGAACCTTCTGTCGTAAGTCTCAAACCAACTGTAAAATGACACTAAATCTAATATCTAATAATGAATCAATTTCATGAAACCCATTTTCAGCTCTGCAGTAAGTGTGTGTTTTCTTCTTTAGCTTTGGATTGTCCACCCAACAGCCACTATGACTCCTGCGTCTCCCCTTGCCAACCCTCTTGTACCTCTCCGCTACCCAGTCAGTGCAACGGACCCTGCTCTGAGGGATGCAAGTGTGACCCTGGCTACCTACTCAGTGGTGACAAGTGTGTAAAACAAGACACGTGTGGCTGCACACATAATGGACAGTATTACCAGGTGAGTGTTTATGAGTGTGGATGAGTTATAGTCCGAGATTCCTTGTTTTCCTGTGATTTATGGATTCACTCTACAACTCTCTATTCCTATCTCAGTAAATGAGTGTTAGGATATAATTTCCTGAAATGCTTTTTTGTCTGTCTATGAATTTTAGCCTGGGGAAGAGTTCTACACTAAAGACTGTGATCTGCTGTGCAAGTGTAATTCTTCACTTGTCACCTGTAGTGCTGCAGGATGTCCTCCATTACAGCAGTGTGGTGTACTTGGAGGTCAAATAGGATGTTACCCAGTTGGTCAGTACTTCCTAAATTGTATTTTTTGTTAGTGGTTAGATAGTTTTCAGTTGTCAGGAGTTCATTTCTTCTTTATTCGTCTTTAGATTTTAAGGATTGTATAATCTCTGGTGACCCTCATTACAACACCTTGATGGTAAATATTATTCCTTCATGGGAACCTGCACTTACACCCTGGCCCGCACCTGCAGAAATAACACTGGTAAGTGGAGCCTTAGATTCTTGAGTAGAAAAGTTAATTTAGTCATCACAGTAAAGACTGTATTCTTGGGGGTATCTTTATGTATATTTTACATTGTTAGAAAGTACCCGAGGTTATACAACTATACCTCTAAATAAAATAAGTACTACACTCTTTCATAACAAACATTAAATACCAGGCTAAATGCTTGTGCACTATGAAATAGCAATGATTAGTGTTTTGTTCATTTTTCTGCAGGCCCCTGGTTCTCTGTGGAAGGGAAAAATGAGGAGAGAGGGGTCTCGGGTGTAGCCTACCTGAGGAAGTTGTATGTGACTGTCAATGGCATGACTGTGACCATGATGAAGAGCAGAACCATATTGGTCAGTTTTTTATGTTCTGTTTTTTACCTTTCAGCTGTTTTTAACTGTAACATTTGGGTACAGTAAATGTAAAATTTTCATTGTTCCTTTTTAAGTTATTGTGGTATTTTTAATGTTATGACATTTTTGTGAAATCTGATAGAGTGTGT